>NC_058386.1:33091250-33395104 GCF_018350175.1 Felis catus
CTCACGTTTAAATGAAGTGACAGATAAAGGGGGACTGATGTTTCTCAGGGCTCCTTGTGCTGAGTGGTTTGGTAGGTACTCATATCCCTCAGTACATTGAATCCTCACCTTGAAGTAGATGTCACTGTTCCCATTTTATAGATGAGGAAAATGACACCCCAGGCCACATTCACAAGGCTTCTTAGAAATGGAGCTTGGTTAATTATGTTCCCTGCTCTCTGTGAAAGAAAGCAGAAGATTGTGGAGTACGTTTTACCAGTAACTTCCATCTTAAATTAAGTAAGTTTGGTCATCTTGGCAAAATTAAAAAACGCACAACCTAAATAGCTATCCGGGTGAGTGATCTCTACCATTACTGCCATTTAAAATATTTCTGAATACGAAGAGTGATCCAAGACAAAGCTAATGACATAATATGTATAAAAATAGGATGGCACATGTAAACTTGAGCTCCAGGAAATATACCAGGTTGCAGAGAGTGGTAATTTCTGGATGATGCATTTATGGGTGGTTTTAATTTTCTCCTGAAAAATATAGAAAAGTGCATCATTTTTTTTTCATTTATTTTATACTTCTCTACATTTTTCAGGTTTTATAGTAAAAATATTTCAACTTTATTTAAAAAAAGTTTGGTGCTTTGAAGAGATAACTTCTCAGCTATATAAAAAGTTGCAACACCATAAAAAGACCTCTGTTGACAGAAAATTCTAAATGAGTCATTATCCTCTTGGGGGAAAAATAAAATAAAACAGAAAATAAAGCAACAGACAACCTCCTATCAGCAAGGACTCTCTCATTCTAATGCTGCTGATTTATTTCAAGGAGATCTTGGACGCATGATCCTAGAGCTGAGATACACAAAATGTGGTTCCAACCCTCTTAGCTTCCAGATTATGTGAAAAGCAATTTGCGGTTGTATATTAGCATGACTTAATATCTTATTGGGAGTTTTTCCTGCTGACAGTTTGATTCTTTTATAACTCCAAGATGTCAGCTTTACTTAAAGATCAAAATTATTTCCCCCAGAGACAAAGGAAAGTCATGGTATGTTTCTTTACCATCTTTACTGATTTGACTTAGTAATACTTTGAAGTTGCTTTTGGAAAAATTAGCTCAGTTTATTTTTGGTTAGGTACTAACTAGACAAACTCAGGTTCTTTTCAGGTGAGATGTTTTTGAGTTCATTCATTCCCACGTTGCACTGTAATGATCATGGGCTGAAGACTAAAAACTAGGCCCCGCTCCTTCTTTCCTTTAGAGAAGCACTAGGAGAGGACCATAGTTCATTTATCAGTCTTCTATTTAAAACTGTAGTTGCAGTTTGTCTGGTTGTTTCCTTATTAAGGCTGGGTTTGAATGATATGAGCAGTGAACAGTATCTTGAATTTCTTTTTTTATTTTAAGGGCAGTCTTTTGTGAATGATAAATAGATATTCTGGAAAACCAAAGGGGGGGGGACTTCATAACAACAACAGAATTTATCATTCTTTTACAATTATGTTAATTTTATAAAATTATTGGGAGAAGGAATAAATATAAACAAGTTTCAAGTGCAAGCAGTTTTTCTCCATTTTTGTTTACTGGTAAAATGAGGGGAAAATGGTACATGAAAATCTGGGTTTATAAAAATGAAAGCTGTGAATTTCCAGTAATTTTGTATAGAACATTGCAAAATGATTCACCATAGTATTTCTTTCTGTAATAAGCTTTCACAAGACTTTATAAAATAATAGTCTAATTTTGAAGAACTTTTTTTTGTTTGCAAAGTGCTTTTACATACAGTATATAACTCCATCCACTGTAAAACCCTGTGACTTAATTGTCATTATCTTTTTTGTTACAGTTGAGACATTGAGGCTCAGGGAGATCATGCAAGTGGCTTTTCAAAGGTCACATGGCACTTTCTGTTTACCCAGTTTGATTCTTGTGTCACGTCATAGAGCATGTACGTGTAGGAAATAACGTGGTGTGTAGGAAATGATAGTATTTCTTTTGAAAACGTGTTTTTTATTAACTGCTTTAGGGGGTCTCCAGTACCACAGGTTATTTGCGCAGACACGAACAAGCATGGTTTCAGCTAAGGAATAAACTCCTTCCACTGTGATGCCTGAAAATGGGATAAAGTGAAAAAAATGGATCCGCCTACTGATTATCGACATTATGGCCGGCAGACTATGCCTCACAGGCCAAATCCCCCTACTGTCTCTTTTTGTAAATAAAGTTTTATTGGAACACAACCGTGCCCATTCATTTAACATATTGTGTATGGCCACTTTTGCACCACGGTGGCAGAGTTGAGTCGTTGCAATACAGACTGTGGCCTGCAAAGCCTAAAATATTTACTCTTTGTAAATACTTTACAGAAAATGTTTGCCAACCCTTGGTCTATATGATACTGAAAAGCAACCTTGAACAATTTCGATGAAAATACTTAATTTACAGCTGTATTTAGACCATCTCTCAAGCAAAAAAACAATTTCTTTTTGGAGTGATTAGATGAGCCTTGCAGAGTTCCAAGAAGAATGGTAGTTTGTTTCTTATCAGTTTTCTTAACCAGGTAGTGGCAAGTAGTGAAGTCTCAGCATCATATACAAATTTATCAAACACTTACTATGTGTTAAAAAAAAAAAAAAGTCTGTGCTAAGATAAATGTAGTGATTGGGAAATACAGTGGGTTGTGAGGGTGTCCATCTGGGCTTCAGGGCCACCTCTGTGATTAGCCATTCTGGGACTTTCTGTTGTCTACCAATGGATACACTAAGGTTTCAGTTTGTCAACAATTCTGCACCTGCTTTCTGTTTAAAACAGCACCCTCAACATCAAGAGAATTGCTTTCTCCTCTGAACCTTCATTTTCATTCATTCACCTCTTAACATGTGCTGGTGTTTGGTTGGTTGTTTAGTGTTTAAAAATGCTAAGCTTGATTTTTTTCAGGTGAAACATATTCGTTGTTTAAAAGACAGAAGAGCAGAAAACAGATAAGCACAATTTACAAAAACCCTCTAATTTGCCTAAAGAGAACAATTTTTAACATTTTCCTGTATGTACTTACTAATATTTTTATAGTGGTAAGCTGGCAAACTCTTTCTTGGGGGGAAAAGCCCTGAATTGCAGTGCTTGCTGATTTCTGTGATGTAAATATTCCCATCATGGCCTATTTCAAGCTACTGGTTTTCTTTTTTAATGTTTATTTATATTTTGAGAGGGAGAGTGTGAGCAGGGAAGGGGCAGAGAGAGAGAGGGAGACAAAGAATCCGAAGCAGGCTCCAGGCTCCAAGCTGTCAGCACAGAGCCCGACGTGGGGCTCAAACCCACAAACCGTGAGATCGTGACCTGAGCTGAAGTTGGATGCTTAACCGACTGAGCCACCCAGCCAGCCCTCAAGCTACCAGTTTTTAACAACAGGCTCACATGATTCCTAACCACTTAACAGTTTGTTGGGTCAGTATGAGCCAGTTTAAGCACTCTAGTGTGTATGTGTATGTGTGATTTATATATATTTTTTATATATGTAATTTTCTTTTTATAAAAAATGGAATTTTCTATATATATTCCATGCTAATTTACTCCTTTCACTTATCAAATATAGTAAACATTTTTATGCATTAGTACATGTATGTCTATACCATCAATTTTAAGGACTGGGTAATACTTCATTGAATACATGTATTATGACTTATTGAATTATTTTATTTGGGGACCCTTAGAGTATTCCCAGAACTGCCATTACAAATAATGCTATGATTCAAATTCTTGCATTAGGCTTTCTGAGTTAATTTATGAGAAATATTTTATAAACTGAAAGTGCTATATAAATATTAGTTGTATACATTATTATCCTTATTAATATATGTGCCATTTTCCATTTAGATTGTGAACACGTCGGAATGAGGCAGGGGTACCCCAGCTGTCTTTGCATTCCCCACAGCACTAGCAGAGTATATTTGAGAATTAAGATGATGGTCAGTTTATTCTGTCTTCTCCTTGTTGTGTGAAGTTGCTAGGCCTCAAACAGTTCTCATAGATTGGAGGTTTTGTCCAGAGAAAATTCAGTTAGATTATCTGGACTTGAACTCATAACCTGAATCTCATTATTTTCAGTTGAACAAATTGGCCCAGGCCATTTTACCTGTTTTTATGTATTATATTAAGGTGCCGGTGACCCCATTGGACAAAATGTAGCAGACAAACCTGCTTCCCCTGCTCCTTCATCCCTCTCTCCCTCTCCCCCTCTCTCTCCCTCTACCCCCCTCTCTCCCTCTACCCCCCTCTCTCCCTCTACCCCCCTCTCTCCCTCTACCCCCCTCTCTCCCTCTACCCCCCTCCCTCTCTCCCCCTCTCTCTCCCCCTCTCTCCCCCCTCCCCTCCCCCCTCCCCCCCTCTCTCCCCCCCTCTCTCCCCCCTCTCTCCCCCCTCTCTCTCCCCCCCTCTCTCCCCCCTCTCTCCCCCCTCTCTCCCCCCTCTCTCCCCCCTCTCTCCCCCCCTCTCTCCCCCCTCTCTCCCCCCTCTCTCTCCCCCCTCTCTCCCCCCCTCTCTCCCCCTCTCTGTCCCCCTCTCTCCCCCCCTCTCTGTCCCCCTCTCTCCCCCCCTCTCTGTCCCCCTCTCTCCCCCCTCTCTCCCCCCTCTCTCCCCCCTCTCCCCCCTCTCTCCCCCCCTCTCTCCCCCCCTCTCTCCCCCCCTCTCTCCCCCCCTCTCTCCCCCCCTCTCTCCCCCCCTCTCTCCCCCCCTCTCTCCCCCCCTCTCTCCCCCTCTCTCCGCTTCTCCCCCTCTCTCTCCCTCTCCCCCTCTCTCTCTCTCTCCCCCTCTCTCTCTGTCTCCCTCTTCCCCCTCTCCCCCCCCAAACAAACAGCTGTGCACCTTCTTTATCCCAGGAACAAATGAACAAAGGTAATGGTCATAAAATATGTGTACTTCATACTCACCAGAGAGGCTCTTGCACTTCCTTTCTTACGTCAAGTTTTATTATTTAAAATTATAAACATGTTCTTGTTGCCATAGTTGCCTCGGGTGAGAGTACAAAGTTAACAGCATTCAGTAAAATAAATGAAGCCATAAAATCTTTCGGCAGCATTATAAGGTGGTTATAGAAATGCGTGTTTGGAGAAAAAAACATCCTTTAGCAATTTTTAAACCTAAGGCCACAAGCATTTTTCTTATTCCTGAGAAAAACCCATTTTCCTTAGCATTTTATTATGAAGATTTTCAAATATACAGAAGACAACTTGAAAGCATTGTACCGTGAACACTCAAGTACTCACCACCTAGGTTCTACAGTTAAATTTTGCTTCACACATCCATCCATTCTTCGATCGAGTCATCAATCCATTTGCGCACACGCGTGTGTGTGCGCGTGTGTGCGCACTTCGAAATAAATCACACATCAGATTGGTATCCATATCATTACCTAGAGGGGAAAATCTAATCTTAGAAGCCAGGTACTCAGTCTAGAAGGGTGACTTTTTAAGGCTCCATCCCTAGGGCAGGCTTATTCCATAACTAAGTAAGTACTTATTCCGTAATTAAGGGGGACAGACCTCCAGGAATGATTGACTTTAGTCATGTCCCATAAAGGTTTATGAGAGCAGAGAGCTAGGTAGTATATTGCAGTCTTTTAGGGAAGTGCTAGATGGCAAGCAGCTTTCTGCTAGGGGGTCTCCCAACCATAGCTACTGCCTTAACGGAGGCAATAAGGGGCATCTACTGGATGTGGAAATATACATACATATACACACACACATATACATATATGTATATACACACACATACACAAACATACATGCCCATATACTGTATTGTTTCCGTAATAGTGTGGCAAAGTAAGTATTACCTCTTCCCCCTCTCTCTCCCTTTATAATTGAGAGGAAGGATTCAAGGGTTAAAGGAATTGCCCAGGGCTGCACAGCTAGTAAGGGTCATGAAGGAAAATAGAACATTCTTCTCTGGCTCTGGAGCCCATTTCCTACTTGGTTTCCTTGCCTCACTGGCCTTTGGTGTCATCTCTCAGTTAGGTTCACACTCATTTCCAGTTGACCTGCTGGAGGGCCACAAGAGGACTGCCTGCTTGCTTAGAACTCCTTGGAGTGGATGATTCTAGAGAAGGGGATATCCTTCAGAGTAGCCAAGTCAAAGCCTTGAGAATCTCAGCAGGGTAGCTGAGAAAAGACAGAATCCTGTCTGTCTCTGATTATCGTGACTTGATGATTTGTTTCCAGGTGTTTTGAAGTCTTCTGCATCTATTGTCAATCAAGCCACATTGAAGAGCCTTATGTCAGCATCACCAAGAAGCGACAGATGCCCAAAAATGGCTTCTCAGAAGAAATCGAGAAAGAAGTGGGCCAGGCAGAGGGCAAGCTCTTCACCCACCGATCTGCATTCAGCCGAGCATCAGTGATCCAGGCTTTCCTGGGCTCTGCTCCCCAGCTGACTCTGCAGCTGTATATAAGCACCCTGCAGCAGCACATAACTATTGGAAGATGTATGTATATATATATTTTTAATTTCTGCCTGCATTTGGTGATCAAAGTGGGAGGTAAAACACAAAGTTTATTTTGTTTCAGGTGAAATTCAGGTGAATGCACATGCATGTGCATTAAATTCTGAGTCTGTGTTCCAATTACTAAGCTCAAAACTTAGTTAAAATAATAAGTGTTTATTTTGCTTATGACTCTGCAATTTGCACAGGGCCCAGAAGGGCTCACCTGTGCTCCACTGTACATTAGTTAGGGTGGCTCAAAGATGAGGGGCTAGAATCCATCGAAGGCTCATTCACTCACATTACTTATGGTTGATGCTGGCTGTTGCTGAGAGCCTCAGATCTTGTCCATTTCATCTATCCATGTGGGCTAGTTTGGGCCTCCTCACAGCATGGTGGCTGCTTTCAAGGTCAGTGTCCTGGGAGTGAGAAAGGGCAGGTGAAAGAGTATCACTTTTTGTGATTCCACCCTTGGGAGTCATGTGACATTACTTCAACTATGTTTTCTTTGTTGAAGCAGACAGGCATCCCATCGAAGTCCCAAGGAAGGGGAGGGGAGGGGAGGAAACTTTGGTTCTCGATGGAGAATGGTAGAGTTCTAGAAATTCATTGCTATGACCATTTTGGAAAAATACAGCTTGCTGCGGGCTGAAAATAACACCTGCCAGAATCTGGGCCTCTTTGGATTTTGCCTCTGTCATTCAGTGATAGTTCTAAACCAGCTGAGACCCTTGGTTGTAAGAACTTTGTGATAAATGATGGATTCAAGAGCACTCTGTTATCTTCTTAAAGTTGTAATACGTATCTCAGCATTTAAATGAACACAGTTATCTAACCTTTGGACTATTCTCACATTATCAAATTGAGGGCAGGTTTTGGTTGAGCCAGATTTAAATTTTTTTTTAACATTTATTTATTATTGAGAGACAGAGAAACAGCATGAGCATGGAAGGGGCAGAGAGAGGGAGAGAGACAGAATCTGAAGCAGGCTCCAGGCTCTGAGCTGTCAGCACAGAGCCCAACGCGGGCGGGGCTCGAACCCTCAGACGGTGAAATCATGACCTGAGCCGAAGTTGGACACTTAACCAACTGAGCCACCTGGGCGCCCCAGGTTGAACCAGATTTTAAGAAAACCTCTACACGCCTAAGACACAAGTGAAAAACTTTGATATGCGGAGGGGAAATAACTCCTCCCAAATATTAATATTATAGGTAAATGAAAACCAGGTTTCTGGTAAATTTTACTATATAAACAAAAATGAGTTAAAAGCCTTAATAAGCTGAAAAATACGTACTTACGGTAACACTGAAATTGAAATTTTAAAAAATAAATCACTTACTAATTTTACTTCCTTAAGCATTAACTTCTTTCTGCCTGTATTCTAGGCTAGATGGTAAAATGGCTTAATTTATGGCTGGGTCACAGGGTATTTGCATATCACAGCTGTCTCCCTTATTTAGGTTACCTCAGTGTGACTATGATTCTTAAGACATATCAGGCCCTTAAGTTGAGGTTTTGAACCTTGGTAAATTAACATTTATGTGTAGCCCCCCATAGCTCCAGATGGACAGTAGGTACTCAATAAATTTAGCAGCATCCTTTCTCTAAAGACTTATACCTAGAACGGGCATTGACCACGGTGAGTCCTCTACGTGCCACTATACCCTTTTCCCAGTTCGTTGGTTCTCTGTGTGACAGGGACACAGCAAGAAACCAGATGTGGTGATGGCCTATTTGATTTTTACAGGTAGATCCAGTATTTTTCCTCAGGGTTTAGAAAATGAAGATTGTCTTTGTTGACCTAAAGGGGCAAGCTCAAAATCATAAAAGTTTATTTGGGAATAGCCAAGGAACTATAATTTGGGACACACAAACTATAGCAAGCGACAGGCAAGTCTGCCCGAGTAGGCTGTATTTCTGGGCAGGGAATGTAAAGAGGGGAGAGTTCACTTGGAATCTGTTAAAATCAGAACAAGTAGAGACCAGCGTTAAAAATTACCCAGGCAGACAAAACCAGTCCAGCCATACAAACAAAGCTCACCTGAGGTGCCTCAGATAAGGCATAATTTTGCAAGACCAGGTGACCTGGGTCCTCTCTTGTTCATGCCTCTGGAAACCATAAACAGAACTTTCCAAGGCTGATATGAAGCAACCCCTGATGACTTCTCTATCATTTAGGAAAATTCCAATATTACCAATTTTTTGTTTGTTTCGTAAACCAGGCATTTACGGGAAAGCAGTCTGTCAGTCCTTAATTTTGTTTGCCTTAGGGCACATGCGTGAGATTCTCCACTTTTATCCTCTGACTGTTTTCAGTTGAAGTTTTTTCACATTTCCCCTGTTTGGTCAAGATCTTTCACAGAAGATGTTACTGATCAGTTATGTCCTTCAGGTGTATTTGTTACCCTTTGTCAACAGTATAGTTCTTTATGGGTGGATTGTATGGAACTGAGGAGAGTTGCCCTCAGGGGGCTTTTCCCATGGAGCTGAGGACCATCCCCCATTGTTTTTCCTCACAGAGCTGAGGAGGACCCCATCTTCAGGTGTCTCGTCCCACGGAGGAAGGAAATGGTAGGGAATTTCAGTGGCCTCATTTGAACAATAAGAGGATTGAAAAAGGAAGCAATCTCTATTCTGTCCCTTTACGGTGAATGGTTTAGTTTCTATGGTCATTTGAGTTTCAGGAAAAGCTTTTTGAAAGGAAAAGAATTGTATTTTGTACATACATTTGGGAAGAAGACATTTTCTTATTAATACAAAAACAGTACAAATTTAATTAAAAAGATTAAACTGAGGACAAAAAGCCCAATGACAGCGATTGAAATGCACTTCTCAGTTTCCCCAACTACCTATGTTTAATAGATCTAAAATGTCCTGAGTTCCGGGAGGTTGGCCAGCTTCGGCTAGCAGCTTGATAATGTCCTTCATTATTTTTAGTTCTTGTGTTATTTTCCCTGACTTACTGACATAAAGACAACATTCTTCTCCAAGTAGGACACAGGTTTCCCCTGCTGAGTAATGAGGAGGCTTAGGGCCCTGTGGTTTTGTAGAATTACTTCCGCAAGGGTATCCATTTGGGTCTGTTGCTATATTCAAAAGCTTGGACAGAAGCATTAAAAGTGGTGGGCATGACTGTAGAAAGATTGTGAATTGTTTTGTTTTGTTTTTTTTTAATTTTGCTACTTCAACCCAAGGACGAAAGTCTCTGGAGAAATCATGCCAAAACCTTTTCTGTCCACTGTAGGGTCATATGTAGGCATCCAGCAGTAATTATAACCTTTCCAGTTCTGACATACCCTTTAAAGTTGATAAGAGAAAGATCCTACATTAGGTATATAAGCAGTAGAGGGAGGAGTTTCTCTGATTTTGGTATCAAGGGTAAGGCAGCAATCCCTTCCAATTGAGGGTAGGTGTAGACTATGTTTCTTCCACATAAAAAGAAATACCCAATGTCTTCTAAGGATAAGGCATAATTGGGTCCTTTTGCCCACATTCTTTTCCCTGGTATGAAAGAAAAGATCTCAGGATCAGAAATAATCATTTATACAGAGCACATGATAATCTGTTTTACTAGCATTATGGGGATGGTTACATGAGCACCTTAAATTTCTATAGACCTGAAGTTAACAAATGAGCTGATCTAGTATAATAAGATTTTGGTTGGGATCTGGAAGATCTCTAGGGAAATAGTAAGTTGAATTAAGTTTCCATCTTTTACCAGATTTTTGGTCAATTCCCAATGAATTACCATTGAGTAGGAGCACATTAGCTTCCCATTTTCCCATCTTACTGCATTTTTATTGCCCTACCATAGAGGTAACTTAATAGGGAAGATGATATACTCTTCTGGATTCCAACAAGGAGTGCATTCATGTTCATCTGGGTCACATAAAATAGTATAGTTATAAATATTGACTGGGAGATATCCTAGAGTTCTGCTATTCCTGTCATTGTTTTTGAAACAGCAAAAGATTTGGGATAAGAGTCCAGACCTGAATGAGAGTATCCCCTTATGAGTAGAGGATACCCAATGGAAAACCATAATATTTTGTGCCAGTTTTCCAGAAGGGAAGACGTGTGGTTTCAAAGGTACCAAAGGAAAATCCTACACCTTTGCCAGGTAGGTTTTGCCATCCTTCTAAAGATAGTGCCCAGACCACCAGTTCAGGCTCATCATGAGTATTGTTTACTCTTACACAAATCCAGAAATCAGTAACTTTAGCAGAAGCATAGAGTTTTTGTAAGGTGGAGCTAAAAGGATTTATTAAAGCTAACATAAAGGATAATAGGGAAGCTCAGGAAAAAAAACAATGGAAGGCCGGAATGACATGATTAAACATAGAGTAAGAAGAGAAAAGAAAGTTATACGGGCCTGGTCCGTGCATCTTGTGCATACTGTCTACTTCTGATGCCGTCTGCTTCAGTTCTTGACATTTTCAGTGTTCGGTCACCAGATGGTGTGCCAGTCCATTCAGATTTGGGGGCTTTTTTTTTTTCTTTTTCAGATGAGACACATAAATTCAAGAGTATTCCTTGAAATTTGGCTGCTCAGAGGTTAGTTATTAACACCTGGTAGGGGCCTTTCCAGTGACATTGAAGGCAGTCTCCTTAGAGATACCTTTTCTAATAGATGAATCTCCAGACTGTAAGGTGTGATATTTGATATCTTCATCTCCCAGGAGCGTGCCATGATTATTTTCTATAGACTTTATCAGGTCTTTGTAAAACTGCAGTACATCTCTCCCTCTATTAGTTGTAGGTCCAAAGAAGTCAGGTCCAAGTGCATTGGCCACTCTGTAATTATTTCACTAGACCAAAATTTATGTATCCCAAATAGAGTAGATAAGAACCGATGATAGTGCTTTTGGCCAGGGTATTTGGAAGCTCTCAACTGATTTAGCTAATTGAGTTTTAGTTACTCAACTCAAACATTTGTATGTTTGACCAGTCCTGAAGGCTGAGGATGGTAACATGGCAAAACACAGCTGTAGAACTGGCCAGGGAGTATAGACTTATTGAAGTATTTGGCTGACACCGATAGCCTTTAGATTCCCAATTTTATTTTTCCTTTTCAAAGGCCATTTGTTGTATTGCCCTAGTTAATTCTCTTGGGTTGTCACTAGAGGAAACAGTTTTCTGGAACATGACAGAGGTTTGGTCTATGGATCCCATAAGAATGGGGTTTTTGCAGAGACATCAGCAAGGTGGTTTCCTTTGGCTTCCAGAGAGTCAGACTTAGAATGGCCAGGGACTTTAATAACAGCCAGAGGTTCTGGAAGGAGTATAGCATCAAATAAATTTTGGACATAAGGACCATTTTTAATTTTGTCTCTGCTAGAAGGAAATCCTATTGTTTCCATAACATTCAACATCGTAGGCTACTCCAAAGGCATATTGACTATCAGTATAGATATTTATGCTTTTACCTTTAGCTAGGATATGTGCTTGGGTAAAGGCGTGTAATTTGGTTTGTTGAGTGGAAGTGGCCAAAGGCAAGGGTGCAGACTGACCTCAAAAAGAGTTGATATTGTATACTATTTACCATTTTCATTTTAGGGAAAAGCCATGAGTAAACCATGAGAAATCAACATTGGCCAAGGGGGGGGGGTTCTTCTAAGTCGTCATGATGAGTTAATAGGTGATTCATCTTAATTAAAAAGTGATGAGGGGTTTTGTGTATGGGTGAAGGGAGAAGGGTAGCAGGATTGAGATTGTTGCAATGAACAAGAGCGATATGAGACGTGGTTAGCAAGAAAATGTCATGAGAAGTGAGATGGCTTGCTGAAAGGCATTGTGCATAATGTGAGTTTAAGAGAGCTTTGACAGCATGAGGTACAGAGATGATCAAAGATGATCCGTTGATAGTGTCCATCATATGATTAGGAATGCATTTGGTGCAAGGGACAAACACTTGACTATAGGGTTAAACAAGCTGGGGTCTATTTTGCTTATCTAACAAGAAATTAGAAGGAGGCAGTTGCTGGCATTATTTCAGCTGCTCACAACAGTAAAGTTGATATCCCTGTGATTGTTTTGGCTTTCCCTTGGGCTGCTACTGTAGTGCCAACTATTATAGCTGCATTCAAGGCAGGAGGAAGGGGTGAAGGCAGAAGGGCGAGTATATTTCTCCTTTCAATAGTAGGTAGAGCTTTCCCCCAAACCTCCCTAATAGACTTTATTCAGGTCTCATTGACCAGAATTGGTCACATGGTCACCTAGGTGCCAAAAATGCTAGGAAAGTTGAGCATAGGAATGATTGCCCCCATTGGCTGAGACCAATATTCCTCAAATTTCCCTGACGATTATTAGAGTCACCTGGGGCAGGAAGCGTGTGAAAAATATACAAATTACCATTTGCTGAGTCTGGGATGGGAACCCAAGATATGTCTTTTTATTTTATTTCTATTTTGTTTTTTAAACAAACATTCCAGGTGGTTTTTATAATCAGCAAAGTTTGGGAACATAGGCCCATTGCCACCCAGAACAAAATTGTGTTTTCTTAAAATAGGAGGGGAGGAATGGATACTGAGTAGGCAGCTGTGTCCGCCACACCATGTAAATGAGGTTTAGAACAATAGAAGTATCCATTCTTGACAGGGTAAGGACATAAAGTCCATCAGAACCAGACCCTATTCAGCATTCAGTCTATAACCATCTCTCTGATTCTGTGCCCACTGAGCAAACACCGATGAATATGGCCTCAGCAGATCTTGGCCTCAGGGAGAGAAAGTAGAGTTGGCCAAGTAGTCCACTGGAGAGTTTTTCTAAATTGCAATATAATTAGAGGCACCTGGTTGTCTCAGTCAGTTAAGCCTCCGACTTCAGCTCAGGTCATGATCTTGCGGTCTTTGAGTTCGAGCCCCGTGTCAGGCTCTGGGCTGATGTCTCAGAGCCTGGAGCCTGCTTCCGATTCTGTGTCTCCCTCTCTCTCTTCCCCTCCCCCGTTCATGCTCTGTCTCTCTCTGTCTCAAAAATAAACATAAAAAAAATTTTTTTTAAATACTTAAATTTTTTTTTCTCCTGTTCATCATGTGGTCAAGCACAGCCCCCTGCCCCCTGCAGCCCCCTGGACCGTCATAGACTGCTGGTCAGAAGTTGCCTAGGCAGCGTCGACAAAGGGATCAGAGGAGCTGGGTTGGCCATCCCAGTTCACCACTTTGTGGCCATGTGATGTGGGACACTCCTCTGTTGCCTCTAAAAAGCACTTTCACGTGTGAAATGGGGATAATAAGGGTTCCCCCATCTTTGGATTTTTGCCAAGATTAAGTCACTGCATGCCTGTCAACTGGCCCATAGCACAGTGCCTGGCACAGGGTGCACCCTGAGTGCGTAGCTGCACGTCTCTCCCTTTCTGTAGGCCACATGCTTAGGCGTGCTTCACCAGGTGCCCCTGGCCTGGATCTCACGCGATGGCCGGGGGCCTGGGCCACTGGCTGAGACCGCAGCCTGCTGAACCTTGGGGAGAGACAGAGTGCCACGCAGAGGAAGCAGCCAGAGGTACACCCAGGAACCAGACAGGCCTCAGCCTGGTTTCCTCTCTGCTCCCCTCTGCCTGGAGACTCACCCTCTCTCTGCTTCCTGCCACCATCTTTTAAAGTATGGTGTCCTACTTCATAGGAGTGTCCTGACAATAATAGTGTCAGGGTTGTGTTTAGAGCTGATTTGAATATGTGCTCGTACAAATCCAACAAACTTTTCTTGCTCCACAATGCCATTCAACCAAACAGTTACAGAAACCTCACTGTCAAGATGTCTGCCTTTCCAAGTTGTGATTTACTGTAGAGAGCCAGGAAGCCCTCTTTGCCTTAGCCAAGCTCAACTGTTACCCCTGTGTTCATTTGAGTAGCAAGCAGGTATCTCTCTCTCTGTCTCTCTCTCTGTCTCTCTCTCTCTCTCTCTCTGTCTCACAGTTGCAGGTGGAGATTCGCCTTCACCTGGTTATAGGATAGCACCCACATTGCCCCCTCATCCCTGAAGTTGAGTTTCTTTGTGACCAGGGCATGGTTTCTCATATTTCAGTGTCCTTCAGCCAACAGGGACTGCCTCCAGGGTGGATCATGCAAGGGAATCAGTCAGTGTGCTAAGATTTTGATATGTTGGTTAAAAAGCTGTCTGATTTTTAGAAGCAGTTGATTTGGCTCCTGGCTTTGGCTTGTTTTAGCACAAAGTAGTCCCCTGGGTACTTCACCAGAAGGCCCAGCAAAGGAATTTATAAAGGCCAGAGAGGAGCACCTCAGGGGCTCAGTCTGTTAAGCGTCCAACTTTGGCTCAGGTCATGGTCTCACGGTTCGTGGTTTTGAGCCACACATCCAGCTCTGTGCCCACAGCTGAGAACCTGGACCCTGCTTCGGATTCTGTGTCTCCCTCTCTCTCTGCCCCTCTCTTGCTTGCTTGCTCTCTCTCTCTCTCTCTGTCTCTCTCTCTCTCGAAAATAAACATTAAGGCCAGAGAGGTGAGAGTAGGTGGATAAACCATGTTGGGTTAGCAGACCTGTGTGGTCAGGTGGTCACTTTACAGTCCATGCAGTAATCCACACTAATGGTCTCTGTGACACCTGTAGGGAGCCAGACTTCCTGGGCTCCTTCACACTGTCTGGTGTCCAAAGTGGAATTTGAAGGTTTAATGACCCTGTGTTGGCAAGCCCTCTGTGGTCACAGGGGCATGGGACAAGCAGGCAGAGCAATACTGCCATCCCTTTAAGAATTGTACTTCAGGGGAGCCTGGGTGACTGAACCAGTTAAGCGGCTGACTCTTGGTTTTAGCTCAGGTCATAATCTCATGGTTCTTGGGACGGAGCCCCATGTTGGGCTTTGTGCTAACAGCATGGAGCCTGCTTGGGATTCATTCATATATTCATTCATTCATTCATTCATTCTCTCTCTCGATAAATAATAAATTTAAAAAAAAGAACTGTGCTTCAGCTATGCTTGTGGATTTCACAGGAAACATGGGGGCCAGGGCCAGTACAGGATGGGTGTAAATGCAGCCCCTGCCAAATCCCCCTCCTACACGTACACAGGAATCCTCCACTCAGGGGAGGCAGGTGGAGAGGGGGAATCACTGCTCCTGGGAAAGAATGAGCCACCAAGTTTAGGCCCTTTGTGCATTTCAAAAAAGTAGGAGGTGGAGGATGGTGAGGGAGGATCAGCTCTAGCTTGGGCCCTGGAGGGAGGACACCGTTGATGACCAGTGCCCTGTTGGGAATGGGAAACTAAAACCAGAGTGAGTGGGGTCCGGGGCTGGGGGGTGTGTAGCTGCCAAACTAGGTCTGGGATCCAAAGGTGTATGAGGATAGGCTGAGGTCAGACACGGGTCAGCACAGCAGAAAACATAATGTGTGAGAAGAGATGAGCCCAAGAGTTGAGTCTGGGGGAATCTGGAAGGTTGTGTGGGCTCGGGGTTGGCATGAGCACAAGGCATGGGGATTAGGCTGGGCTCCCACTGAGAACAGCCTTTGGGAACAGAGACGGTTGAAGGCCCAGGCTCCCTTAGTTCCTCAATCTGACATCCTACAGGATGTGGCCAGAATGCAGGTAGCAGATGGGATCATTAGGCCTACAGTGATGTATTTACAGGAAAATTAATCAGCTGCCAGCATTTAAAATAAAGAATTTTTAACATAAAAACCTCAGTCACTGGCTTCTCGGGTGAAGTCAACATGTCTGCACACACGTGTTTATTGTCACATGAAGATGTCTGGCTGCTGTCCCGTGACTACTGGGCCTCTCTGGTTTGCCACAGTGCTCACCCTTCGCCGTTGTATCTCATGTATGACCCACGTCACTCCTTGACAGTACCATCCCGTCTCTTAAAGTTGCTTGAGTTCGTTATCCTCACCATCCTAACACCAGTTTTCTGAAGGGTAAAGTTCTCTCCTTCAATAGATTAGAACAGCACAGTGCTCCTCACAGTTGTCTTTGGTATGGGGCCAGTATTTTCTGTTGTTCAGATAGATTGTGAACTGATATGTGGTCCTATTTTACTAGGACTAGAATGGAGTTTACCTTTGACTCTTCACTCGAATTCAGCAACATCTGAACTAGTATGTACTCTGTTCAACAAGAAGAGTCCACTCAAATGTTGTGGCAAAACCCACGATTGCCGTAAAGGTCGCTAAAGGCCGACCATTTCCGAACCGGTCGTAGCTGATCAGTAACATAATTTAATGATCTACATCAGTCCCTAAATCACATTTGAATAGCACTGTAAGAGTGAATTTATTTTACCTTATTCTTTAAGGAGTATGGTTTCAAATCTAGGAAAGGCCTCGAATAGGACCTGTATTTGATGTTTCATGTAGTGTTTCTGCTTCAGAGTCCTTCATGAAAACAGAAGACTGGTACGTCATGTATTTAGGGTTTTGAAATCGCTGTGGGGAAAATCTCTCTCCACTGCATCTTTTTAAACAAAATCGAAAGGAAACCGGTTGGCGGCAAGGAGGCAGGTCAGGTAGTGTCGTTGTGGGACGCTCGGGTTCTGCCACATAGGATGAAAGGAATTCACCAACTCGACTGTGGAGGAGAGAGCTTTCATGACATACTGGGACAGCAGAGTGCCAGAAGAGGGAGGAAAGTCAGGTTCTGGTCTCCCACGGGTGTGGTTTCCTTGGGGGCGCATCAGCTTCCACAGCTATAAAATGAGGAGGTTGGACAAAATTGTTGCAGAGGTCTGCTCAAGGTGTACAATTACCAGTCTGAGCTTTTCCCAACAGAAGTCTGTACTGACAGTGGGTAAGTGGGGCACAGAGGACAGGAATTATTTTTTAGGGTGTCCATTTTACAGCTGAGGCCACTCTGGCCCAGAGCTGACCCTCAACTCTCCAAACGTCACATGGCCAATGGGCAGAACAGTGAGTATGCCAGTCCTGTTCTCGTACCTGTTGTTGGGGCTCCTGTGCTACTATAGGCTGAGAGATGAGCCTCAAGAGACAAAGTGTGTAATACTCTCCTCTGGGATAAAGAAGCTACTCTCTTGGATACAGAGATGTCGGGGTTTATTGGATCTCTGGGTAAGCACGAGCAACAACTCTCAAGAACTTTTACTTGTATTTATTTCAGAAAGGGTTAGGATCAAGGACTGATTTTATGGTTCAGGCCTTTGAATTTGCAAATCCAGGTCCTCTTCCACTGGGCATTGTAATAGTTGTGTCATGAACCCACCCCCTCAAATAAGGTGTTTTTGAGATTCTCTGTCCACTGACATGGTCTTAAAGGTGATTATGTGATGACATCGGAAGCCTGTGCTTAAGAGTTTATTCTTGAGGTGTCTAAGTTACTGTCCTTTTTTATGGTTCTGAGACCATCCTTAGTTGCTGAAGGCAAAATTTCTGGGCTGTAGATGGCTTATAAGGCCTTCAGGGAAGCATCAGTGTAAATCAAAATAACAAACTGGAGGAGACAGATACTTATGGCTGAGATCAACTTGGTGATAATCCTCATAAGTAAAACTCTTGTGGGAGGGTATAACAACAAAAGTGCAACTACAGGTGAAATTACCTTTTTCTGTCATATGTAAAAGAAAAGGCAGAAAAGAGTTTTTGACTCAGTGTCTGTAAGCATAATGATGTTACCCTTTTTCAAAAAAGTATGGAATCGGTTCTAGACTTATGGAGTTTAATAAAATCCCCTTGGTGCATTAGAGTTCTCCAGAAAAAAAAAAACTGAACCAGTAGGATATATCTATATCTATATCTATATCTATATCTATATCTATATCTATATCTATATCTATATCTATATCTATCTATATCTATCTATATCTATATCTCTGCATGTGTGTACATATACATGTGATTGGTTCATGTGGTTATCTGATCTAACAAGTCCTAATTCTGTAAGGCAGTCCAGCAGGCTGGGAACTCTGGCCAGATTTCTATGTTACAGTGTGGCCAAATTCTTTGCCAAGAAATCTCAGTTTTTGTTCTTTAGACTTTCAACTGATTGTGTGATGGTAATTTCCTTTCCTTATAGTCAACTGATTGTAGATGTTAAACTCATTTAAAAAGTATCTTCACAGCAACACCTAGACTTGTATTTGGCCAGAAGAGTCGGCACCATAGCCTAGCAAAATTGACACGTAAAACATAACCATTATAATAGGTAGGTCTGATGTGCATCCTCAGTTGAAAAGCACTGGCCTAGAAGATGCTAGATTGAAATTTTATAAGGAAGATTGCAACCAAATATTTAAAAGTAATAAATGATGTCTGATAATACTATAGTGTTGTTGCCTAAATCACTGGAGAAAACCCCACCAGGACTCTGATAATCAGAAACATCTCATGGATAGTGAGACCATTGACAAATCTCTAGAGACTTCCCGTACAATATATAAGATTTTAAACACTTACATTAATATTTTCTCTGTTAATATTGAACAAAGAGAAGTCCAAGTACTTGTTTTGATTTGAGAATTTTCTGTGCAACTCATCAGTAGTAACGTGTGCGGTAAATCCAATCATTTCTAGCACTTCTCTTTTTTTTTATAAAGTGAAAAATCTTTATGACTTTCTGGGGACCCTGTGAGAAATCAGTTTAAAACCAAAGACAGTTTTAAGTGCAAAAGATAATGCAAAGTATTATTTTCTTTCAGTCTTCATTTTAGATTCTATTTTGGGAATGCTAAACTCAAAAGTTGCCTAGACGTTTGCATGCTTAAGGTAGAATCATGAGAGCCTGAGAACGTGAATGGTTGTAGCTTGGCTGTCTACTAATTCAGTGTCAAGACAACATTTAAGTAAATGTAGACAAGTCCTTAAAACTTCAGAAATGCAGAGCTATTATTATTTTGAAGAGAATACTCACAAGCATGTTGAAGTCAGAACAAAGGAATATTCTGGTGAGATACGGAATCTGCTACTTGGGCAAAGTATGTATAGAGTAATATGGTAGGGTGAAATAAGGCTTTCTCAAATACTCAGGTCCTAATCCCTAGAATGTGGGGATGTTACTTTCTCTCTTGCAGATGGGACTTTTAGATTTAAGTTACAGATATTGAGGTGGGAAGATTATCCTGGATAATTGTGGTTGGCCCGAGAAATTGGAGTGCCCTTATATAAGGGAAGCAAAGGGAAATTTTAATACATAAGCAAAAGGCAATGTGACCACTGAAACGAGATGCTGTATGGCTGGCTTTGAAGATGGAGGAAGAAGTCATGAATAAAGAAATGCAAAGAATTCAGCTCTAGAAGCTGGAGAAGGCAAGGAAATGGATTCTACCTTGGAACTTTCAAAGGTCATGCAGCCCTGTTCACACCTTGCTTTTAGCCTGGTGAAACCGATTTCAGATTTATGACCTAGAAGAGAATCAATGTGCATTGTTTGCAGCCACCATAGGAAGCTAATACAGGTGAAGGGTCATCTTTGACAACCACTTATGAAGAACTAACACTGGGGCACTTGGGTGGCTCTGTTGGTGAAGCGTCCAGCACTTGTTTTTGGCTCAGGTCGTCATCTCACAGTTCATGAGTTATAAGCCCTGTGGTGGGGACTGTGCTGACAGCGTGGAGCCTGCTTGGGATTCTCTGTCTCTCCCCCTCTCTCTCTGCTCTTCCCCTACTCACTCACTCTCTCTCTCTCTCTCTCTCTCTCTCAAAATAAATAAATAAACTTTAAAAAAGAAGATGTGACAAACGCTGTAAGGAAACTTAGCCTTTTTCACAGAGAACAAACTAAATTCTGTGATTGCTTCAATATAATATTTGTGTTTTCTTAATTTATTTTTTATTTTTTATTCTGAAGTTAGTTAACATACAGTGTAGTCTTGGCTTCAGGAGTAGAACCCAGTGATTCATCTCATACATATGACAGCTAGTGCTCCTCCCAAAAAGTGCCCTTCGTAATGCCTGTCACCCATTTAACCCATCCCCCTACCCACCCCCCTTCCATCAACTCTCAGTTTTCTGTATTTAAGAGTCTCTTAAAGTGTTCCTCTCTCTCTGTTTTTATCTTATTTTTCCTTCCCTTCCCCTTTGTTCATCTGTTTTGTTTCTTAAATTCCTCATATGAGTGAAATCATATGATATTTGTCTTTTTCTTACTGACTTTGCTTAGCATAATACATTCTAGTTCCATCCACATTGGAATCTTACCATTGGTAACACTTCATTCTTTTTCATCACCCAGTAGCATTCCATTGTGTGTGTGTGTATATATGTACGTATATATACACACTACATCTTCTTAATCCATCAGTTGATGGACATTTGGGCTCTTTTCATACTTTGGCTATTGTTGATAGCGCTGCTATAAACATTGGGGTGCATGTGCCCCTTCGAAACAGCATACCTGTAGCCCTTGGATAAATACCTAGTAGTGCAATTGCTGGCTTGTAGGGTAGTTCTATTTTTAATTTTTTGAGGAACCTCCATGCTGTTTTCCAGAGTGGCTGCACCAGTTTGCATTCCCACCGATAGTGTAAAAGGGTTCCCCTTTCTCCACATCCTCACCAACACCCGTTGTTGCCTGAGTTGTTCATGTTAGCCATTCTGACAGGTGTGAGGTGGTATCTCATTGTGGTGTTGACTTGTATTTCCCTGATGATGAGTGATGATGAGCATCTTTTCATATGTCTGTTAGCCATCTGGATGTCTTCTTTGGAAAGGTGTCTGTTTATGTCTTCTGCCCATTTCTTCACTGGATTGTTTTTTAGGTGTTGAGTGTGATAAGTTCTTTATAAATTTTGGATACTAACCCTTTATCTGATACGTCGTTTGCAAATATCTTCTCCCATCCCATCAGTTGCTTTTTAGTTTTGTTGATTGTTTCCTTTGCTGTGCAGAAGCTTTTTCTCTTGATGAGGTACCAATAGTTCATTTTTGCTTTTATTTCCCTTGCCTCTGGCGACATGTCAAATAAGAAATTGCTGTGGCCAAGGTCAAAGAGGTTACAGCCCATTTTCTCCTCTAGGATTTTGATGGTTTTCTGCTTCACATTTAGGTCTTTCATCCATTTTGAATTTATTTTTTTGTCTGGTGTAAGAAAGTGGTCTATTTTCATTCTTCTGCATGTTTCTGTCTAGTTTTCCCAGTACCATTTGCTAAAGAGACTGTCTTTTTTCTACTGGATATTCTTTCCTGCTTTGTCGAAGATTAGTTGGCCATATGTTTGTGGGTCCATTTCTGGGTTCTCCATTCTTTTCCATTGATCTATGTCTGTTTCTCTGCCAGTACCATACGGTCTTGATGATTGCAGCTTTGTAATATAGTTTAAAGTCTGGGATTGTGATGCCTCCAGCTTTGGTTTTCTTTTCTTTTCTTTTTTTTAAATGTTTTTTTAACGTTTACTTATTATTGAGAGACAGAGCGAGACAGCATGAGCAGGGGAGGGGCAGAGAGAGGAGGAGACACAGAATCTGAAACAGGCTCCAGGCTCTGAGCTGTCAGCACAGAGCCCAACGCGGGGCTCAAACCTACAAACTGTGAGATCATGACCAGAGCCGAAGTTGGATGCTTAACCGACTGAGCCACCCAGGTGCCCCTGGTTTTTCTTTTTCAGCATTACTTTAGCCATTTGGTGTCTTTTATGGTTCCATACAAATTGTAGGATTGTTTGTTCAGGCTCTGGGAAGAATGCTGGTGTTATTTTTTTTTTTAATTTTATTTCTTTAACTTTTTACTATTTTAATATTCATTTGTTTTTGAGAGGGACAGAGGCAGAGCACAAGTGGGGGAGGGGCAGAGAGAAAGGGAGATACAGACTATGAAGCCGGATTCAGGCTCTAAGCTGTCAGCACAGAGCCTGACATGAGACTTGAACTCCTGGACTGTGAGATTATGACCTGAGGTGAAGTTGGACGCTTTATCAACTGAACCACCCAGGTGCCCCTTAAAAATATTTTTTTAGAGTTTATTTATTTTTGAGACAAAGAGAGAGGGTGAAAGAGAGAGACAGAGACAGACAGATACAGAGTGCAGCAGGGGAGGTGCAGAGAGTGAGGGAGACATAGACTCTGAAACAGGCTCCAGGCTCCGAGCTGTCAGCACAGAGCCTGACATGGGGCTTGAACTCACGGACCATGAGATCATGACCTGAGCCAAAGTCAGACACTTGATTGACTGAGCCACCCAGGCACCCCAGAATGCTGGTGTTATGTTGATAATGTTGCATTGAATGTGTAGATTGCTTTCAGTAGTATCAACGTTTTAGCAATATTTGTTCTTCCAATCCTTGAGCATGGAATGTTTTTCCATTTCTTTGTGTCTTCTTCAATTTCTTTCATAAGCTTTCTATAGTTTTCAGCGTACACATCTTTTACCTCTTTGGTTAGGTTTATTCCTAAGTATATTAAGGTTTTTGGAGCAGTGTATAAATGGGATCAATTCCTCGTTTCTCTTTCTGCCGCCTCATTACTGGTGTATAGAAATGCATCCGATTTCCATACATTGATTTTATATCCTGCGACTTTCCTGAATTCCTCTAGCAGCTCTAACAGTTTTTTGGTGGAAACTTTTGGGTTTTCCGTGTAGAGTATCACGTCCTCTGTGAAGAGTGAAGGTTTGACTTCTTTTGTGCCAATTTGGATGCCTTTTATTTCGTTGTCTGAATGCTGAGGCTAGGTCTTCCAACACTAATATTTGATTCTGAAGGGTCCAGGAGCTCTTTGAAATTCTTGTGAACAAACTTATTAGAACTGAACCAGATTTGGAAAAAAAATTTTTTTTAATTTTGTTCCTTTTCAGATTCTCTTTTTGCAAACCTCCCATAGCATTCTGTGTGCATTCAGGTTTTGTCCTTCAAATTTGTCTGTTATATTCTGAACCAACATGCCATTTTACTCCATAACAGAAACATTCTGTTTTAAACAAAGAAACAAAAAACCCACGTCATCTTGAAACTCCTAGTGGACTCTCACTCATGTATGTTAGTTATAACTTTTAAGCAAAATCACTTGTATTTTATTGTGAAAACTACAGGGTGAATAATTGTGAATTTCTTTCATGTTAGTGGATTTAGCAGATTTCATGAACACACCTATCCCAGAATTACTCAGCCACATACTTATATAACTTCTCACTGTGGCAGAAATGACCATGGTCATGGGCAGGCTCAAAAATAGAGCCTCTTTGTAGCCTATGCAAATAAGAAGCAAAAATATACGAACTAGAATTACACTTAGTTATCAGTGTTTCAACATTCTGTCTTAAAAATTATCTAGGCACCTATGGGATGCCTGGGTGGCTCATGCAGTGAAGCATCCAACTCTTGGTTTCGGCTCAGGTCATGATCTCACAATTCATTAGAGTCTTGCATAGGGCTCTGTGAGCCTGCTTGGGGCTCTCTGTCCCTCTCTCTCTGCTCCTCCCCCACTTGCTCTCTCTGCCTCTCAAATAAATAAACATTAAAAAAATTAGGTATGTATTGAATGCCCATTAACTATCAGTCCAAAGTTATGCATTATCTAGAAATCTTAAAAATTATCTTCTCGTTGACATACTATGAAACGTGATTGCTTTGTAGAATGAAGTTTGTCCAACCAGTGATTCAATTTGGTTAATTATAAATTTATATATATATCATAATCTTAAACATAAAATACATTAACACCAGTTTATGTGATCAGTAAAAGTTTATAAGTTTAGGAAGAACATACCTGAGTAGTAGATAAATGCATATTTGTGTTATAGTTAACACTGATAAAAGAGAAAGGACTTAGTTGTTTTCATTAAATCTAGACGATTGAACTAGTCCTGTTTGCCAAAGATTTACTTAAATTGAATTTGATATCTTAAAATAGTTGTGATTTAGTTTCTGGGAGAATATATATTGTTTAGATCTACCTCATTTAAAGTATCATAGTTCGGTTTCCTTATTTTCAAGAAAATTTGGAAATACTCAATGTTTGTAAGCAATTATTTATCTAGAAATGCAATTTAAGAACAGAGCTCCCTTAATTTAAGAGATTTTATAATCTGTTAATATCATCCAGAGGTAGGAAAACATTGTACACTCACACAATCAAAGGTGAAGACCTTTGTGTATTAAAGACAGAGACATATGGGCCCAGACAAGTAGAGCTTATAGCTTCAATCCTATAATTTCAGGCATATGTCAAGTATAACACAGAAACAGCAAATCTCATCAGTCCAGATATCAAAAAGCTCTTCTCCCCTCAGAGAGTATGCAGTTCTTAATGGATTTGAACAAAGACTGGAAAATGAGGTTGTGTTTTGTCTTTCACCCAAAAGAAACTAGATCTCTTTGGACTCATTTTGAGAGATTTCCACATGGTCAGATCCTAAAACCAAACTCTGAACCATTTTTTTAAACAATGTTTATTGTGAGAGGGAGAGAATGAGTGAGCAAGCAGGGGAAGGGCAGAGAGAGAGGGAGACAGAATCCCAAGCAGGCTCCATAGTGCCAGAGTGGAGCCCAACGTGGGGCTTGAACCCGGGAACCCTGAGCTCATGACCCGAAATAAAATCAAGAGTTGGATGCTTAACTGACTGAGCCACCCAGGCACCCCCCCCCCCCGCCAGTCATTTTGGTTAACGATAAAAATAAATCATTGGCTGTAAATGAACAAAAATGAAACAGAAACACAAAGTTAGCAGAGAAGGAAATTAAAATTATTAAAAATTTAAATTAGAAAAAATCAACAAAGTGCTCTTGGTGCTTTGGATTCACCTAGAAGAAATGAGACACCCCTGGGTATTAACTGAGAATGAGGTACACATTTTTGTCTTTGAATTTTATCTGGCTCTGACAGGTGAATCTAGTGGGCATATCACTGTGACCTCCAAAACAGTTAGAAGATATTTTCAAAGAGAGTGAACTCATGACCTTTATATCGATGTAACATGAAAATGTGTTAAGAGTCTTCACTGATGAGGAATTGGCGGATATTGTAACCAATCCAGAAGAGAATGCAAAGAACGTAGAAATATTGATAATCTTTAAATGTGTCAACGGGGGCAAAATTGGGTTTAGTTTGGACCTCTACTGGACAAAGCATTCAGTACGTGTGTCCGTGACTGGCAATTTACAAAGGGCTGTCAAAGAGCTCAAAGATCATGGAAGGCCAGACCAGGTAACCCGGAGGGGAGTGTCCTCAAGACAGAGCACTGTGTCAGTGGCAACGTTCCTGTTCTTGTTTGTACCAGACTGTTGAGGGCCAGGAGAAAGAGTTCCCTCGTAAAGAGGGTCCAGTGCAGTCAACAGGGAGACCAGGTGTCTGTCATGGATGTTTCCAGGCCAGTCCTGAGCAGGGCACAGTGACACCAGCGACACCAGTGACATCATAATGTCGGAGGTGTCATATAAGCAGCTCCCTGACCAGTGAGGGGCACACTTGGTAGGAGGCGGCGCCGCCATCCTGCCACCCTCGGGCCAGCGGGACGGTCAGGCCGGGCCGATCGGGTTCCAACCCAGCACGCGGCATGTCTGGGAGGCGCCGCCGTCGGCACCGTCGCAGACGGAGGAGGCCCGCGGTGTCCCGCTCCAGGAGAGCCGAGCTGCAATTCCCGGTCAGCCGCGTGGAGCGTCTCCTGCGAGAGGGTCGCTACGCCCCGCGCCTGAGCGCGTCCACCCCGGTCTTCCTGACCGCCGTTCTCGAGTACCTGACGGCCAACATCCTGGAGCTGGCGGGCAAGGAGGCTCTGGACAGCCACAAGATGCGCATCACCCCGGAGCACGTGCAGCGAGCCCTGGGCAGCAACCAGCACCTCAGGGGTCTCCTTGAGAACACCACCTCCCGTCGGGTGGATGGGATGCCCCGAGTTCGGAAGTGGTGATGCCCACGCCCCCTCGTCCGGACCCCGAAGCCGCCCACAGAGGAGGGAGGCCTGGCCTTGTGTCTGCACGTGACATTAAAGGAGTTAGCTCCAGGGCCGTGCCTCTGACCGGTGTCTGTCTCTGTCATTCGGAGGTAGCCGGAGGTGTCTGTCAGACATCCGGGAGGAGACCTCCCACGGGAGGTGGAGGGTGGACGGGGCGGTCGGTGTGGGATGCTGGACTCGGGCGTTTCGGGGAGCGGTTTCGCTGGGGACAGTGCGGGAAGCGGCCCTGAGGGAGTAGCGGGTCAGGGGGAAGAGACTTCCTCACTGGCGCTGAGCCAGTCCAGGCTTGTGAGGCCAGGAGGCTGGCGGGGTGGGGGTGGCTCTCCCAGGCATGTTGAATGCCCAGAAGGAGGGTGGGGGCTGAAGACCACGACTGAGGGGCCACAGGCCTTATTCCTGACCGGAGACCATGTGGAAGTCAGGAGGTGATGGCAGTGGGGGTGGGTGGAGAGGGTGGCCTAGCAGCCGACACGCACTTAACGGGCCAGGGCTTCGCGTGAAGATTGAGGAGCGACGGGGAAACCGTGAAGAGGTACACGTAGAAGGAACTATGCTCAGGTTGATTCGATGGCCTTATACCCCGCCTCATTCCAAAAAGGGGCTCGAGGTAGGGATTCTTAGCCAGTGCTGCGGTCCTCTGTGGAGTATATCCTTCCGCCGTCGCTCGCGGACACTGGTCACCCGTATAGTACTATGAAAGGTAGCATCTGGCCTAAGACATGCGATCCTAGACGTTCTTTTTAAAAACCATTTGTTAATGTTTCTCTATTTTGAGAGAGAGCATACAGGGAAGGGGCTGAACGAGAGGGAGAGGGAGAATCCCAAGGGAACTCCCTACCACCGGCGCAGAGCCCGATGCGGGGCTCCATCCCGGGAACTGTGAGATCATGACCTGAGCCAAAACCAACAGTCAGACCCTTGACTGAGCCTCCCAGGTGTCCCAATCCTATGAAGTTCTTAATGGTTACTGTTAATAGATTTATTTAGAAATATACTCCATTACAAACTCCTGTAGTAATCTCATTCTCCATGAAACACCTAACCCGTCTACGATCAGATACTTGATGGAGCAACATAGAGTTATCAGGGGCTGAATACGTGTTTGGAGAGGTACAAGTGTGTTCCGTGTAAGTTCTGTCCCGAGTGCTGGACTCGGGAGGACATACAGTTCTTACAAAGACTCTTGTGGTGTTTTGGGTTAAAAAGAGTTGTCACGTCAAGTGTTCTGGCAGTCTTTCCCCTTCCTGTGACTGTCAACATTTAATATTTTCTCCGGTTCATCATGTCCTCAAGACCCCACCCCCCCCTGCAGCCCCCTGGACTGTCACAGAGGGCTGGTCAGAGGTTGCCTAGGCAGCGTCGACAAAGGGATCAGAGGAGCTGGGTTGGCCATCCCAGTTCACCACTTTGTGGCCGTGTGATGTGGGACACTCCTCTGTTGCCTCTGGAAAGCACTTTCCTGTGTGAAATGGGGATAATAAGGGTTCCCCCATCTTTGGATTTTTGCCAAGATTAAGTCATTGCGTGCCTGTCAACTGGCGCATAGCGCAGCGCCCGGCACAGGGTGCGCCCTGAGTGCGTAGCTGCACGTCTCTCCCTTTCTGTAGACCACATGCTTAGGCGTGCTTCCCCAGGTGCCCCTGGCCTGGATCTCACGCGATGGCCGGGGGCCTGGGCCACTGGCTGAGACCGCAGCCTGCTGAACCTTGGGGAGAGACAGAGTGCCACGCAGAGGAAGCAGCCAGAGGTACACCCAGGAACCAGACAGGCCTCAGCCTGGTTTCCTCTCTGCTCCCCTCTGCCTGGGGACTCACCCTCCCTCTGCTTCCTGCCACCATCTTTTAAAGTATGGTGTTGGCTTAGCCTTTACCTACTTCATAGGAGTGTCCTGACAATAATAGTGTCAGGGTTGTGTTTAGAGCTGATTTGAATATGTGCTCGTACAAATCCAACAAACTTTTCTTGCTCCACAGTGCCATTCAACCAAACAGTTACAGAAACCTCACTGTCAAGATGTCTGCCTTTCCAAGTTGTGATTTACTGTAGAGAGCCAGGAAGCCCTCTTTGCCTTAGCCAAGCTCAACTGTTACCCCTGTGTTCATTTGAGTAGCAAGCAGGTATCTCTCTCTCTGTCTCTCTCTCTCTCTCTCTCTCTCTCTCTCTCTCTCTCTCTCTCTCTCTCTCTGTCTCACAGTTGCAGGTGGAGATTCGCCTTCACCTGGTTACAGGATAGCACCCACATTGCCACCTCATCCCTGAAGTTGAGTTTCTTTGTGACCAGGGCATGGTTTCTCATATTTCAGTGTCCTTCAGCCAACAGGGACTGCCTCCAGGGTGGATCATGCAAGGGAATCAGTCAGTGTGCTAAGATTTTGATATGTTGGTTAAAAAGCTGTCTGATTTTTAGAAGCAGTTGATTTGGCTCCTGGCTTTGGCTTGTTTTAGCACAAAGTAGTCCCCTGGGTACTTCACCAGAAGGCCCAGCAAAGGAATTTATAAAGGCCAGAGAGGAGCACCTCAGGGGCTCAGTCTGTTAAGCGTCCAACTTTGGCTCAGGTCATGGTCTCACGGTTCGTGGTTTTGAGCCACACATCCAGCTCTGTGCCCACAGCTGAGAACCTGGACCCTGCTTCGGATTCTGTGTCTCCCTCTCTCTCTGCCCCTCCCTTGCTTGCTTGCTCTCTCTCTCTCTCTCTCTCTCTCTCTCGAAAATAAACATTAAGGCCAGAGAGGTGAGAGTAGGTGGATAAACCATGTTGGGTTAGCAGACCTGTGTGGTCAGGTGGTCACTTTACAGTCCATGCAGTAATCCACACTAATGGTCTCTGTGACACCTGTAGGGAGCCAGACTTCCTGGGCTCCTTCACACTGTCTGGTGTCCAAAGTGGAATTTGAAGGTTTAATGACCCTGTGTTGGCAAGCCCTCTGTGGTCACAGGGGCATGGGACAATCAGGCAGAGCAATACTGCCATCCCTTTAAGAATTGTACTTCAGGGGAGCCTGGGTGACTGAACCAGTTAAGCGGCTGACTCTTGGTTTTAGCTCAGGTCATAATCTCATGGTTCTTGGGACGGAGCCCCATGTTGGGCTTTGTGCTAACAGCATGGAGCCTGCTTGGGATTCATTCATATATTCATTCATTCATTCATTCATTCATTCTCTCTCTCTCGATAAATAATAAATTTAAAAAAAAGAACTGTGCTTCAGCTATGCTTGTGGATTTCACAGGAAACATGGGGGCCAGGGCCAGTACAGGATGGGTGTAAATGCAGCCCCTGCCAAATCCCCCTCCTACACGTGCACAGGAATCCTCCACTCAGGGGAGGCAGGTGGAGAGGGGGAATCACTGCTCCTGGGAAAGAATGAGCCACCAAGTTTAGGCCCTTTGTGCATTTCAAAAAAGTAGGAGGTGGAGGATGGTGAGGAAGGATCAGCTCTAGCTTGGGCCCTGGAGGGAGGACACCGTTGATGACCAGTGCCCTGTTGGGAATGGGAAACTAAAACCAGAGTGAGTGGGGTCCGGGGCTGGGGGGTGTGTAGCTGCCAAACTAGGTCTGGGATCCAAAGGTGTATGAGGATAGGCTGAGGTCAGACACGGGTCAGCACAGCAGAAAACATAATGTGTGAGAAGAGATGAGCCCAAGAGTTGAGTCTGGGGGAATCTGGAAGGTTGTGTGGGCTCGGGGTTGGCATGAGCACAAGGCATGGGGATTAGGCTGGGCTCCCACTGAGAACAGCCTTTGGGAACAGAGACGGTTGAAGGCCCAGGCTCCCTTAGTTCCTCAATCTGACATCCTACAGGATGTGGCCAGAATGCAGGTAGCAGATGGGATCATTAGGCCTACAGTGATGTATTTACAGGAAAATGAATCAGCTGCCAGCATTTAAAATAAAGAATTTTTAACATAAAAACCTCAGTCACTGGCTTCTCGGGTGAAGTCAACATGTCTGCACACACGTGTTTATTGTCACATGAAGATGTCTGGCTGCTGTCCCGTGACTACTGGGCCTCTCTGGTTTGCCACAGTGCTCACCCTTCGCCGTTGTATCTCATGTATGACCCACGTCACTCCTTGACAGTACCGTCCCGTCTCTTAAAGTTGCTTGAGTTCGTTATCCTCACCATCCTAACACCAGTTTTCTGAAGGGTAAAGTTCTCTCCTTCAATAGATTAGAACAGCACAGTGCTCCTCACAGTTGTCTTTGGTATGGGGCCAGTATTTTCTGTTGTTCAGATAGATTGTGAACTGATATGTGGTCCTATTTTCCTAGGACTAGAATGGAGTTTACCTTTGACTCTTCACTCGAATTCAGCAACATCTGAACTAGTATATACTCTGTTCAACAAGAAGAGTCCACTCACTTAAATGTTGTGGCAAAACCCACGATTGCCGTAAAGGTCGCTAAATGCCGACCATTTCCGAAGCGGTCGTAGCTGATCAGTAACATAATTTAATGATCTACATCAGTCCCTAAATCACATTTGAATAGCACTGTAAGAGTGAATTTATTTTACCTTATTCTTTAAGGAGTATGGTTTCAAATCTAGGAAAGGCCTCGAATAGGACCTGTATTTGATGTTTCATGTAGTGTTTCTGCTTCAGAGTCCTTCATGAAAACAGAAGACTGGTACGTCATGTATTTAGGGTTTTGAAATCGCTGTGGGGAAAATCTCTCTCCACTGCATCTTTTTAAACAAAATCGAAAGGAAACCGGTTGGCGGCAAGGAGGCAGGTCAGGTAGTGTCGTTGTGGGACGCTCGGGTTCTGCCACATAGGATGAAAGGAATTCACCAACTCGACTGTGGAGGAGAGAGCTTTCATGACATACTGGGACAGCAGAGTGCCAGAAGAGGGAGGAAAGTCAGGTTCTGGTCTCCCACGGGTGTGGTTTCCTTGGGGGCGCATCAGCTTCCACAGCTATAAAATGAGGAGGTTGGACAAAATTGTTTCAGAGGTCTGCTCAAGGTGTACAATTACCAGTCTGAGCTTTTCCCAACAGAAGTCTGTACTGACAGTGGGTAAGTGGGGCACAGAGGACAGGAATTATTTTTTAGGGTGTCCATTTTACAGCTGAGGCCACTCTGGCCCAGAGCTGACCCTCAACTCTCCAAACGTCACATGGCCAATGGGCAGAACAGTGAGTATGCCAGTCCTGTTCTCGTACCTGTTGTTGGGGCTCCTCTGCTACTATAGCCTGAGAGATGAGCCTCAAGAGACAAAGTGTGTAATACTCTCCTCTGGGATAAAGAAGCTATTCTCTTGGATACAGAGATGTCGGGGTTTGTTGGACCTCTGGGTTAGCACGAGCAACACGAACTTTTACTTGCATTTTATATCAAAAAGGCCAGATGGGTTAGGATCAAGGACTGATTTTATACAAAGCAGAGGTGTTGTTCCACTGGTCATTGTAATAGCTAGATCATGAACCCAGCTCCTTCTCAAATAAGGCGTTCTCAAAATTCTGACTCTGTCCACTGACTTGGTGTTACAGGTTGATTATATGATGGCATCAGAAGTCTGTGCTTAAAAGTTTATTCTTGAAGTACCTTAATTACTGTCCTTTTCCACGGAGTTCTCCTGTCTTTAGCTGATCATAGGGCCTTGAGGGAAGCATCCATCAGAGTAAATAAAAAAAACTCTGAGAAGACAACAGAGACTTAAAATATTTGTGGGTCACTTGCGACTTGTGACAGTTTTCACAAGTGCAAAATCTGGTAGGAGTATATAATGAAAACAGTACAAGTGAAGGGGAAATTTTTTGTGACATGCAAAATAAGATAATAAAGCCAATCCAAAAAGACTTTTGGAGAAAGTATCTACAATGCATGATGATTAAACCTGTTTTCAAAAAAATCTGGGGTAGATTTTAAATAGATGTATTTTAACAAAGATTCACAGAAAGGTTTGATGTATGTCCTCATTTTGGAAACAGTGGTGTAGAAATTTCTACTAAAATTTGAAAAGGAAGGTTGGTACCATTTTTTTAATGTACTGAAATTATGACTAATAACACTAATTTTGTTGCCTAATGTCATCAGGGAAAGCCCCAACTGGACTCTGGTAATTAGAAACATAGACAATAAGGGTGCTAATAAATCTCTAGGGACTTTGCATCCAGCATAGAACTAAAATATTTATATTAATAATATTTTCCTTATTCAGATTTAATCTATGGATAGCTGAATACTTCTTTTGATTTGATTTTTTCTTATACAACTAACCAATACTAACATAGCAAATAGAGCTAAAGTTTTCGAACACCTCTTTTTGTAAGGCAAAGGAACAAGTCTTTATTACTTTTTAAGGACCTCTGGAAAATCTCAAAGAATGTTTAAAGTACAAAAGACGTTAAGTTTTATTTCATTTTTCATTTTGGAATCTGTGTTGGAAGGTAAAATTGAAGTTTCCAGGACATTTGAGAATTAAGATGGGATCATAGGTGCCTGAGTGTATGAATGATTATAGCTTGGCTATTTATTAATTAAAGTAACAGTACAATATTTAAATGAAGATACAAAAAATGCAAGTTTCTTTTACTTTAAAGAGAACAATGAATTTTCTTATGATAAAGTAATAAGAAAGTGTTACTATGGTGAGATATGGTATCTCCCCTCTTTGGGTGTAGATTATATAGGAGGTGAGGTGAGAGCCTGAATAATGGCCTGAGGGATATTCAGGTTCTAATCTCTGAAACCTGTGAATGATAACTCACAGGTTTATATGGCAGAAAAGGATTTTGCCGATAAAGCCAGATGGGAAGGCTATTGCAGATTACGTGGTGGACTCTTAATGCAGTCACAAGTGTCCTTGTAAGAGAGAGGCAGAAGGAGGTTTGATGACAGAGGAAGAAGATAACATGAGGACTGCTGGCTTTGAAGCTGGAGGAAAGGGCCAGCAACCAAGCAATGCAAGGAATTTGGCTCTAGAAGCTGGAAAAGGCCAGGAAAGGGATTCTCTCCCCTAGGGCCTCTGGAGGAAGCATGGCCTGCTGACACCCTGATTTTAGCCCAGAGAAGCTGATTTCCGACTTCTGAGCTCCAGAACTGCAAGAGTAAATATGTATTGTTTTAAGCCACCAAGTTTGTGGTAATTGGTTAGAGCAGCCATAGGAAATTCTGGAACAAGTGATTTTGCTTTGGACAGAAACATTCCCTTTTTGGCACTTAATTAAAATCAAAATAAGTGTGTGTCATTATCTTGAGACTCCTAGTAGAGTCTCAGTCACATATAGTCTCATTCATATTTATTAATTATAGCTTTTAGGCACTAGTACTTCACAGAGAAAACAAGGGGGTGGATAATTGTGAGTTTCTGTCATTTTAGCAGAGCTCGAGAATACACTCAGCCTAGCTTTCATTTAGCCACACGATTCCCTTATACGTTTCACAACATGGCAGAAGTGAATATACGTTCATTTTCAAACCCAAAGATATAGCCTCTTTGTAGCATATACAAATAAGAAGCAAAAGTATATAAATTAAAATTATGCCTGTAATGAATGTTTTAGTTTTCTTAGAAATGATGGAGGTGTCCATTCAGTGTCTACTAATTATTTCATAATATCAGTCAAAGGTCTTCAGTTATCTAAAGATTTTGGAAATACTTCTTTTTTTTTTCTTTTTTTTTTTTAACGTTTTAAATTTATTTTTGAGAGGCAGAGAGACAGAGTGTGAGTAGGGGAAGGGCAGAGGGAGAGGGAGAGGGAGACACAGAATCTGAAGCAGGCTCCAGGCTCTGAGCTGTCAGCACAGAGCCCAACGCGGGGCTCAAACTCACTGACCTGAGATCATGACCTGAGCCGAAGTCAGACGCTTAACCGAGTGACTAAGGTGCCCCAGTGGAAATGCTTTTCAAGATGACATACTATAAAACCTCATTACTGTGGAAATACAAGTTCATTAGAACAATGATTCAGTTTGCTTAAACATAAATTGATGTTTTTGTAATCTTAAATATTCAGTAGGTAATTCTAGCCTATTTGATTATAAACCTGTGTAAGTTTAGCAAAAATATATACCCAAGAGGCAGAAAAATATATGCTTGTTTTATATTCCATGCTGATAGAGAAGACATAGTTGGTTTCATTAAATCCCAAATATTAGACTAGTTGAAATTGTCAAATATTTGCATCAATTCCATGTGAATTTGAATTCTTAAAATATATTTTAAACACTTTGCACGTTTCAGATACTTAATTTCCGTATTGTAGGAAATATTTGTTATATTCAGTGTATGTAAGCAATTACTTATCTATATATGCCAATCAGAACAGACCTCCTTTAATTTAAGAAAGAGACTTTATAATCTAATATATTAATACCATCCAAAGGTAGGAAAATGCTACACATTCAGCAGAATTAGAGGTGAAGGCATTTCTGAACTAGAGATATAGAGACATACAGCTACAGAGAAATAGCTTCAATTTTATGATTTTAGCCATGGATCAAGAGTAAACACAGAAACAGAAAATCTTCCCAGTCCAGATTTCAAAAAGCTGTTTTCCTCCCAAAGGTCATGAGATTCTGAATTGATTTACGCTTAAAAAAAGAGTAATAAACAAAAAGACTGACAAGCCAGATTCTTTGTTGCCTCTCTCCCAGCAGGGACTAGATGTCTATAAACCCTAAGTCCATGTAGAGAGATCTCCAGATGGTCAGACCCCAAAACAAATTCCCATCCATTTTTGCCAACCATAGGGAATAACTTAATGGCTGTAAATGAACAAAAACGAAACAAATCCATGAATATTGGAGCAGCTTTTAAAAGACAGAAAAAGGTAGAGCGAACACAGTTCTGTTGGCACTTTGGCTTCACCTCGAAGTGCCAAGAAAAGACACTGCTGGGCTTTCACTGCCCGCACAATACATTCTCCATGAACAGTTTACCTGGCTCTCGCAGGTGAACCTGTGGGCCACCTCATTATGAGTTTCAAAGTGTTTAAAAGATATTAAAAAAAAAAAAAAGGTAAAATCGTGTCACTCACAGAGACATGGGTACATGTTAAGAGATGTTATGACCTATGGAATGGGCAGGTGTTAAAAACCAGTTCAAAAAAGAACAAAGGAATGTTGGTTAGGAAGGCTGAAATAAAGAGGTCATTGGGACCGAAACTGGTTTTATTTCATTGTGAGAGGGGACACAACTGAACCTCCTCTGGACCACGTCCTCCTCATTTGTATCGCTGACCTGCCAGCCTGTATCCTGGAGCTGGCAGGCAACCAGTCCTGTGGCCGTCACCTCGCAGGATGCGGAGAGTCGGCAGTGCCAAACCTTGAGTTTCTCTAGGGACGGGACAAACTGTCCAATTGATGACCGGTCCCAACTCAGGAAGAATTGCTGACCCCTGTGTTCTAAAGCCTGGCGAGGGCCCTCCTGGCAAGCCACTGGCGAGCCCACTCACAGTTGAGGGAGCTCCGTGCTACTGCCATCAGCAAATGCTACTAAACAGTTTAACTCCGTGGGTGTACTTCTGCCTCCTGTCACTTTCTGCCATTTTGACTTGGAAGTGTCTATGTGGGGGGCATCTGAGAGAAGGTGTCCCATAGGATTTGAAGATGTAGCCTGCAAGCAAAAATGGGTATATAGCCCGGAAAGGTAAATTGGGGGCCTGTAGCAGGCTCTTGGATACTGTGAGTCCCTTGTCTTTGGCCTTCTTGATTTTAGTGCAGCTGTGGGGAAGAGCTCCACATGCATTGCCAGCATCCCACATCAACCACCGACTACAAGTCCGAGGACACACTGTGGCATTTCTCTTTTTTCTGCCTCAAGGTTTTCTCCTGTGCCAGAGAATGTAGCTCAAGCATGAATGAGAAGTGTGGTGGAAGGTAACACTTAATGGAGCTACCTCCAAACGAAAGGAGACATTAGTCTGTGGATATACCCTCAGTCTCTGTCCTTAAGATGGATAAATTGGGGTCTAATCTGTATGGTTCTCTGTGGATCCCCAAAGAGAATGAGCCCCATTTGCCGCAGTGTTAACCAGTTTAATGCCGTCTTCATTAGCCCTGCTGCCTTTACTCCTTCACTGTTTCAAAGGCTTAGCTCCCACCTGAACTGCCTGCATCCAAATGCTTGCCTCAGGCTCTGCTGCTTGAGAATAGTCATCTGAATAGAGGTGGTAATTTGAACAACAGCAGGCCAGGCATGTACAGCTGTGGAAAAAGCAGCCAGATTCCTTCAGGGTACAAGTTCTGTCAGAGGCTGCAAAGGAACAGAGGGGCAAGTGTGTTTGAAGTTTGTGCACAAGAATGAATGAGGTTGTCCACCGAGGATTCTTAGCTGGATGAGGGGAAATAGAGGATTCATTTGGTTTGAATGCTTGATAAGAATATGAAAAAAGTTGTAGTAGTTCTTAGACAAGTGAGTTGAATGGGTAGAAGGTAGTGATTAGCATAGGATGTTTTCAGTTAGTGATTTCAGAGGTGTTTATTGTGTCTTGAATTCCTAGGAAAGCACTCTTAATAACTCATCCCTTTCATATCTGCTGTATTTGGGGAAAAGAGGCTAGGGTTCATCAGTCTAATTTTATAATACAGTTGTTTGAACTTTGGTAACCTGACACAATTGCCATCATTTTAATCAGGTCACTTCCCAGAGATGTGCCTTGGCCAGACACACTGTCTAGCTTCAGGAAAAAAAAAAACAACCCATAATGTGTCACCTGTTTCTGAGACCAGCTGTGTTTTATGAACTAATCTAAAGATAATACTTTTAATTCATACATTCTTAGAGGTGTATGGGAGGGATGTTGCAGTATAGCTCTGTGTGTGTATGTGTGTATGTAGTGCTTCATATGATAAAAGTTTATAAATTTCTGCCACAACATGTCCTCAGTTTTTTGCATGTCTACACACACACACAGGCACTCACATGCACACACATACACAAAATACAAAACTTCAAAAGGAGTCTGAAAGGAAACACTGAAATGTCAAATAGTTGTCTTAGGATAGTGAGGGTATGGGCCGTTTTTTCTTCTTTCCATTTCTTTGTGTTTTTCATGCTTCCTCAAGGAACATTTATTAGTTTTTGTTGGGGGTGGGGAGAGTGGTCAGGCATGATCTACCGGGCTAGCCACAGGTCTTTGTCTTATTTGTGCAGGCCCAGTTTGGCACATGTGGGTTCTCAATATATAGTCAGCGAATGGTGAAAAGTAAAGAGCAGATCAATTAATCTCATTTCTACAGATAAAAAGGCAGAGGGTATCATTTAAGACATTGCAATTACAAATGATAGCAGACCCACCTAAATGTGTCTTAAAAATAAATATATACATGTATGTACGTGTTAAAATATGTAATTTTTATATTTTATTATATACAAATTTTTATATAAATACATTTTATTAAATATAAATAAATTTTTTATGTATATAAATAAATTTTTTATTATACCTCACCTGATACAGAGGCAGAGTGATCCCATGGTTGGCTGATTTACAGGCACAGCAATGTCATCAAGGACCTAGGCATTTTCCATCTTTGTGTCTGTTTCCCCTCATGATTGCAAGAGGACTATTTATGATATATTGCCACAGAGCAAACCACCACAAAAGTTAGTGACTTAAAATAACCATAGTTCTTTTGCCCATGAACTTGTAATCTGACAAATCTCGGCTGAGTCCACTTCACTCTGTTCCATGTGGTATCAGCTGGAGCAGCTTGACTGAAGGCTGGGGAATCCACTTCCAAGATGGCTTACTCACATGGCTGGCAGTTTGGTACTTTGTTTTCTTTTGATTGCTTAGGTGGGGCTGAGGGCTGGAGGCCTTGGTTCTTTTCCAAGTGGGCCTCTCCTTGGCTCCCTCAAGGGAAGGCATCTAGGTCTTAGAATGAGTGTTCTGGGGCACCTGGGTGGCTCAAGTCGGTTGAGTGTCCAACTTTGGCTGAGGTCATGATCTCAAGGTTCCAGAGTTTGAGCCCTGCATCGGGCTCTGTGCTGATGGCTCAGAGTCTGGAGCCTGCTTCGGGTTCTGTGTTTCCCTCTCTCTCTGCCTCTCCTCCGCTCACCTACTGTCTCTCTCTGTCTGTCAAAAATACATAAATGTTAAAAAAAATTTTTTTTTAAAAAGAATGAGTGTTCTAAGAGACAAAGTGGAAATTTTCTGCTTTTTAATGTGTTCACCCAGAAAGTGGCGGAGTCATTTTTGCTATATTCTATTATTTAAGCATTCACTAGATCTCAGATTTAAGAAGAGGAGACATGGACCCTACTCCTTGATGGGAAGAATATCAAAGAATTTGAAGGGCCATGTTTTAAAACTCCTACAGGTTGTTGTAGATCTAGACATCACATATAGGCATGACCAAGTCCGAGAGAAGAGAATGGTTTCTTCCTGTGTGCTTTTTTCTGTTGAGGGGGGAACACCTTTTCATTCAGCAGAATTCTACTCTGGTTTCATTGGCCAGACATGGGTCAGGCTAAACCAGTCCCTAACCATAGTAATAGAGAGTTACAGATGCCTCTAAGGTATAGATACCCTTGTCCCTACAAAGCAGCTGGGTGGGGACTGGAATAGATAGATCAACTTCATCTAATTAACCCAGTGAATATACCATGCAAATATCATTGTTTCTATTTGTGAAACAAAAACATTGTAGGAGACTAGTCTATACAAATCTTGATTTACTCCAGGAGCCAAATGTGTGAGCATCTTCCTTGAACATATGGGAGGGTGAGCATGTAATCAGAACTCTGCCTTCAAGGAAGAAAGGAGGAAGAATACCAATTAAGAGTAGGAGGCCCATCGAATCTGCATCACCAAGGTTCAGGAGGTTCAAGGGCCCAAAGCCAAGACTGAAACCCATGTTTTTGGATGCTTGGCCCATTGCTAGTCTTTTAGCCAACACTGCTTCTCATGGAGATGTAGAATGTTAAGAAGTAGATAGGGTTTAAGAGGTCATCATGTCCGACTTTGCACTCTATCTAGAAATCCCTTCTTTGGTTTCCCTTAAAGGTGGTCCACCAGCCTCTGCTGGATAGCTTTCAGTACTCAAAAGGCACTGTTGCATTGCTAAAACTTTCTTGTTAGAATGTTCTTTCTTATATAATAAGTTAAGTGGGACTTTTCCTTTCCCCTCCCCCAAGAAGACATCAGGCTCAGGTGCTGTATGTGCCACATTCAGAAAAAAAAAAAAAAAAAAACCACTAAGAATTGGCCAGATTCCTTTTTTCAGGATTTTCCAACTGTGACAAACCAACCCTCCAACAATGAACCCCCACATCCCCACCCTCAGCTTCTATAAGGAAATAGCTGAGGGTAGGGGTGAGAGAAATAGGGGTTTCTATAATATACATGCCCTCACTTCCCCTCCCAGAAGCCACCTAAAATGAGGTTTTCAAGATGAAGAGTGTTCACAACATGGGTAACCAACCACTGCATTTCCTGCCTTCTAAGCTGGGAACCAGAGGCCCACCCCACTTTTGCTCTCTTGAAATTTCTCATTGGTGTGTACCCTGTAGTTAAAGGTTATTCATGAGCCTAGAGACTGAGGCCTGATTCTCATTTGTAGATTGCTGAAGGTGGGAGACTTGAGGGAATAGCCTGGGGTGAGTAGAGACCAAGGTGCCTGCCATATGTCTGGAAAGGGGACAAGAGGTCTCCTTGGTATCAGCTGGCTATTATAAGTTACAGACTACCTAAGACTTAGTGTTTTAAACAATAAGCATTTATTGTTGCTCATTAGCCTACAGGTCAACTGGGCAGTTCTGGTCTGGGCCAGGCTAGGCTTCATCTTGGCTGAGCTTGCTCATGAGCACACACTCAGTCTGGGTCATTTGGGAATGACTGACTGATCTGGGATGACTGCACTTGGAATGGCTCACTTACATGTGGTCTCTACCTCCGTAGCAGTCTCTCCTGGTGGTTGCAGGACTCTGGGAAAGTCAGAGCATGTAGAGCTGCAGTCTCTTGTGATCTAGGCTCAGAACTGGGGCACTGTCACTTCTTCCACATTCTGTTTCCACAAACCACAGTTGAGAGGAGATTGGGGGGGAAATAAATCCATTGCCTGATAATACCCCACCAGCTGACACTACTAAGTAGAGATTTTCACTTGTATTGTATGGAAATCAACCTCTTTTAATCTTCAGCCCCATGGTTAGACCTGATTTTTTTTTCCCACTACTGCAACACTAACACATCTACTACCCCTTACTAACATGCCAGATCTCCAAATATTTACAACTATCCTGACTCTGTTTCCTTTTTCATTCTCCAGATCCTCCAGTTCTTTCTCTAATGGAAGGCTTTGTAGCCATCAAGGTTATGGTACTTGAGATATAATCTGGCTTGGCACTTTTTTCTTAAAACATGGCATTCATAATTGTGTATGATGTTGCAGACTTATTTCAACAAGAGCTGGTAGCAGTGGGACTATGTTTCATTTCATTTTATTTAATTTTTCGGCTTTAATCTGAACTCTTATTTTATTTATGTGCCCAAATGATGTAGCTTTGGGAGGAGCTGAATGATACAATTGTTTTATATGGATAGATATAAATTCTCCCAGGTTTTTTTTTTTTGTCATACTGAGAGCAGCTAAGCCAAGATTTACGCATCTTGTACCTATACAGTGTATTTCTGTGTATCATATATAGAAATATATATAAACATATATTTATTTTTATGTTATGTATTTTTTATATTTTTATTTTTATATAAATATATAAAGGTAGGGCTTGATATTTTTTCTTGTTATCTTTCCTTTTCTTGGATTCACACCCAGAGTATCAGCCTGTTGAGATGATTTTGAATCATGACTCACTTGTCTTCCTGGTTTTGTCCCAGCTATATGTGTATGTCTTCAGTCCTTGACAGGAATGTGAGACTAGGACAGCCCCAAGGCCAAGGTCCTGCACACTCCTTGACAAACGCCCTTTAGCCTGAAGGGAAGTAGTGAAGAATATGAGTACAGATTGCTTATTCAGCTGCAAATCCCATCTAACCACTCATATTAGCAGAGGAGTTTTCTGTGACTTTCCCCCAAGGACGTCAGGAGGGCTTTTCTGGGGGGTGCTTTTTTGGTGTTTTTCTGGAGACCTGCTAAAAACCACACACGTGTCTGTAATATTCACCCACTTATTAACCACAGATATTTTTTCTTTGTACATTAGTTCAAAATATTGATATTGTAAAATATTAAGGCATAGAGTCAGGACTAGAAAATAATATAATAAACACACACATACCTCCTTGCCTACTTTATCTGACAGTCACATGAAATATTTGCTTCAGAATTATCTTTTTGTCTCTTTAAGAAATAAAATATTATTAGTATAATCAGGGCACCCTGTGACCCTTGTCATCATTTCAGAGTTTATCATTCTCATGCATGATTCATAACTATATTTGTACTGTATCCATAAATACTATGTATTGGTTTTGTAGGTCTTTAATCCTTATCACACTGCAAACATCATTCTAAAATTTGTATTTTTGCTCAACATGATATTTTGAGAACTATGCCGCTGATGAATGTAGTGCTGGTTTATTTCTTGTGTGTGACTTAAAACTGTTCTATCGCAGGCAACAATTTTCTGTAAAGGGACAGATGGTAAATATTTTCGATTTTGCAGTCCATCGTGGTCTGTGTCTTATTCTTCATTTTTGTTTGTTTTTACAACCCTTTAAAAATGTACAAAACATTCTTAACTCATGAGCTATACAAAAATAAGACCTAGTTTGCCAACCCTTGTTCTACCATAGGACTCTAACACTGTTTCTCCGTTCTCCTTTTGATTCGTGTGTCCTCCTAGGTCTCAGTTTCCTTTATGAGGCAGAAGAGACAGTGGCTGCCTTGCTTACCTCCTTAGGAGGGTAGGAAGATAAGTCAGATAATGGATTTGAAAGTGCTTTGAAATGTTACAAAGGCTGTTTTATTCCTTTCCTCTCTTCTCTTCTCGCTTCCCTTTTCTTTCTTTCCCTTCCCTTCCCTTTCCCTTTTGTTGGCCTAAGTAGGTTCTGAATTAAATTTCCTTGAAGAGATATGGGAGCTCATGTGAAATTTAGATGGTCTCAAGACACCCATGAAGAGCATGAAGACGCTATGGGGCAGCTAAGGATTAGGGAAGTCTGAGCCCAAACAATGTAGTATTATATTCTTGATGGAGGTTTCTCCACAGCTCTGGGGCATCACTGCTGGGAAATTCAGGGGGCACTCTCCTTCCAGGCAGCCTCGAAGCTGGAACACAGTTGGTACTTTGTTGAAATCCTCTGAGACTAAGGTCAGAAGCTTGGGCTCATAGCCTATTCTGCTATTGAATAGTGTCACCAAGCTGACCTCAGAGACCTTTTGTCTCTTAATTTATAAACTGCATCTGTCAACACAGGCTTCACGGGATTGTTGTGAAAATTAAATAAGACGAGCAGAAAACATTGGCTTGTGGTACAAGCCCTTGGTTAAGATGCTCACCAGAGGTTAATTTATCACTGTATCACTGATTGTTTCTTTATGGAGGGTCCCCTTTTAGGGAAACTACACTAGATAGCAAGTCTGCAAGGGCTGTGTGCCTACCCTTTTTTTTTTTTTTTTTTTTTTTGGTATAGCATTGGTAACTTTAATGGATTTTAATGAAATTTTTAACCTTGTAAAAGGTGATTCAAGTAGCTTGGATTCCATGTTTGGCTCCTTCTCTGGTCTGATGCAAAGCAGTGATGAATCAGTTTTTCTTCATGGGAAGGTATTGCTAATGAATTTAATTTCTTTAATAGATAGACAGCTATTCAGATTTTTCATCTCATCTTGTGCCACTTTTGGTAAGTTGTATTTTTCCCGGAATTTATCCATTTCACCTAAGTTACCAACTTTATTGGCAAACACTGTTATAATATTTCCTTATATATTTAATGTCGGTAGTAATATCCCCTCATTTCTGATAGTGGTAATTAACATTCTGTCTTTTTTTTTCCTTGGTCAGTCCAGCTAAGGGCTTATCAGTTTTGTTGATCTTTTCTAAGAACCAGCTTTTGTATGTCTACCTTTAAAAGTATCCTAAATTAAGAATTTTAATTTGAGAAAAATGTGCGTAAATAATAGCATTCCTCATACATTACTGCAAAAACCTTTTTAAAAATGCCTTAAGCACATGTTTAATAGCACTTAGCCTGGTGACAGGCCATGTGGACATACTAGAGACTTTTTTAGAAAGGGAGTTGAATTCACATTTTTATTTCTCAGGTGTGATAGCCTCAACCCTTCCTCATCCTCTGCAGTCAAAGATCACCCTGACTACTGAATGGGGGAATAAAAGGTTGGCTCAGTAAGGGCTGGAGATTTGCAGATGGGCAAGGGGAACATGTAGAAAGAGTCAAACTGGCTTCCATGGCTATGTTGTAATGTGGATAATAGTCACTGGTAGGGCTGGCCCTTCTATTATTATTATTAAGGCTGATTCTTCAGTTTTTCAGCATGTAGGAGACCGAGAAAGATTTAGAGAGCCAAGCTTTATATTTCCAGAGATAAGTAGTTTTAATGCTTGCTTCAGATTGGAAGCTATTTCTGGTATTTCTAATTGTGCCTCAAGAGACCTAAAAGTAATTTGGACTCAGTAGCTAGAATGAAATTGAATTTTCTCTAGGGAAAATAATATTAAACATAAATTCAAAGCATCTTATAATAAGGTTATTATAGTGGCACATGTTCATTGTGTTTAGGAAAAAGATAACAAACTTATGATTTTGGAACTTCCGAGAATTGGCTACTTTGAGTTGAACTTAAGGACATGCAGTTGTTACTGTCTGCTTCTGTGAACACTTTTTGAGTTCTTTTGCTGTTTGTGAACCAGGATCCAAATGTTAGGGTTCATTAAAGGAAGCACAGATGTGTGTGTGAGTAGAGCAATGAATATCTAGAAAGAATCTAGAAAACTTGCTAATTCTTTGATTTCAAAGTTGTCTTACTCATTTTTAAACCTCTTAGAAGTACGTTTGAATTATTTTAGTTAATGTTTAGTAAAAAGGATGGTAATACATTGAGCGAAGAGTTGGTTAACTGATCTCTTTCAAAACAAGAGTGGCTGGCAGAACAAATATGCCATGGAACTCAGTAAAACAGCCCAAAGGGAATGGAGGGGCGCCTGGGTGGCTCAGTCAGTTGAGCATCCGACTTTGGCTTAGGTCATGATCTCCTGGTTCGTGGGTTTGAGCCCCGCGTTGGCTCTGTGCTGACAGCTCAGAGCCTGGAGCCTGCTTCGGATTCCCTGTCTCCCTCTCTCTCTGTCCCTCTCCTGTGTGTGTGCGCACGCTCTCTCTCCCTCTCCCCCTGTCAAAAATAAACATTAAAAACAAAAAAGGAATGGAGATTTCTGAGCATTTGATATTCCAGTAAATGTGGGCCGTGCAGAAACCTATTTTGCTTGTGTATTTTTCAGCCTTATGTTTGTTACCTTTCTGCCTTTCTTTGGAGAAGACCCCATATATATGAGAAACATTGTTGAAGGATTGAGATGGTACACTGTTTAGAACATGTTTGTAGCATATGATTTGGTAAATGAAGAAGATATGTACCACTGGCTTGAATACATTATTTTTTATTTAATAATAAATCCTACTTACCACCTAATTTCTTCAGGAAATCTCTATTGAACACCCACTGTGTGCCAGACACTGGACTTGGTGCCAGGCATCAATGAACAAAACAGGATCTGTGTTTTGGTTCAGCGTGTATTCTGTTAGAGATGTGAATTTGACCTATTTCTCTTTTACCTAAAAGTGGAGCATTGCTTAATTGGCAAATTGATTAAATATGGGCTAATTTAGGTTAGTGGTTATTTTAAATTTTAGTTACTAAAAATTTTACTTGCATACGTTCAACCTCCTCAAATTGTACACATTAAATATGTGCACTTCTTAGTATATAAATACACCTCAATAAAGCTGGAAAAAATTATTATAGTCTGTTTTCTTCTTACCCTAAAGTTGATTTAGGTGGACTGTGTTGACTTTGCTCCAATATGGAAGTTGCTTAAACCTCTGCCCTATGCTAGATGTCTGATTTGTACCACATAATGCTCTCATCAGCCTGTAACCAGATGAATTTATTTGGCTATTGCAAATCCAACGAAGAAGTGATATAAATATATATAGTATTTTTCTACACCAAGAAGCAGTCTCAGCTATATTCACTAGAGTATACATAGCTGCTATAGCAATCTAAACAATGGTCTGTATGATTATGTAATGGTGTATGTCCGTGTATAAGACAATACGAAGTTTCGTAAGACTTGGGGGTGGGTTCATATCCATTCCTCCTAAATTGAACTCACCTCCAAATACAGTGGGGTAAAAATGCTCTTGTATATCACCAAGACTTTTCATCCAGGCTTGGCTTTTGCCTAAGTGTAGGCTTTGATTTTCCTTTCTGGGTTCTGTGACCACAAACCAGTGAAAGTTACTTAGTGCTACTCAGTGGGAAGCACCTCCCCCCTAACCCCACCCCTGCCCCCACCATACAAGAGGTTCACTGGAGGATGGCAATACTATTTATATGTCTTCTCAGGTTTCCTTCTAGAGCCTGTGTTTGAAGAATCTGGCACAGGACCTTCAGATTCCACATCCATATCTCTGCAAAGTAGGTTTTGGTAGTACAGCTTAGAATTGAGGGCACTGAGCAGGTACAGTCACACACAGAGAACTGAGGTCTTCTTTGCAAGGTCCAAGCCATTTATTTATCCATTTTTTATTTATATTCTACCTATTTCTAAAGGTTTTTGTGTTATTTACAACCATAAGCACATATAAAATGAGTCCATTAAATAAGAAGAACCGAGCGGCACCTGGGTGGCTCGGTCGGTTAAAGCGGCCGACTTGCCCTCAGGTCATGATCTCGCAGCCCGTGAGTTCAACCCCACATTGGGCTCTGTGCTGACAGCTCAGAGCCTAGAGCCTGCTTCAGAGTCTGTGTCTCCCTCTCTCTTGCCCTTCCCCACTCACGCTCTGTCTCTGTCTCTCAAAAATGAATAAATGTTAAAAAAAAATTTAAGAAAAACAGAAAAGCATTTGAAAACAGGGAAGGGAAGATAGATGGGGGGGGGAATTATACTGAAAATTATTGTGGGAGTTGAAAAAACTAGTGGAGGTAAGGATGTACGTGCAAACATTTGTGTGTTCAAGTGTTGGCAAAGCAGAAAATGGAAGAGAGGGTCAAGTGGCCATGCCCATTTATTTACAAAGTTCACTGTACATGAGTAACTGTGTTTTAACACGGTTTGGTGTGTCTTGAGCCATAGTTGGGAAGGTACAGCAGAATGTAGAACTTTCGTCTTGACGTTCTGAATGATCTTGCTACCATTTTGCTGTTAGATAACCTGATATAGGGGCCAGTGCAGGAATCAGGTACTAAATTCCTTTGTCTCGCTATAGAGGGCAAGGGTTTTCTTTGATGTACCTAAACTCACTGATGTCTCTTCTGTCTGAGGTAGGATGGTGAGGAAGCTGGCAGGGCAGATAGAGGAGCCTGCCTCACTTCTTTCCGATCATTTGTTGGGCCTTGGGAGGCGATTTCCAGAAACCAGCTTAGTGCAGTGAGGCTTACGCACTCCCGGGTGCCTGGACAGCATGATTTCAGGAAGTCTTTATATAGAGAATACTCATGTAATAGAAACTAGATAGTAAATTTGGGCTCAGTGGAAGCAAGGAAGAATTGGACAGTTCCCCTAAATACTCTGGAGGCATTCTCCACACTCCTTGAGGTCCTGGGCAGATTCTCGACGCTTGCCTCCCACTGGTAAAAGAGATGAAAAGTGAAGCTAAGGCCACTGCTAGGGAAATGGAACTACTATATTTATTTAGGCAGAATTGCCTACTGGTTAAGACCAAGACTCTATAGAGCAAGACTGCCTAGGTTTGAATCTTAGCTCTGCTAGTTGAGTGATTTCTGGGAAGTTATTTAGCGTCTTTGTCTGTTTTCTCATCTGTATAATGAGGATTATAAGAGTATTTACTTTATAGAATTGTAAGGATGAAGTGATTAGTACCTGTAATGTGCTTACACTAGTCCCTGGCATGAAGTAAATGTACAATAATTTTTTTTTAACGTAAAAGAGATGAGCTGGAGGAGATTTTAGCATCCGGTTTCCTTAGGCAAGGAATCAAAATATTTTGGGAAGAAAAATAGCAAAAGCATTCAGGATCTCTGAGGATTGTAGACAGTAATGATCACATCACGTGTGCTGTGAATGATGGGCCATAATATTTGTCCTGACAATTTTGAGTACTCAACAAGATATAAATATGTATTGAAAGTCCTCAATTTCTGACTAAACATCTGGAAAACTGGCAGATGTTCAAGTGAGATTTTGGTAACTGCAAAGTCTCAGTCACTAGAACTTTGAAATGTATTTTCCAGTATTAGGATGTCATTCTGGTTACATCTGTAGAACCAGTTTTGCTATAGTGAGCAAAGTAGGGGTTTGAACCATGTTTTCTACTTGGCATTTTGCCAGGATAGGGAAGAAAAATTTCTGAAACAACTTCATTGCAATAATGAATGAGTAGTTTTTTGCCCTTTAAAAATGCAGTCTAGGGGTACCTGAGTGGCTCAGTTGGTTAAGCATCCTACTCTTGATTTCAGCTCAGGTCATAATCTCACAGTGGTGAGATCGAGCCCCATGTCAGGCTCCACACTGAGCACAGAGCCTGCTTAAGATTCTCTCTCTCAGAGAAAGACAAATATCATATGACTTCACTCATATGAGGACTTTAAGAGACATAACAGATGAACATAAGGGAAGGGAAACAAAAATAATATAAAAACAGGGAGGGGGACAAAACAGAAGAGACTCATAAATATGGAGAACAAACAGAGGGTTGCTGGAGGGGGTGTGGGAGGGGGGATGGGCTAAACGGGTAAGGGGCACTAAGGAATCTACTCCTGAAATCATTGTTGCACTATATGCCAACTAACTTGGATGTATATTTTTAAAAAATAAAGAAAGAGAAAGGGGAAAAAAAGATTCTGTCTCTTTCCCTGCCTCTGCCCCCTCCCCCACTTGCACGCTCTCTTTCTCTCTAAAAATAAAAAAACTAAAAATTAAAATGCAGTCTAATAAACATTAAGTGGCTAGTAAGTATAGTAAAATATATATACATATGAGTGAAGCTTGATGAATTATCACAAAGGAATGCACCCATGTAACCCTCTATCCAGGTCACGGAACAGAAGAGTACCCTTGTATCCCTTCTCACTTTCCCAAGACTCCTTCCCAAAGGGTAACCAATAAGCAGAAAGCAGGCTTCTAACATCACAGATTAATTTTTCCTGTTTTTAAACATTTTGTATAAATAGAATCAGGCCTAGCTTCTTTCGTTCAACACTCTTTGTGAGGGTTGTTTATGTTGTGGCTTGTGGCACAAGTGTATTCTGTAGTGTAGCTGTGTAGCATTCCATTGTATGAATATATCACAACGAGTTGATACATTCTTCTCTTGATTAATATTTAGATTATCTCCAGATTGGGATTATTAAGAATAATGCTGCCGTGGGGCGCCTGAGTGGCTCAGTGGGTTAAGCATCTGACTTTGGCTCAGGTCATAGTCTCATAGTTCGTGAGTTTGAGCCCCGTGACGTGTCTGCGCTGACCACCATGCGGAGCCTGCTTGGAATTCTCTCCCTCAGTCTGTCCCATCCTTGCTTGTGTTCTCTCTCTCTCAAAATAAATAAACAAATAAATAAACTTAAAGAGTAATGTTGCTGAAAATATCCTTGTACTTGCCGTTTAGTATATGTGTATATGCAATTCTGTTATGTCTGTACTCAGGAGTATAATTTGCTGGACCGTAGGGAATGCCGATGTTTAGCTTAGTAGAAACTGTAAAACTGGTTGTACCATTTTACATTCCTACAACGGTGTATAAGAGTTTCACTGGCCAACACTTGCTTTTACTTTTAGTAATACAGTGGGTATATAGTAGTGTCTCATTTTATTCTGAATTTGCATTTCCTGATGACTAATGAGCTTGAGTTCCTTTTCAGGTCTTTAGTGGACATTTTGAGGGGTGTGTGTGTGTGATGTTATTGTTCAAGTATTTTTGCTCATTATAAAAATTGAGTTGTATTTATCCTTTTGGTACCTCTTCAGACCTTCCTGTATCTCCATGTTTCCATGTGGGGTCATTTTCTCTGGGCCTGAAATACCAATGCCATTATTTCCTTTAGAGCGGGTCTGCTGGTGACACATTCCCTCATTTTTGTTTTGTCATAAAATGTCTTTGTTTTACCCTCATTTTTGGGTATGGAGGTCTATTAAAGGTTATTTTCTTCCTACCTTGAGATTCTCATTTCTTTTCAAATGCCAGTGTCTGTGTTGCCTCTTTGAAGTTAATCTGTTTGCTTGCTTGCTTGCTTTTTAAGGTTTTCACTTTGACTTTAGTGTTTAACAGTTTTAACATAACTTGCTTAGTTGTAGTTTTCTTTGTATTTATCCTATTGGAGCTTAGTTTTAGATTTCGGCATTTCGGGAAAATTCTTAGCCTTCTTCACTTTAAATATTGCTTCTGACCCCATTATTCTCTTCTCTCTCTCTCTCTCTCTCTCTCTCTCTCCCTCCCTCCCTCCCTCCCTCCCTCCCTCTGACATTTTCACTGGCCCAAACTTCTCTCATGCTTTTTGTTTCTCCATTTTCTTCTGACTTGCCTTCTGCTTAGTATTAATTATCGTTATAGCCATTTCTAATCTATTAAACCCACTTGTTGATTTTTAAATTGTACTTAATTGTGTTTTTCAGTTCTATAGTTTTCATTTCAGTTTTTAAAATAGTTTCCAGTCTCTGATAAATTCTCTACCTTCTTATATAATTTCATAAACATATTAACTACAGATATTTTTAAGTCAGTGTCAGATAATTCCAATATCTGTATTTACCGTGGGTCTTTTCATCATCTATTTTCATTCTTGGATTTTGATCAATTTTTTGTTTTCTTGTTGGCATGCCAAGTTATTCTTAATTAAATGTTAGTTATTTGTATTAAAAAATAGAGATAATTTGAGGCTCTGAATGAATCCTCTTTCTCCAGGAAGGTTTTACTTTTGTTTATAGCAGGTAATTGGTATAGATACAGATCAATGTGAGTCAGTTACAACTTGATTTGGCTGAATTCTGTACTCCAGTCTTTGTGAGGGCTGATCTATTTCTGGTCACCTTTACTCCTCTCATCTAGTATTTTGGGTTCCCACCAGAAAGCTTTGGGTGTAAACCAGGACTGTTATAGGGACAGAATGTCAATGTTTGCTCCCATACCCACCAGCTTTGAGAGACTGCTGAAAGCTGTGTTCAGATTCTTAGTCTCTTGGTACCCGCTAGCATAGGAGCAAATGTCTTGAGGAGAAAAGCAGCTTCATATTTTTTTCTGGAGACTTTTCTATTCTTTGAGATCTTGACCCCAGAAATATTCACTGCTTTGGTAGATCTTTGATGCCTTTGGATGGATGTTTTTCCAGTTGTTCTTGGCAGAAATATTGGGCCAAAACAATCTAGTCTACCATTCCAGCATGAAAATCCTCATTTTGCTTTTTGATGCCCCCCTTTTTTTTAGGGAATTAAAAATGCATGAGATGATAGAATTGTGCTTTTTTAAAAAAAATGCTCATTGATGGCTCTGGGTCAGCCTAATATATTGTTCTTAAATTAGTCTGTGAAGATCTGGACTTTGACTTTTGTTAAACTTTTTGGGATGCATATGGACCTGTGTGAAATGTGTTATGAGTTTATTCTACAGTTAGGAACCAAAGGCAACTAAGGAAGATAGACAAATGACCAATAAGCACATAAAAAGATGCTTGGCATCATTAGTCATCGGGAAAATGTAAATCAGAATCACAATAAGATACTACTTCACACATCCTTTGATTCTAGGATGCCTAGAATTAAAAAGTTAATAAAGATTCAAGTCAATAATAATAACAAATACTGGCAAGGATGTGGAGAAATGGGAACCTTCATACACTGCTGGTGGGAATGTAAAATGGTGTCATTGCTTTGGAAAACAGTGTGACAGTTCCTCAAACAATTAAATATAAAGTTATATGACCCAGCAGTTCTACCTCTATGGACTGAAAAGAACACATTCGTATATGAATGTTCATAATAGCACTATTCACAATAACCAGAAACAATGCAAATTTGCATCAGTTGATAAGTGGATAAAAAAGTAGTAAATCCATTGAGGAGGTCACCTGTTGGGATGAGCACTGGGTGTTATATGGAAACCAATTTGACAATAAATATCATATTAAAAAAAAGTAGTATATCCATACAATGGAATATTTTTCAGCCATAAAAAGGAATGAAGGACTGATATATGCTACAATATGGATGAACTTTGAAAACATTATGCTAAGGGAAAGAAATCAGTCAGAAAAGACATGTATTATACGATTTCATTCACATGAACGTCCAGAATACGGAAATCTATAGAGACAGAAAGTAGATTAGTGGTTGCTTGGGCTGAGTAGGGGAGAGGTTTTAGAGAAATGATAGGTAAAGGGTACAGGGTTTCTTTTTGAAGTCATAAAAATGTACTAAAATTGACTCTGGTGATGGTGGCACATATCTACGGATCGACTTTTTAAAAAACTCACTGAATTGTACACTTCAGATTGTGAGTTGTATGGAATGTGAATTGTATCTCAATAAAGCCATCGAAACAAAGAAGCAAAGCAATATTTATCGTAGCAACTGGGGAGGGACGGTGGCTGATGTGGGTACAAGCTCATGGTGATGATGATCTCTCATCGTTAACCTCTTCATTAACGTTTTGTTAATCATTTGTCAGGGCCTGGGTTAGAATTAAAGCAGACCACTGGGGAAAAAAATAAAGCAGAACACTGGGTTCTAGAATAAGTGGTCACAGATCACTCCAGGGAATAAGCTATCAAATCCTTCAAGAACAGTGATCTAGGTAACTGGCCAGGAAAACCCAGCACTGCCAAGATAATCCAGAATGGTCCTGGTTTTGGTTGGGCCCCATATGCTGAAGCAGTACTTGACTTTCTTAGTTAGGCCTGTGGTCAGAGAATATTGTACTATTCCTATATCTCCCTGTTTTGCAGGCCTGTCATGTACCTCAAAGAGAACGTTTTTAGAATGTAGACCTGAAAGACATTTTGTAGTTTGGATCTTATGTCCCAGGAAATGTTGGAAACAGGTGCAACTTCTTGATTGTAAAAGGCACATGGAAGCAGACATATTTGCATAGGAAGCCCATAACCACAGAAATCACCCTCTGGTAAGGGGCTTTGAGAGTTTTCATTGCTCACTTTAGTTATATCTGTGAGAGATTTGGAGCTTAAATTCCTTATTCAGTGGTGAAAAAGGCTGTTCACACATGGTGCAATTTTGAATTCACTTATTCATTCTTTATTCAATATACATGTATCAATTACCTGCTTCGTGCCAGTCACTGTGCTAGGTGCTGGTGATAAAAATCTGTAGGAAACAGTAGCTACACCTAGGAGATTGCACTAAACCAAAGATATCAAGTATTGCAATAAAGGCATGAATAGGTGGCTGTGAGATCCCAATAAAGGGGCAGTCCATTGAGCTTGGAAGAGTCTTGGAAGCATTTAGCACAACTGAGTGAATGTAATTGAATAAAGGCTGAGGAAAAGCATCACTGATGAGTTCACACTTTAACTGCACCTTGAAGAACAAGTAGGGTTTATCCAAGCAAAGACAAGAGGAAGACAGGGGACAGAGCAGCAAATTAGTTAGGACTCTGTGGCAAGAACCATATGAGACTTAACAAATGACAGAACCAGAAAAGAAAGCGTAAAACATTTAGAGCAGCACTTCTCAAACTGTAATGGTCACACAAATCACCTTAAAAATCTTGTTAAAATACAGATTCTGCTTTACTGGGTCTGAGTGGAGCACTCCTTTTTTTTGTTAAAGCTTATTTATTTTGGGGGGGGGGAGAGAGAATCCCAAGCAGGCCCCACATTGTCAGTGCTGAGCCCGATGTGGGGCTCAGAGTCACAAACCGTGAGATCATGACCCTAGCCGAAACCAAGAGTTGGACACTTAACTGAGCCGCCCAGGTGCCCTTGAGCTGGAGCACTTCTAATAAATTCCCAGTTGGGGTCTGGGCTGTTGGTCCATGAGCCATGCAGAGCAGCCAGAGTTTAGAGATCTACTTGGCTGTGATGGGAGAGGAAGGTAAAGAGTCCTACTTAATATGCAGATTTCTGGGTAGCGTGATCTGGGTTGTTGGTCTCATGGGCTGTTAGAGGAAACATCAGAGGAGTTTTCAGGGAAATGGTTTGTTCTGTTTGTGGTTTTGTTGTTGTCCGTGGTGTCTGTTTTGAGGCACCTATAAGATATCTCGGAGGAGAAATCTAGTAGGCCCTTGGCTAGAAGGGGAACATAAAACCACAGTTCCTGAGGGGAAGAGAAAGATGTGGCAGTGAATGAAATTGAAAGGAGGCTGCAAGGAAAGCGAGAGGATGAGTAGGAGCAAACAGTGTGGTGACTTCTACAGGAGAAGTTTCCAGGAGGTGCAAGGAAAGAACGTCCAGTGTTACAGGGAGATCAGGAAGGAACAAGGCCAGAATCCAGACTGCAAGGGGTTGAGGATTAAAGAGTGTTTTGATTAGAGATGACTCAAGAGGATTGACTGAAAAGTTCAAAGAGAGTGTAGTGGTAGAAAGAAGTGCAGGGGGAAGGAGGGGGTCCTCTCTCTCTCTCTCTCTCTCTCTCTCTCTCTCCCTCACCCAACTCTTTCTTCCCTGCCCTCCCTCCCTTGCTTTCTCTGTTTCCATGATTACAGAAATTTTGCAACATACAAAAAGATTGAGAAGATACTATAATGAACCTCCCTGTATCCATCACATAGCTTCAGCGATCATGCCAGTTTTTGCAAAGGAAGGATGGTTTTTTAGATGCAGCTGACTCAGGCATATTCATACACTCAAGGAAAAGAGCCAAGATAGAGGGAGCAGCTGGAAACTTGAGAAGAGAAAGATGATAACTGGAGCAAATTTTGGAGGAGGAGGCGAGTGGCGGAGTGCAGCACAGGTGGAGATCCTGGCTCCAGATACTAGGAAAAGCACTTTGTCTACTGAGCTGAAAGCAAAAGAGCTAAAATCGACTACCCTCCAGAAATCTGGGTAAAATTCCAATTTCCAGAAGCCTACTGTGCTAACTCCCTAGTTGCCCTCTGCCACTGTACCCCACATTCCTTCAGGTTGCCTCAGGTCCTTCCTCGAAGTCATTCACTAATGCTGGGGGAAATCTCTGTTCGGCCTAAACTGTCTTGCAAGTTGAGTCATTTTATTGAAGATCCAGTGTCCATGGAGAGTAGTCGCATCACAGAGAGCAGCCATTTAGTGGCTTCCATCTTGGGAGCAGCCTCCGTTAACTCTCCAGAGCAACAGAGAAACCATTCCCCTTGTCTCCCAAATAGAATTCAGTTCCCCTCCTAAGGGGAATCCTGGGGAATAAAATGTTCTAAAGCACTTAACATAGAAATTCAGTTTTTTTGTGTCAAGTCAGGAAATGAGCAAATTTGTGCCTAATAACAATTTCTTTCTCTGTGAAATAGGAAAAGAGTCCATTTGGAAGGAGATTACTTGGCAGGAATTGAGTGGGAAGAAGCTTTAGAAGTGTGCCAAGAGTTTGGCATATTGCCACAGCCTTCTATTCAGCTTTGCCTAAAATGATGCCTTGCCCTCTGACAAAAGATGAGAACAGCAAGATGTGCCCCCTACACACACTCATAGGAAATGGGAATAGGATTATTAGGGGATGTTAGATTTCTATGAAATGCCACTTAAATGGGCGTGACTGCCAGCTGATCCCTTTTTGTTGACTGTAGGAAGATAAGGTTGGGAAATGGCACCAGGGAACTTTTCTTCATTTAAGTCTGAGTAAGTAAGTATTTGCATGCGCATCACCCTAGCCATTCATTAGATAACAGCTTAATTCTAGAGGTAGAAATGTGCATTCCAAGCATTCTGTACTACTAGCTTCTGTCTTCCAAGTGCATCTCTCTCTCTTCCTCGACCCCTTTCCTATCTGTGAAATTCTGCAGTGAGCAGCCAGCAGTGGGAGTGATGATTGAGGTCAGTGATTTCAAGACAGTTTCTTTGCATTCTCAGAAAGCTTCAGTGGGTGATTGCTACTGAGCGCCGATTGAGTAATGATTGGCCAATTCTCTTCATAGAGAAATAAGTATAATTTGGAAATAATTGACTTAATGAGAAAAATGGGTAAATGCTTAAAAAATTATTTGAGTCATTGCATTAATAAATAATTTACAGGACCAAAAATGTAACAATATAAATACTGTATGTGTATGAATACGCAATTTGCATTTTAATTATTTACGCTTAGCTCATCTTCTGCATATGAAGTATTTTTCTTATAGTGGAAAAAACATAAGCACTGAAAGAAAAGGATTCACTACCAGGTCCTTAGGGTGTAGAAATTTGTAAAAATATAAAATACATAAAACATAAAAATACATCGCCAGTATCTACTGCTTTACAATGGTCCAGTGAATTAGCCTCTCAGGAAAAATAATTCAGTCCAATTTCTTTCTGGTCTACCCCTGGGATAGTGTTTCCATCTTTTAAGTTTGATTAGTAGATCACAGCCTTTCCAGTGAATGATTTTGATGATTTAAATCACTGCCAAAAGACTATGAAAAAAGTTGAGCCTCTGAGTAAAATTCAGCTTCTGCCGGGCATATAAGTACCGAGGCATCACAGCTTCTGCGTCCACCAAATATAGATCTTTTTTCCATCAATTCAGAACTTAAATAAGGAAAAAAACCTTTATTCCTGTGCATTGTAAATTATGCATTTAGGTAGAGGCAATTATGTTTTGTGGACATTGCACCTTAAGGAGCAGGCACAGAAGGTATTATCTCAGTTTTATGGGTGGGAAAACAGAGCCCAAAAAGATTGTATTTCCCTAGTGTGGCCTGGCGGGATAAGACTAAAACCAGAGCCAGACTCTTGGTTCCTGACTCCAAGCCCTGCCTCCAGTCTCTTCTTGCTGCAATATTCGGAGGTGGTGCCAGCCTGTTAGTAAGTGATTATATTTCAGTTTTGACCATACAGTTTGTGTTCACGGATTGGCGGCACATTTCTGAGACCGTAGCTCACAGCCATAGTGTCACACTCTCGAACACGGTACCATGTCCCATTTAAATGAGCCACATCTTGCCTCCCCAAACTTCTGCTTTAGATAAACTGGATAAACCCATTAGCCATAGGTCATTTTAAGAAGTAGGCAACTAGAGGGACGCCTGGGTGGCTCAATCGGTTAAGCGTCTGACTTCGGCTCAGGTCATGATCTCACAGTTCCTGAGTTCTAGCCCTGCATTGGGTTCTGTGCTGCCAGCTCAGAGCCTGGAGCCTGCTTTGGACTCTGTGTCTCCCTCTCTCTCTGCCCTTCCCCTGCTCACACTCTCTCAAGAGTAAACATTTAAAAAAAGAAAAATAAATAGGCAGCTAGAGCTGAGAATTCTTGAGATACTAAGGCCTTTCAGCCCAAGACAAGATTCTCAGTAATGGGGAGGTTCTCATTTCTTTGGCAATCTTGCAGTCATATTCTTAAATGTAACTGAAGAGTAAAGAAAAATGAGCAATCTGTAGTCAGTGTATAAATTTAAAAGGTCCTGCAGATAGAGAGGAACTCACTGAGCAGTTTATTATTGAGTCTTTTCTGTTTGTGTACCTACTACTGGTATATGTTGAGAGGCATGAAGATGACATGTCAGACGTCATTCTCGACTCCTCAGGAGCTTATAAACTGATTGAGGAAACGAAGAACACCATGTAAAGGATTCTACATATCCAGGCAGAGCAAGATGGGGTTAGGAAGGTGTTTCAACTTGAGTTGAACCTGAAGCGGACCCTGAGACAAGGGTTTGAGTGCGTGTGTTTTTGGAGGAGGGTGTAAGGAGCATGGGAGAAGGGAATGAGGCAAGGCAGGGCAGCCAGTAAAGGGAGCATTATCAGACAGCTGTCATCATGGGTGACTGGAAAGTAGCCCTGTGAAGAAACACTGGTGAATAGCATAGAACACATACCTCGGAGTTACTCTACGCAAGGGGTGGGGGAGCTAGGGTAGTTCTATTCCGGCTCTTACCGGATAGGCTAGAATTGGGTATTGAGGGCTCTCCAGGGAGCATTGATCCCCTGGCACTTAAGCGCCCCCAGCACCGGGGCAGAGCAGCCTCCACAGCCCTGGGAAAAGCCCTTAGGCACAGTGAACAGATAGAGCTGGAAGGCAGCCTGTGAACATAAAAGAGAAGGATCCAAGGAATATGGGTTAAGGAACTGACAAAAGTGTCTGTGACAGCAGGATTCTTGGTGCAGGTGAGACTCGTCAGTGCTCTTTCTCTCCTCTCCTCAGGTTTCTTCATGGTCCTATCCCTGTTGTCCATTGTGTATGGAGCCTTGCGCTGCAACATCCTGGCCATCAAGATCAAGTATGATGAATATGATGTCAAAGTGAAGCCTCTGGCCTATGTCTGTATCTTCCTCTGGAGGAGCTTTGAGATTGCCACTCGAGTCATTGTCCTGGTCCTCTTTACCTCCGTCCTGAAGGCCTGGGTGGTGATGGTTGTACTCATCAACTTCTTCAGCTTCTTCTTGTACCCCTGGATCCTCTTCTGGTGCAGTGGCTCCCCATTCCCCGAGAACATCGAGAAGGCCCTCAGTCGGGTGGGCACCACCATCGTACTGTGCTTTCTCACCTTACTGTATGCCGGTATCAATATGTTCTGCTGGTCAGCTGTGCAGCTGAAAATCAACAACCCGGACCTCATCAGCAAGTCCCAGAACTGGTACCGGCTACTGGTGTACTACATGCTGAGATTCATTGAGAATGCCTTCCTCCTCCTCATGTGGTATCTTTACAAGACCGACATCTACATGTACGTGTGCGCACCTCTGTTGATTCTGCAGTTGCTCATTGGGTACTGCACAGCCATCCTCTTCATGCTTGTGTTCTATCAGTTCTTCCACCCTTGCAAAAAGCTCTTTTCCTCCAGTGTCTCTGAAAGCTTTCAGGAGTGGGTAAAGTGTGTTTGCTGTGACTGTAGGCAGAAGAAAGCCCATGAGTCCGTAGGAAAAACAGATCTGAGGCCAACCGAAGACAGAGATGAGACACCTTCTAGCAGTAAAATAAGTTCTGTGCCCAGCCAGATCTTGAATGCTGACGAGCTCTGCTCTGCCTAACAGGACCTGAGTCTCTTGGGGTTCACACATTACTGTTTTCTGGGTTGATCCCTGTTCTTCATACAAGTCATGAGCCCTGCACAGTTAACAAAGAGGGGGGTTAGCTCTCAACTCCTTGCAGGCTGCTCCCCTTTAGAGAGCTCTTGGACATGTGGGAACTATGGAGAGAATCCAGGGAAACCCCTGAGTGTTGGAGAGGCAGCCTAAGGTAGCACCATTGGTAGTTGACCTTGTTCCCCCAGGCATTACTGGCCTCTTGGCTGAGTTGGGATGGCTAGCTCTGTCAGGTAGAATGAGGATAGGAGCTTTCTTGTTTTCTAGGTTTTGTTTTGAGCTGCTGGTGTAGGTGGCCTGTTCCATTTCCTCTGAGCATGGCTTTCACCCATGAGCTGTCCTCATGACCAGAAGGTTTTGTCATCAGCAATATCATACTTGTCCGAGTTTTCAGAGAGGGCTCTTCAGGTTTGCTTTTTGAATGGACGGAGGTTCCATTTTTATCTCATTAGGGCTCTTTGTACATAACCAGCTGTAGCCACCTTGGCGTGCTATCTCTAATTGATTCAAAAGTCTAGATTTGGAGACTATTCCCAAGGATCCATGGTTGCAAAGAATTTGCGTGGAAACCCTAGAATTTTAGGAAAGTTTCATTCTTTCGAAGTGCTGAAGAAATTCTGGATTAAGAGGGTTGCTAAAACATCAAAATGATTGAGGCTTTTATAAGCAGAAATCTTACTTTCTCAGGATGGTTGAAGATAAATAATCCTGCTGGAAGATAGGTTTAAACCTCTTCAAGGTTCAGTCCTGTCCTAACAATTCTGGGAAATTTCTAGTAGAATTTGCTAGGATTTGCCTTCTTAATGAAGAAGAAAATAAAATTCACACTCTTCTCTTTCCCCTCTTCCTTGCCTGTCAGAAGAATTTTAGACAAGAGTTACAGTGGCTGACTTAAATTTTTCTAGAGAACTCCACAGAAATCTTTCACCAAGTGCAGCTGTGTAGGGCACTTTAGTTTTCATTATTTGAAGGAAAAGGGTCTCCTCTCCCAAAGGTAGATATTGGCTTCACAAGTTTTTAAATTATAGGAAGAGATGAAATGACCAGAAGATCTTTGTCTTGACCTTAATGTATCTTGATTTGGCATGATTCTGAGTTATTTGAATGAGATCTCCAATTGTACGCTCCTATACTGTCCTGTCTCAGGTATAATTTCTCCTTTAATCTGGAACCGTATTTGTTCCATAAAAGGATAGTGTAGCATATCCTCAGTTGTCTTGGGGAAATGCCTGGATCTAGTGCCATTATCTTTACCGTAAAAACCTTGATGATGAACTATCTGGAAACAGGTGACCTGTCACTGACTCAGCTGGACATAGCAGGTCAGTCAGGGTTGATGGGTCTAAGCACCCCTGATGGCTGAACTTGCTGACCCATCCAGTTTCTAATAGCCAGTCTGTCAGGAGACAGGTTACAAATGGTGAGTTTGAGCAGGAATTATGATCAGAATGAGACAGGGATAGGAAGGTAGATTCTTCCAACCTTGGTTTGGAAGCCTGTCTCAAGAACTGTTACAAATCTGAGCCTTTGAATGCATTTTAAATCATTTTAATGTAGAAGATAGCTAAGCATCATGAATGACCCCAAACCAAACTAATAGTGATGGTCTGTCAGACTCCTATAACCCAATTACAAGCCACATTTATAAGGACAAAGAGGTTTGGTAACGAAATCAGACATTTTGTCATCTTTAACCCTTGATATACAGATATTCCTGCTTTGGGGCATGTATGTCCATTCACTTTGGGGGAGAGAAAGCACTGGTTTTTTTTTTTCTGTATAGTGAAAATTTAAGTCCTGGTGAGCTGAGAATTTTTGTTTTAAAATTATTTTTATCATACCTCTGAAATGGTAAAAATCATAGTTCAGACTACAGAACTAGGTTGCCCTAAAGACAGACAAATTCCCTCCCGTGCAGAGAGTTAAAATGTGTTTTTCATTATAATTCCATTTTTAAAACTCTCAGTGCTTTGTCTACTTAATTGCATGCCATAACTTGTCATGATAGCTGCTCCAACTGAACCACTATCATTTGGCTGAATGGAGGTGAAGTATTTCATTGAAATAAGATCATCCAAACACTTTTAGACTTTGTCTCTTCATTACTGGGGACAACACAGTGTAGAGGTTGGAACCTCCCCGTCTAGCCCTGCAAGTTACTAAATTGCCGTATGCCTCAGTTTCTTCACCCACCAAATTTGGAAGATACATTTCCCCGGCCTACCTCACAAGGTTGTTGGAAAGATCAAATTAAATAATAGATGTGAAAATGCTGTGAAAATATTTTAAAGTGCCATGCATATTTAAGGAGTTGTTATTATAGTCATTCAAGTCCATAAACAGGTTATTATTATGTTTTTACTGTTAGAAAAGAAACAAGCAGTATCATCCACATGAGCGGCTTGAGTGACTACATTGGCCTTTGACCTTATGGAAGGGCGAGTGTAAATGGTCTTTATTCTTAGAACTCAGCAGCTGCCCTCTCTCTTGGCGTCAGTTGCTCACAAAAATTAGCAGCCAAACACATGGTACTCAGAGGAGGAAGACCCATTGAAATCTGAGAAGTGCTTTTGCTGATCACGAGCTGATCATTTTTGTATCTTTCATCTTTCACGAAGGACCTAGTAGCTAGCGTCTTTTGACAATTGTCCTTTACAACTTGAATGCCTGATCCTGTTAGATTTTGGCTGAATGTGGGTTTCATCTTTTCAGCCTTGTAAATGGGAAAATAAACATCGAAATCGTCATATATAGCATTTCCTTGGAAACCACCTTCGAACATCAGTGCTGTGGTTCTGAGTGTCATGTGTCGCTACTTCAGTCGATAAACTGTGGATGTGAGCTTCTGCAGGCTGCTTGTCTGCAGCCATTGATGCTAATAAATATTGTTTATGTTTCTTCATATAATAAATTAATTTTTCAATTTCCCCTTGTGTTTCATTCCTTATACGGTCCTTTCATGGCTTTTTGATGTCAGGGATGATTTCAAAAACAGAAATTTGAAAATGGTGTTGTTGTGATGAATTATGGTTTCACAACCTCACCTGGAAATTCCTTCTGTAGCAAGGGGAATTTGAGAGTGCTAGGATTCTGAAAAGACCCCAACGGCTCATGGAATTTTCTCTGTTTTATAAGCACTTACTCCTGTTGAAGCTGCACTGCTGGATACGAAGATTCTGCTCAGCTGTCTGTTGATCGCTGTGTGTGATACAAAAAAAAGAGGCAATACAAATCTCTTCACGACAAACATAAATGGTATATGGATTCAGAAATCTAAAGGGGTGACTTGACATTAACATAAACAAGTAATCAAATGTAAATGACATTCCATGGCTGGAAGAAAAACTTGTCAGTTATTGAAGGGGTCTTTTCAGAGCATGAGATAGACATGGATTCATGTGTATCTCGGTAATTCCTTTTCTTCTGAAGATAGCCTTGCAGTTTGGAAAGACGTAGCTATAGGATAAGTCTTTTGGAAGAGAGCTCTTGGCATTAAATCAACCCCTTGAGAAAACTGAATGTCAGCAAGCATAGTGTTTAAGTAGGTCAATCTAAAATTTGCTTCATTTGGTATTTGTAAATGTTTCATTTTGAAATGACTTCAAGCTAATAGAAAAGCCTCAAGAATACTGCAAGGAAGTACTTTACATCTTTCACCCAGGTTCACCTATTAGCATCTTGATGTGCTTGCTTCGTCGTTCTCGCTTTCTCTCTTTTGCCATTTATTCTGAAATGCTTCAGTGTGTATTTCCTAACAGCCAAGGCATTTTCTCACATAGCCATGGTACAGTGACTGGATTTGGGAAATTTAACACGGATACAACACTGGTATCTAATCGAGCATCCATATTCCATTTAACAACTGTGCCAGTCACTTCGTTTGTTTTCACAAAGCTTCCTCCACAATGTATCTACTCAGTCCTCTTCTCTGAGGCTCTCTTGATTTAAAGTTATGAGTAAGTTTTACCTTCCCTCTGAACACTGGGAAAACTGCAGACTATGAAAAGCTATTTGAAGAAAACACACGCATTTATATCAGTACCGAGTAATAGCTTAAAACCATACATTTGGATTGTTTACTGGTAAACTGGGTAATTTTTTTCAGGGGTGTCCATTTTAGGCAGCAAGTGTTGCTGCTTAATATGTGAGCCTGTAGTTCACTCCCTTCCCCCACCCCACTGTGAGAGTTCTGTTCTGCAGTTTTTAGGTGCAAGTTTGTAAAGATTAGGAAGGAGATGAGGGAAATATATGTTATTCTTCTGTGGCCATATTTCTCTGTGTGCTCTCCTTCCGGGAGACTATATTTATTCTCTATGAATATCTTTCCAAATGGGAAAGACCTCAGAAATGTCATACTGTAATTAAATGAGTAACATTTTGGGATGCCTGGGTGGCTCGGTTGAGCGTCCGATTTCGGCTCGGATCATGATCTCACAGCTCGTTGAGTTCGAGCCCCGTGTAGGGCTCTGGGCTGACAGCTCAGAGCCTGGAGCCTGCTTCAGATTCTGTGTCTCCCTCTTTCTCTGCCCCTCTCCCCCGCTTATGCTCTGTTTCTCTCTCAAATAAACATTTAAAAAAATATTTTTAAATGAGTAACATTTGGGGCCTTTTTCCCCCCAGAAAAAGGCACTTGCCAATAACAGATGTTTGTACAGAGCTGGGAATTCAGAAACATCCCCAATCCTTTCGTTCCCAGCACACAATAAACCCTATCAGACTAGGCCCTTAACCTGTGTAAGAAGGTGTGTCTGTCGCAAAAGCCTGCCCGAGGGCATGCCCCACTCCTCCTTGTCACCCCCTTTTCACGGTTGTTTCTCTGGAAATGATTAGGCCAAGGACATCGAAAAACAGTGTTGGTTTAAGCAGCTTTTGGAAGCCAGAACACCTATGAGGAATAGATAGCAGTATGCAGCAGCATCGTTTTGCAGCAGGCCAGCAGAAAACATCCCACCTAGACTCCCCTGCAGCACACACCCCCATGCGATGTGATTTGCCTCCTCCCAAGGAGAGATTCATCCAGATTGATCTTGAGATTCTGCCTGTACTTCTGTTCCCTCCCTGCCTCCCATCCTGAATTAATTCTTTCTCTCTGAATGATGGGTTCCTGATTGAAACCTGATTAGCCTGCTTCCCAGAGCCCTGGGAATATCATCCTCCTTAGACATCTGCATTATGCATACTGGTTTAATTTCTTATCAGTCAGCTTCCTATTTTAATTAGCTAAACTTTACAGTTAATGAGTCAGGTTTTCAGGAGCGATAGCACTCAGGAAACAAAACAGGATTTAGAAAGTCTGTGTTGGAGTAGTGCTGTAAGACCATTCCTGCCAGCACCCAGTGCAGAGGAGAATGGTTCTCTGGGATCACCTTCTTGTTAAGGTGACTTGAAGTTGGGAATTTTTTAGAACAATGGTGCCCAGCAGTAGGGCTGCAGACCTCCAAGAATTGGACAGCCTCCTTTACACTAATGAGAGATGTTTGCGCATTAACTAGAGATGTCTGACACACACTTGTACGATTAATTTTCAAACCAGTGGGGATGCTGTTGTGAGTGATACAACAGGACCAATTAAATGTGTTGCTGTATTTCAAGTAACTTTGTCATTATCCTCTCCCCACCCCAGCCACTACCGTGAACAGGTATTAAAAATCCAAGGACTATCAGGTGGGGGGTGACCTTAAAAGACCTCCTTTGAATTGGCAATGTTGGGAATTACTACCCTAGAAGGTTTGTTTGTTGTTGTTTTTTTTCCTTTTTGCTCTGCTGGAATATTTTCTCAAGGGCGCTTATCCTCTTTTCTTTTGAAAATGAGGGTAGCTCACATGCAAATCACTTGGCTTCTCTCATCTGCAGTTTGATTCAAGAGATGAGAAAATATTTTTATTTTTAAAATGTAATGTGAATGTTCTACCTTCAAAAAGTAAAGTATCCCCCTTTACACAAAGTAGGTCATCAAGGTGAAATGCTTTTACACTTTCAAAGCGCTAATAAATGTGTATATTAACATAATAACCGTCACAATAATGAAGTGATTTCTCTGCATTCTTCAATTCACCTCCCAATTCACCTCCTTGGCCTTATTAGGAATTATATCAAGGTGGTTTCAGCTACAGTTCGTGGAACACCTGATTAAAAGTGGCTTAAACAATTGGATTTTGCTATCTGACCAGACAAGAAGTTTGGAGAGAGGTGCTTCTGGATTCCAATGGGCCCAACAGCCTCAGGCCCCAGACGCTTTCCAGCTGCCTTTCTGCCACCTTCAACCTGTTGCTTCATCTATATGCTTGTCTCCTTACAATTGCAAGATGGCAACCTGAGCTCCAGGCATCACATGTACACAACTGAATCCAAAATTAGGGGGTTTCCCTTTGGTTACTTCTGTTGTTTCAGGAGAAAAAATCTTTCCTAGAAGCCACGCAGCATACACAATAGAACTTCCCAAATTTCTTATTGGCTGGGGTTGAGTCACATCCCCACCTCTAAAACTGCCTCTGGCAAGGAGAATGGAATTACCCTGGTTTCCTATGACTGCACAGCATTCACCCCTAGGGGCTAGCAAAGGGACCACCACCCATTAGCTCATGGGAGGAAGAATACCCCAGAAAATAGGGTTCTGCTAGCAATAACAAGTGGAGGAAATGGCCATTGGCTAGGCAACCTGTGGTGTCTTTTTAAAATTGAAGTATAATTAACATACAGCGTTACATTCGTTTCAGGTGTACAACATATTGATTCAACAATTCCATACATTACTCAATACTTATCCCAGTAAGAGGAGTCACAGTCTGTCATCCTGCAATATTATTGGCTCTATTCCCTATGCTATACTTTTCATTTATGTGACTTTATTTTATAACTGGAAGTTTGTACCTCTGAATACCCTCGATTTCACCCATCCCCCCATCCACCTCCCTTCTGGCAATCACCAGTTTGTCCTCTGTATTTGAGAGCCTATTTTTTGTTTGTTCAGTTGTTAGGTTTTTTGTTTTCCAAGTATAAGTGAAATCATATGGTATTTGTCTTTCCCTAATGTATTTCACTTAGCATAATACTTTCTAGCTCCATCCTTGTCACAAGTGGCAAGATCTCATTCTTCTTTATTGCCAGGTAGTATTTCATTGTATATATGTACCACATCCTCTTTATCCATTCATCTATCAGTGGACACTGGGGTTGCTTCCATGTCTTGGCTGTTGTAAATAATGCTACAATACACATAGGGGTGCAAATATCTTAAAAAAATTTTTTAATGTTTATTTTTCTTTGAGAGAGAGGGAGAGACAGAGCATGAGCAGGGGAGGAGCAGAGAGAGGGAGACACAGAATCCAAAGCAGCCTCCAGGCACTGAGCTGTCAGCACAGAGCCTGGCATGGGGCTCCAACTCAAGAACCACGGGATCATGACCTGAGCCGAAGTTTGACACAACCGACTGAGCCACCCAGACGCCCCTCTATTTTTAACTTTTGAGGAACCTTCATACTGTTTTTCACAGTGTTTGTACCAATTTGCAATTCCACTAACAGTGCACAAGTGTTCTTTTTTCTTCGCATCTCACCAATACTTGTTAATTTCTTGTCTTTTTGATTCTAGTCATTCTGACAAGTATAAGGTAATATATTATTGTGGATTTGATTTGCATTTCCTGGATGATTAGTGACGTTCAGCATCTTTTCATATGTGTTGGCCACGTGTATGTCTTCTTTGGAAAAATGTCTATTCTGGTCCTTGCCCATTTTTTGATTGCATTTGTTTTGGTGTTGAGTTGTGTAAGATCTCGTTGACATTTTTGAGAATAAAGACTGCTAAGCTGATGAACTGGGGAAGAATGCGAAAGCCCCCTATGCCCCCTTTCCAAAGAAAAATCCTGCACTTACCTCATCTCCTTTTGCGTTATATGTCCCTGGTAAAGAAGCTCTCTGGAAGAAGTCATATATTGAATAAATAGTAGCAATTCCAGTAACCCAGTTATTCTGTGAGAATGCGTACTAGTGGAGTTGTCTTAATGGCACAAGATTGAAATTGTGGAGCTGTGTGTGTCTAGAAGGAGCAGGAAGGAAAACTCTTCTCAGCTGTGGAGAATCAGGAATCCCAGAGGTTGGATAGGGAAAATCAGATATTCATTAGTTGCACGGATATTTAGAGTGCCCCTGTGTGCCAGATGCTGCACTAAGCACTAAGGGTAGACTGGTGAGCAAGAAACTACTCTGGTTTTCAGGACTCAGAGTCTATTTGAAGAGACAGATATCCAGCCTGGTGATTTCAATGCACAGAGGTAAGAGCTATAAGGGAGGTATACCTAGGAGGTCCTAGGGACAGAGATAAGGAGCCCGGATCTGGTCTTGGAAGTTCAGAGACAGTTCAAGGAGAAAGTGACATAAAACCTGAGACCAGAGGTGAATTTAGCCTGAAGTCTATAAAGCTTAAGCCTCAGGATCCCCAGTGAATGCTGGGAGTTGTAGCATGTTCCAGGCGGGAAGGAGAAGGCAGGATGCAATTGGGAAGCACATCTACTAAGCATTTCTGCCACATTGTCTGAAGAGATCACAGAAGGAAGGGACCTGAATAAGTAATTTGCTGTGATTTCTTTTTCATTCTGAGTACTCTTTCATCTTGTACTGAATTTAGAATTCATATTTTTTAATCTTCTTTTTTTCAAAGCCTCTCCCCAGACTAAATTATCTGTTTCAAGTACCAAACACTTGGATCTACCCCTGCTTGAGATCTGAATCCTGAGAAGGTGTTTGCCTGATGAAGGCACTGGAAAGAATGTTCCTGGTAAAGGGGACAGCATGTAGAAAAGCCTGGAATTAGTACAAGGGACATTTATAACAGCAAACAGCCTGTAAGGTCAGTGCTGCTGAAGCACGGGAGAGAGGTGAGATTGGAGAGGTGATCAGGAGCCATACTGTGAGAGGGAGAAGAAATGATAGTGTCAGCGTGAGCCAGGCCTACACACGATCGCTTCTGTTCCTCACAACTATCCTATGTGACAGTTACTACAATTATTTCCATTTTGCAGAAGAGAAAGCTGACACTAGCAAGATAAAGGAACTTCCCTGTGAGATAGCACAGTAAACAGCAGGGTTGGGTGCCAAAGCCCACGTGTTTAATCAGTAGACTCTCCTGACTTCCTAAACGTTGCCCAATTTGCAGACGTGGTTAGGTCTGGCAGATGTCAGAGACCGAGGAAAGAAGCGAGCCTGGTGGCATTTCCCGGGGTGCCCTGGTATGGAGGCCCAAGAGCCCTTACTCAGTAGGGAGTAGCTGTTTCTGCCCAGGCATCAGGCTGGGGGCCGAGACAAGGTGCCCTCTACAGTTCCCAGCGCTGTAGCCATGCTCTGAAGAGCCGTGAGGAAGTCACTGGGCTCAAACCATGAGGGTCCCAGAGAAAAAAACTCTGGGGTGGAAATCCTATCTTCTACAACACTATTCGTGCCCAGGGCCAGTCTCCTCTTTCCCTGGAAAAACTGATAGGACCCACCTAGGGACAACTAATGAGGCAGAACACACATGAGCCTACAACCTGGTCGATCAAGTCTTATTTTTTTGTTCTTTGGAACCAGAAAAGTTACCACCGTTTAAATAGATAAATTAGAAAAATTTTTTTTCTTCAAGCTGACATTTTAGGAGGGAGACTAGTAAGTGCTCACATTGTGGAGGAAGACAGCTGGGTTCAGGGGTCATAGTTACATGGCATTTGATGGTGTCAGGCCAGGGAACAAGAAAGATTTCAATCCCTACACATACCATTCACCTCTTTCTTCAGAGTCCTCGAGGACGGTGTTCCCTGAGAGAGAAAAAAAGGAATATGTCTTCTTATCTCCTCCAACCCTGATGCAGAACTCTAGTTAGCTGGTCTGACACATCTGGAGGGATCCTTTTCCCCACATTAGAAAGGTTTAAGTAGCTTCAGTGTTTAACAGCAAGCTATACGACTTACCCTATGTATTTCCTCTCACTGCCAATACTCAACTCTTGGAATTACAAAGACCAACAGGATGGAAAGCTCAATCACGTGGTCCAGAGGCCACATCTTTACCTGGAAAGGAGTTCATGTGCACTAACCCTGGTCCTGAAATCTGACCAAGCAGCTGTGGACATCTTGAATCAGGAGTTGCAGAAGGAGGCAGGGTGGACTTCAGCTGCCGGGTTCACATATCTCTAACACCGTGGATTACAGGGGAAGGGAAAAAAGATCCCAGTTCTCAGCCTGAATGGTGACCTCACTTGTTAGGTCTTGGAACTCCTTGGGATTGCTTTACATCCACACCTCTTACCTGAATTCATTCTCTACCTCCTCTGGGGAGCTGAGCCTGAAGGACAGGAATGAGCAAGGTTTCTATTAGTTCCCAAAGAACTACTGAGGCAAGGCGGGACTCTGTACCTGACAGGGCTACCCGAGACTATAGGAGGAAACAAACATTCCATCCCTAGGACTCTGATATCATCGACATGCTTCCAAAGGAAACTAAATTTTATGCTAAAATGTCATCTCCTTAGATAGTGTGCTTATTCAGCATCCAATACTAGTGACTGCCGTGATTCAAACCAGCACTGACCGGTACTGAGCACTTAAAATGTTCCTAGTCCAAATTGAGATATGTTGTAAGTGTAAAATACATCAGATTTCCAAGAGTCAGTACAAAAAAAAAGAATGGAAAATATCTTATTAATAATTTTTATATTTTATTCCATGCCAAAATGATGATTTTTTTGGATATACTGGGCTAAATAAAATGTATTAAATTGATCTCACCTCCTTCTAGTTACTTTTTAAATGTGTCTATTATGAAGTTTAAAGTGTCATACGTGGCTGGCACTTGAGGTTTGTGTTCCATTAGCTATTTGTATAGATACGTTGAAGACCTGCTTTTCTCTGAAGAATGCTAAGTACACCAGAAAAATGCCAGATCAGCCAGGTCTACACCTTGGATAACATGTTCCTCCCTTTGTGTGAGTAAAATTGTATTTACAGTAAAAACGGGTACTCTTCACTATTATTTCTGTATTCAAAGAGAGTGCCCTAAGCATTGGGGAAAATGTTATTCTTTATAGTGGTTCTCAAACTTGGCTGCCAGTTAGAATCACCATGTGTGTGGGGTGGGTGTGGGGGGAGGCTTTTAAAATTTCTGAAGTCAGGCTACACCCAGACTAATTAAATGGTGATGTCTGGGAGTGGGACCCGGATACCAGGGCTGGGTGTTTTGTTTTGTTTTGTTTTGTTTTGTTTTGTTTTGTTTTGTTTTGTTTTGTTTCTGTTCCCCGGGTGATTACAATGCACCTGGGCTCTCCAGCCTTCCAGAAATCTTGCTTTATAACTAGAGGTAGGTATCTGGGGCTTAACAACAGGTGAATCTTTAATCAGATATATGTGTCTAAAGGTATCAAAATCACTGGTTTCCCCATACTGTGCTCAGATGTCCAAATAAAATGTATCTTCTCAATAGGACGAATCTGAACTTCCTCGTGATTCCCGGTACCCATTTGGCACACACACAGACAAAATACCCACAAAACCTTGCTAAGCTTGGCATCTCTGCTAAATTAAAATCGCTTTGGACTAACTGGACATCTTAGACTTAAAATGTTCTGTCCTTCAGAATGCCTGCCCTGCCCTCCTCCTTTACTAAGATGGCAGTGCCCAAGTGTGTGGGAGAGAGACTGTATGACCTCGTGGCAGAGAACCTAATGGATGGAGGCTAGTCCTGAGGCCAGGTCAGGCCAGTGTCAGTTCACACCTGTGTCCTACACATTCTGCTGGAGTCTGCTGCTGAGGTCTGTAGCTGGCAGGGGGGAGAGGGGGAGGGGCTATCCTCTGCTGGCTTCTTTGGCCTTCCTTGGCTCACTGTGAGCTGCAGACCTAGAGCCCATACTATTCTCCCTCCTTTGGCCTTGGGGACTGGGCCGTTCCCTACATGGAAGAGGGCACATGGAAGGTTTTTGGCCTCAGCCTCACATCTTACCTCCTCTGGATGAGTCTGGGCTTCTGAATCCCTACAGCCACACGGCAGGGCTAGTCCCTGCCCTCTGTCTCACTGCACCTCTCCTCCTCCTTGGTAACACATGATCAGGTGGGGGCCCAGACAAACGTGCCTGCAAGAGTCACCAATGGGAAGAGAAGCAAAAACTCCTCAACCTAAACCTTTGTTGTTCTCTCAATTGATTCACTATGCCCCTTCGCAGGCTTAGGTCCGGGGACTGCTGCCAGGATGCAGCAGGGCCCCTCTGCCCATAATCACCCAAGGGCCCACTGCCCACTTCCTCTCCCGCATAGCCTGGCCTTCTCTGGGGCAGCAAGTCTCCTGCTCTACATGCCCGGGCCGAAAGAGCGTCCTCTCAGCTCTACAAGAGCCGTGTGGCCTCAGCCCTCTAGGATTTGCTCTGGATGTGCTCAGTGAGAGCCAAAGGAACTTAGAAAACCATTGTCTCTCATGACAAAGCCTGACTTTCATGATCATGTCTTCAACTCAAAAAATCTTTTTGCCGACTTCAAATGGAAATACTCTGCTTTCCTCTCTCCAATTCTAGCCCATAGTATACCCCTTAATCCCCACATTCCAGGCAGATGCTGCTGCCTCAGGCTGACTAGGGACAGGGTCTGCTGCACAGAATGCAAAAGGAAAAAGTCTGTTAATACGCATTTTAAGATATGACTATCACTCTTATCACAATCACGTAGGAACAGTTTACTGAGTGCCAGGTCCTGTTCTGTGGACTTTACACGAATCAAATCATCTTAATCCTGATGGCAGCTTAATGAGGAAACAGGCACAGAGAGGTTAAGTAACGTGCCCAAAGTCACACAGCTGGCCAAGTCAACCAGGGATTGGAATCTAGACTGGCTCCAGAGTCTGTGCTCTTAACCATTGGGCCCTTCCTTCCCTCCACGTAGCCCTTCCCCCTCTGCAGCTCTTCACTTCTTCCCTTGGGAGACACAAAAGTGACAAGCTGCCAGGAAGCATTCTTTTCATATAAGGAAACCCAAGCGGTGGCACTACTGACATGCCTTTTGGGAAGAGTTGGAGTTAAAAAGTAAATAAACGCAGGAGGGAAGACGACTTCAATTGTGTTTACTATCAACCACTAAAGCCCCCCCCCCCCCAACAGTATTTAATCTGTCTCTGTGGAGTCCGAGTCCTCTGCTTCAGGCTCTTTTGAATTCCAGACACTTCAGGTAACCCAGAGCTGTTTATTATGCAACGCTCCCATCCCTCCTTCCTCGCTCACTCATTCCTGCTCCTTAAGTTCTGCTGCTCATCATGGATACTCTCCCCTGCACAATTTACAACACGTTCTGATGCGATTATATATTGCTTTCTGGTTGCGCCCTCCACGCGTGTTTTATTTCCCCACCTTGACTGGAACTCCTTGAGGGTGGATGGGCATCCTATATCAGACATGTAGCCCTCGCGATACCTAGAGCAGTAGGAAGTGCGGAGGCGGGGCTCAGTAACTATTTGCGGAGTAATTCGCTTGAGAAAAGATCAGTTATCTTTGTGCCTTCATTATTATTTCAGCTCCTTTCCCTATTGCTTACTCTTCAGATCTTCGAAAGTTGCCTGCAATCGCTGGGTTCCTGTATGTTTCAAATATATGCGTTGGGCTGTGTGCTGAACTGCCTGGGTTGGAATGTTAGCACTGACACTTCTTTCCTGAGCGACTTGGGGTTGGGTGTATTCACCCCTCTGTGTCTCGGTTTCCACAAATGTAAAATCAGGATACAATTGTATCCCGTGACATCCGGAGTAAATGAGCTAACACACATTCAACACTTAGACTAGCGCCTGGCGTGGGGTAAATATTCAATAAATGTCAGCTATACAAAAATAGATGCGTTTTCTTCATTTACCTTTTTTAAAAGTTTACTTATTGTGAGAAAGAGAGAGAGAGAGAGCAGTGGAGGGGGCAGAGAGAGAGGGAGAGAATCTTAAGCAGGCTTCACTCCCAGCTCAGAGCCCTGCTCCATCTCACAACCTTGAGGTCATGACCTAAGCCAAAACCAAGAGTCAGCCACTTACCTACTGAGCCACCCGGGTGCCCTCTTCATTTAAATTTTAATGTCACTTCTGCTACCCTCTGGTTTCTAGGCCCCAAGCACACATTTACACTCACATGGTGAAGCATGACATTGTAAATATTTTCAAGTTTTTATTCATTCACCCCTTTCCTTACATTTTTCAAATACGGGATTTCCACATGGGCTCCTCGACACTCACATTCGCCTTGGCCACCAGGTGGCGGCGTTTGTTCAGCCAGATACGGAGCAATGGAAGTCCCCTTACACAGGAGCCCAGCCTGAGCTTAGCCTGCTGTTTCAGAAGTCGCACACGTTCTGGTTTGTCTCCCTCCACATCCTGTCATGGGCTGTTTCTTTCCTCCTGCTTCATTTCCTTTATACTGCTTGACCCACCTGTGTTATACATCTAACCACCTCCTCAAATATGCACCTTGTAGACTGTGGCCTGGCAGAGACATGGTTGAGGCTTGTATACCACCTAGCAAGGTGCCTACCAGAGATAATACTTTTAAAAAGAGCCGTTTTGAAAATTCTGGAAAATTCTATATGAAATCACCAAATAGAAATCACTAAAGGGGCAGGAACGACAAGTGCTCAACTGGTCGCTCCACTCCAAACTCGTCACTCTATTCCCAGCCCCCAACAGGCTAAGATGACCAATTCTTATGTCTTATTGCCACCCTGACACTTACCATGACCTCAGAGTCCTTCTCAACACTGCTCTTCAGGAGGTTTCCAGTGAATAACAGGCCCGCAAGACAAACCCATATTTGCCATCCCAGGTAGGCCCAGTTTCTGAATTTGAGAGTGTAAATGTTCAGTTCCCAGGCATTACATCCTGCACTTAGCTGCTTCCCAGAGCCTCTGCCTAGACCTTTGCACCATTTCTGTTCCCCAGCGACAAAACATTAATAACGGCAGTTATCATCAATGGGCCCGTTCTTCCTGCAAGGCGTTAAGTGATTCACATGCATCACCTCATTTCATCTTCAAAACAGGGCTGCAAAGTAACAGTTACACGTGTGGAAACCATGGTTGAGGTTAAACAATTGGTCCAAGTCACACAGCCAGGATTTGGAAGAGCCAGAGTCGAGTCCAGGCCATCTGAAATTAAAACCCTTGCTCTTAACCTCCTACTCCCTTGAGGTCTTGCAGGACATCACATGTCCCTGCTTCAGCAGCCAAGAGTACAAGAGTGCCTGCCGTCACCCTTGTGCCCACCCCACACCCACACTCCCCAGATGTCACTCTCCCTCACCACCCGTGGCTGACAACTGCAGAAAAATCAGAGTTGGCAACTTGACCTGCCACTCCAGAAAGGCTGTGGTCCTTTAATCTAGGGTCTCATCTCCAGCAAGCTGGGAAAGAGCCCCCAGAATACCCAGAGGCAAGTTAATACAATGGCAACAGGTAGCTGGACATAGGGTGAGGGAGGCGACAGGATCTGCAGTGCTGAAGGAAGCCGAGTGAACTTGGAAACGGAGGGGAAACAAAGGGTGCCTTGCAAAGAGGCATGCTGATTCAGGGCTGAGGTTTGGCTTCTCTGAGTAATTCAGTAATTCGTCCACACCTTGGGGAAGGGCTAACTCCTGAAAGGGCCCATAAAGAAATAAAGAGATTATCCTCTGAGGGGCTGTTGACGTGAGGGACGGGGTCAGCTCTTTTGTAACCTGGGTGAGATAGGTTGACAGACCATTTCTGAGACATGATGCTTTCTACAAAGACTGGTGACAGATTCCACATTCCTGCTGCTTTCGGTTGTATGCTGCATTTACGTACCCATTCTGGTGAAGAAGAGAGGAAGAAACAGATTGCCATGAGAGTTTGGGTTCTTTACATGGTTGATTTTATCAGCCTGAAAAATGGGGAGTCATGGAAACCGTGGAAGGCTTGTTCTGAAGAGCCCACTAGCCTAGGGTTGCCATCCATATCTCTTATAACTTACATTCCAGAATTCTTCTACCTGTGGCTTCCACATTCATGGCCACAACGTTGGCCACCAAGGGAACTGAAAGTCCATTTAATGTTATTTTTAACTAACTTAGACTTTGAAACCCAAAGCCACATTTTTTTTAATTAAAAAAAAAATTTTTTTTTTAACGTTTATTTATTTTTGAGACAGAGAGAGACAAAGCATGAACGGGGGAGGGTCAGAGAGAGGGAGACACAGAATCTGAAACAGGCTCCAGGCTCTGAGCTGTCAGCACAGAGCCTGACACGGGGCTCGAACTCACGGACCGCGAGATCATGACCTGAGCCGAAGTCGGCCACTTAACCGACTGAGCCACCCAGGCGCCCCCACATTTTTTTTTAAAGGAGACCCTAGAATTGAATACAAAGGAAAATATAAAAAGGCATTGCACATATCAAGGCAATTGTTCTTTGGGGAAAGTTTCATTTCCATTCTATACATTTTTTTTTTTTAATTTTTTTTTTCAACGTTTATTTATTTTTGGGACAGAGAGAGACAGAGCATGAACGAGGGAGGGGCAGAGAGAGAGGGAGACACAGAATCGGAAACAGGCTCCAGGCTCTGAGCCATCAGCCCAGAGCCCGACGCGGGGCTCGAACTCACGGACCGCGAGATCGTGACCTGGCTGAAGTCGGACGCTTAACTGACTGCGCCACCCAGGCGCCCCTCCATTCTATACATTTATGAGTATACTGAGTCACAATATAAAATGTATTCTTATTGTGGCTGTGGTGAGAAGTGTTTGGAAATCTCTATTAACCCAAGTCTCACCTGGGCAGAATGGAAAATCCTCCTTTTTTTCAGAGAAGGATAATATTTGTAATAGTCAAACACTGGATACAACTCAAACAGCCACCAACAGAAGAGAAAAATAAAGTGCGGCATAATACACATATACATATACAAAGGGAATTTTATATATACAATAAAGAAAATGAATGAACTATAGCTATATGTAACAAAATGGATGAGTCTTACTAATGTTATTTTGAACATAAAAACAAGAAGAAAAAAATGCCTACTTTATGATTCAATTTTTTAAATGTTTATTTATTTTGAGAGAGAGAGAGGGAGAGCACAAGTGAGGGAGGGACAGAGAGAGAGAGAGACAGAGACAGAAAGGCAGAGAGAAAATCTCAAGCCGGCTATGTGCCGTCAGTGCAGAGTCCGAGTGGAACTTGTACCCACAAGCCAAGAGATCATGACCTAAGTCGGTATCAAGAGTCTGACACTTAACCGACTAAGCTACCCAGGAACCCCTATGATTCAAGTTATATGAAAAAATTTTAATATTTTATTCTTGAGAGAGAGAGAGAGAAACAGAGTGTGAGTCGGGGGAGGGGAGGAGAGAGAGGGAGACACAGAATCCAAAGCAGGCTCCAGGCTCTGATGCGTTAGCAAAGAGCCTGACGTGGGGCTCAAACCCATGAACTATGAGACCGTGACCTGAGCCAGTCAGATGCCCAACTGACTGAGCTTCCCAGGCACCCCTGTTCACTTTAAAATTATTAGTTAAATTGTCCATTTATGGTATATGCACTTGAAGACGTGCATCTTTCATGATTTTTAGAGATTTTCCAAAAGTGATCAAATTGGTACCTTTAAAATGTACATTTTTATTAGTTGCTGTAAAACATCTGGTCAATGAAAGGTTCACAGAAGCGATTATACACTTAAATCATGCCAGGGGCTGTTAGTGTTGTCCAATGGAAGTTTCAATGATAATGGAAGTGGTTCTACATCTGGGCTCTCCGATGCAGAAAGCACTAACTACATATAGCTACCGAGCACCTGAAATATGGTTAGTGCAGCTGACAGATTCAATTTTAAATTTTATTTAAACTATTTTAAATCTAAAGACCCACATATGGCTAGTGGCTACTATGTTGGACAGCAGTGGTCTAGATCCATTTGCTTGGTATAATCAAAAGTACTAATGCTTTGTCTTTAGAAAACCTAAGTTTGAATCCTACCTCTGTTACTACCACCGTGACACTTTAGGTGAGGTACCTGGCTTTTCTAATCTTCAGCATAGTCATTTGTAGAATGGGGATGAGAAGTACTTCTTCTTTCGAGAGAGAAAGGAAGAGCAATCAGGGGAGCAGGGGAAGGGCAGAGGGAGAGAGAGCTAGAATTCTAAGCAGGCTCCAGGCTCTGAGCTGTCAGCACAGAGCCCACTGCGGGGCTTGAACTCATGAACCATGAGATCATGACCTAAGCCAAAATCCAGAGTCAGACGCTTAACCAACTGAGCCAGGCGTCCCGAGAAGAACTACTTCTTAATCTTCATATGAGCACCGTATTAAATTAGTGAATGCAGACCACCTATATCAGACCCTGCCAGTAATTGATGTTCAAGAAATGTTGTTTTCCTTCCCATCCCTATGTGGCCATCTTGAAATTGGGTGACCTTCAAATAAGGACTGGGTGAGAAAATTCAGATAATGCAATGTCCTGGACTTCTCATCTCTGACAGCAATCCCAAGCACCCACCGGCAGGGCAGTAGCATCATCATTGCAGCTTTTTCACAGAGCTGCTTCTATAGTTCAAACTCCAAAGAAACGTTTCTACCTACGTTGCCAAGAAGAAACATGTGTTCAAATGCCAGCCCAGCTCTTAAATATAGAGAGAGACCACCTGCTCCCGTGAATTGTTTTGTTTTGTTTCATAGACTCAACAGTTTACCCATTTTATCTTTACAGAACAGGATGCATTATTTATTTCTTCCCTCAGTGAATAATTTTTCAGGGGTTTTCCCTTTTAGTATGAATATTATATATTATGCTACTATTATTACATATTATTGAAACTAAATTTAGAGACTTTTTTTTTCAACGTTTATTCATTTTTGAGAGACAGAGACAGAGCACAAGTGTGGGAGGAGCAGAGAGAGAAGGAGACACAGAATCTGATGCAGGGTCCAGGCTCTGAGCTGTCAGCACAGAGCCCGACACGGGGCTTGAACCCATGAACCATGAGATCATGACCTGAGCCCAAATCGGATGCTTAACCGACTCAGCCACCCAGGTGCCCCTGAAACTAAATTGATATTGTCTCAACATTTTTTACTTTTATGTGTTTCTAATGTGTCTTAACATATGACCAGAAGCCTTGACAAATTTGCAGTGTTTTATTTTATTTTATTTTATTTTATTTTATTTTATTTTATTTTATTTTATTTTATTTTATTTTATTTTATTTTTGAGAGAGAGCCTGAACTGGGGAGAGACAGAGGGAGAGGGAGAGAGAGAGAATCTTAAGCAGGCTCCATACACAGAATGGAGCCCAACGCGGGACTCGATCTCATGACTATGAGATCATGACCTGAGCCAAAATCAAGACTCGGACACATAACTGACTGAGTCCCCAAGGCACCCCAATCTGCAGTGTGTTAAAATGGAATTCTCATTTACAAATGAGATGGGATGAATTGTATTCCTCCCCAAATTCATTATGTTGAAGTCCTAACCCCCAGGACCTCAGAATGTGACTGTATCAAAACTTTATCAAGTCTTTAATGAAGCAGTTAAGTTAAAATGAAGCCACTAGGGTGGGCCCCAATCCAATCTGACTGGTGTCCTTATAAGAAGAGATTAGAACACAGACACACACAGAGGGAAGAGCATGTGAAGACAAAGAAAATGGTGGCCATCTAGAAACCAAGGAGAGAGGCTTTAGAATGAAACTAACTCTGCTGAGACTTTGATCTTGGTCTTCCAGTCTCCAGAACTGTGAGATGATAAATTTCTGTTGTTTAAGCTCCCCAGTCTGTGGTGTTTCGTTATGGAGGCCTGATACATGATCCCTTCCTCCCATGAGGCTTCACAATTTATAGATACTCAGCCTGATATTTTTTATCAGATACCTCAATTCAATTGCTGCAGTTTATATTAAAATGTTCTGGTGGTTGAAATTGGTTGCACATTTCTATGTGAGCCAATAATATGAGGCAAGTCTTTAAAAAGGTAGCACAGTTGGTCTGAGATTGCACCATAGACATGCTGTCTTTAAAACATAGGCAGTCAAGAGGGTGCCTTGGTGACTTAGTCAGTTGAGAGTCCAACTCTTGATTTCAGCTCAGGTCATGATCCCCAGGATTGTGGGATTGAGTTCTGCATCAGTCTCCACACAGAGCATGGAGTCTGCTTGGGATTCTCTCTCTCTCTCTCTCTCTCTCTCTCTCTCTCTCTCTCTCTCTCCCTCCCTCCCTCCCTCCCTCCCTCCCTCTCTCTCTCTCTCTCTCTCTCTCTCTCTCTCTCTCTCTCTCCCTCTGCCCCTATCCCCTGCTCACTCTCTGTCTAAAGTAAAATAAAATGAATATCTTAAAAAAAACATAGACAGTCAAGATCACTCTTCATTCTTGACCAGTCACACAACACCTAGAACATTTTTCTCAATTTTGTGCACTACACTTATAAGGAAGGTAAAACTCATGCATTGTTGAGCATTGCACTGTGTGCATTTGTACCCTTCATTATCCCACCAACCTAGTGAGGTAGATATTAATATCCTTCCATTTTTTAGATGAGGAAGCTGAGACTAAGAGAGGTTAAATAGGTTGACTAAAGTCATATAGCTTTAAGTAGGGAGTCTGGATTCAAACAAATTCTATGTAATTTCATAAAACCCCTTTTCAACTAGAGGAGGGCCTTCATTCTGGGTGACTTCAGTGGATCCAGACCCTGCCTCACTCTTCCTTCACCTGCTCATTCAGAGATCTTCACTCCAACTCTGCTTCAGCTACCCTGTCCCATAGCCATGCTCTGAAACTGGTCATCTCTCAGAAGTATACCTGCTCTAAAGTTCCCATCCCAGACATGACCCCTTAGATCACTACTTCTGCTTCCCTCTCTTCCTCATTCCCTCACACCCAAGATGACTGTCTCAACTTCATCAAAACCTTTGGTTTCTCTTTGATTCTTTGACTTTGCCTTCCTCCTGCATGTTCACTTCCTGGTGCTCTACCCATCTTCAATTCTGCCATACATCACTTCAGCTATCTCTTGCATGTGTCCTCAACTCCCTCACACACTGTCCTTCTGTACTACCCATCAGGCAAAACCCAACCCTGATCACCTCAACCACCTTCTTCCTCTACACTTGCACATAAGTTGGTAAGGAGAGCTATGAAAATTACCCACAGATGCATACCACTGCTGATTTATGATCTCAGACCCAACTGGGTTCTTAACTCTGCCTTGAAATCATTTTGTTTTCTTTTTTTTTTAATTTTTTAATGTTTATTTATTTTTGACAGAGAGAGAGAGAGAGAGAGAGAGAGAGAGAGAGCATGAGTGGGGGTGGGGCACAGAGAGAGGGAGACCCAGAATTCGAAGCAGGCTCCAGGCTCTGGGCTTTCAGCACAGAGCCCGACATGGGGCCCGAACTCATGGAGTGTGAGATCATGACCTGAGCCGAAGTCAGACGCTCAACCAACTGAGCCACCCAGGCGCCCCTAAATCATTTTTTTTTCTACATCCAAGCCCTATGTTTGAACAGCAGCCACAAAACTTGAAAGCTTTCTTCATTTTCCTGAAATGTCCATTAACCACTTCATTTTCAACAGAAAACCTTTCCTGTTCTTTCACAAAGAAAATGGAAACCACAAAGAGGAAGTCCTTCAAACTCCTGCCACCAACCCTACAGACCTTTTTGCATCTGCACTCTGTTTCCCTCCTTTTACAAGAGAAGAGTCCCTCCCCCACCTACCTAAGGCTCCTTCCATTTCCTTCCTTCCCTATACTCAGGAACCTTGCTCTATCAAAGATCCTCCAAGTGTAGCCTCTCCCTTTGTCCTAGCTCCTTCTCAACAATACTTAACAAGCTCTTAATTAAAGACGAAATGAAACCAAATCCCTCTGGTGTCCACATGTCTTCTCGATGACAGCCATGCTATCTCTTCCCTATCAGAGCCAGCCATTTTGACTGATTGTTGACTCCAATCTTTCATCTCAACCCACTAACATCTGGCTCCCCTTGTTGCTGTCTACCGAAACCTCTTACTGAGGTTACTAATAACTTACTTATATTGCTAAATCTGGGCTCACTTATTATTCTGTATCATACTTAATCTCTTGGCATCAAATGACTGGTACCTGAGACTCTAGTGGCTGCCAGGCTTCATAGTTGTACGTTTGCCCTAATCTTCTCTGACTGTCTTTCCTCTTCTCCATTTCAGACTCCTTCTCTTCTACTGTCCTTCAGACCAAAGTCTCCAAGAAGTATCTTCCCTGAGACTCCTTCTTTCTTACTGTTACACTCTCCTATGACCTTGTTTACCTTCTGCTTACTTATGATACCCACACCTATGCTTCCACCCAGACCTCATTATTGAGTCCCACATTTATACATCCAACTAACTAGCCAGTGCTTCCCCTTGGAAATCTCTCTTTCCCAATCCACTAAACTCAGTCCTGTATAAAACTGAATTTAATTACCATTCTCTACATAATGGTTGTTTTTCCTGGCCATTTTCTCCATATGGCATTACCGTCAACCCAGCTGCCCAAGCCAGAAACCAGAGGTCAGCCTTGACTCCTTCCTGTGCCTCAGTCTCATCCAACTAATTACTCAGTCAACAAATCCTGGCAATATTACTTCTGAAGTTTCCATATCTCTCCCTTGCCATTCTCTCTAGTCTATTCTAGTCTAATTCACATCACTACTATCTCTCACAGTGTTAGTATAGTGCATATTTGCTGTATTGTTTGAGAATATTCAATTCTGCTGTAGAAGACAAGAAAATGAATGGGATGGGTGAAATTCATACAATGTGTTAGGCAGAGATCAGTATCTCAGTTGTCCCAGACTGTCATAATAAACTACCATAGACTGGGTAGCTTAAATAAGAGAAGTTTATTTTCTCACAGTTTTGAGGCCTGGAAGTGTGAGATCAGAAGTGGCATGATTAAACTCTGGTAAGGCCTCTCTTCCTGGCTTGTAGATGGCTGTCTTATAGTTGTGTCTTCACACACAAGGTGTCCTTGGGGTGTGTGTGTGTGTGTGTATAGAAAAAGAGAGATCTTTTTCTCCTCCTCTTTTCATAAGGGCACCAGTACTATCAGATTAGGGTCCCACTTGTATGATCTCATTTAACTTTAATTATCTCCTAAAAGTCCTTTCTCCAAGTACGTTCACACTGGGGTTAGAGCTGCAACATATGAATTTTGGAGTGACAAAATTCAGTCCAAAACAAAGAGTAAGTTATTAACCTGGAAGACATGTGATGTGAGATAAGTACAGTAAGTGCAGCAAATGTGTATGAACATAGAGAGAAAAGGATGGAAGGAACAAGGAAATACTAGTCCTCATGATATGTATGAAAAATATACCCAAGGTACTCGAGGCATACTATTTTACATGAGGATTATGAGGGATTCCGTGTTTGTGAAGTCTTATGTTGGCCACCCACTGGTGACATCATCCTGGTCCCGTGTGTCCTCTTCCTACAAAATACAAATGAAACCCTCAGCTGTTCAGCGGACTTAGTGACAACTCTAGCTGTGGCTTGGGATACTTGTCTCTGCATCTCTCAGAGGAAGTGTGTGCCGCTGGTCCTAGGAACTTTCTGTCTGTTGACCGCTGGCTCAAACTTCAGTTCTAATGCTCATAACCACACCATCAGCAGGGAAGGCTGATGCAGCAAGAGACAGATAGACAGAAGGTATGCCCACTGCATATTCCAGGATTCGGGAAGTGTGGTTCTGCTTGCTTGCACCCTGTGCTCAGTATGGCAACCTACCTCATCTCTTTCCCCTTGCCATTTGCTGTGTGTTTTAAACTTTGTCTGATAAACTCTGTGATTCAAGCTTTTTCATATGGTCTGTGGGTCTGTCTTTTCTGCGACCTCTGGGATAGTTTGCCTGGTGGTGTACTTGGAGGACACCATCATATTAAGGTAGTTTCCCACATGACAGGTGGATTGTGTTAATGGCCTCAATTCCTCACCCCTCCCTATGTGCACACCCTTTATAATGTGACTTTACAGCTCCTCCCAAGAAGGGATGACATGTATTTTTTTTCTGCCCTTTGGACTTGAGCTCAACCATGTGGAGCACTTTGCCCAATGGGATGTTGGCAGACATGATGCTAGCAGGGGCTTGAAAAAGTGCTTGTCTGCCTGGGCTTGCTCTCCTGCACTTCTTCCATGACTATGAGAAGGATGTACCCATATTGTCCCTAGGAGGAGGACAAAAACCACAGGGTGTGGAGTCACAGTCAGCTAAGCCCAGTCTAGATCAGCTGACCCCCAACTTGCCCAGCCTAGATTAGTCATCTATCAACTGATCCACAAGAAATAATATTGGATGGAGTTTTAAGCTACTAAGTTCGGGGTATTTTCTTACACTGTATTAGCCAATTTACATACTCACTGAGGCAAATTCTGGAGCCTCCTAACTTTTATTCCTGTCTATAGTGCTCCTTCCTGATCCATTTCCTATTGAAGTCATAGTACTCTTCTAAGACACAAATCGAATCATCTTATTCCCCTTCTTCAACCTTTCAGTGTATCTTGACTTTACCTTTAGGATAAATTACAAACTCCTGCATAATATGACCCCTGCTCATTCATCTCGTCAGCCTCATTTTTGGCATTACCCTCCTCTCTCTCTTGGTTTCAAATACACCGAGCTATTTGCAGATCCTTAGCTGAGCCATATTCTCTGTTGCATCCAGGCCTTTGAGCATGTCGCCTTCTCCACAGGAGGCATGTATTAGTTTCTTAGGCTATAACAAAATGCCACAGATTGAGTGGTTTAAACAAAAATTTATTGTCTCATAGTTCTGGAGGCTAGAATTCCTAAACCAAGTGGTCAACAGGTCCATGGTCCCTCTGAAGCCTGTAGAGAAGAATCCTTCCTTGCCTCTTCCTAGCTTTTATTTTTTTTTTTAATTTTTTTTTCAACGTTTATTTATTTTTGGGACAGAGAGAGACAGAGCATGAACGGGGAAGGGGCAGAGAGAGAGGGAGACAGAATCGGAAACAGGCTCCAGGCTCTGAGCCATCAGCCCAGAGCCTGACGCGGGGCTCGAACTCCCAGACCGCGAGATCGTGACCTGGCTGAAGTCGGACGCTTAACCGACTGCGCCACCCAGGTGCCCCTCTTCCTAGCTTTTAATAGTTGCTGGCAATTCCCAGCGTTCCTTGACTTGCAGCTGCAGCACTCCGATCTCTGCCTCTATTGTCACATGATCTTCTCCCCTTATGTCTTCACATCTATTTATTTATTTATTTATTTATTTATTTATTTATTTATTTATTTATATTTTACAGAGAGAGAGAGAGAGAGCGAGCGAGCATGAATGGGGGAGAGGGGCAGAGGGAGAGAAGGAGGATCTTAAGCAGGCTCCACGGCCAGCACAGAGCCCAACACAGGGCTCAATCCCATGACCCGGGGATCATGACCTGAACCAAAATCAAGAGTTGGACACTCCACCAACTGAGACACCCAGGACCCCTTTCACATCCTTTTTTTTTTTCCTTTTAATATAAGGGCACCACTCACTGCATTCAGGGTCCATCCTACCCATGTATGATCTTATCTTTTCTTTTCCCTAGCTTTATTGAGATGTGATTGACAAATAACATTATGTAAGTTTAAGGCATACAGAATGATTATTTGACACATGTATATATTGAAAAAATCATTACTATAAGATTTGTTAACATCTCCATCACTTTGCATTGTTAACATTTCTTTTTTGTGGTGAAAGCATTTAAGATCTAGTTTCTGAACAATTTTCAAGCATATGACACAACATTGTTAACCATTGTCACTATGCTTCATTTTAGATCCCCAGAATTTATTCATCTCAGAGCTGGAAGTTTGTACCCTTTGACCAACGTCTTCTCATTTCTCCCAACCCCCAATATCTGGCAGCTGCCATTTTATTCTGCTTCTATGAGTTAGACTTTTTGAGATTCCACATATAATTGAGGCTATACAGTATTTGTCTTTCTGTATCTGGTTTATTTCACTTAGCATAGTTCCCTCCAGGTTTATCCAGTTTGTTGTTGCAAGTGGTAAGATTTCTTTCTTTTTTTATGGCTGAATACGTTTTCTTTATCCATTCATCTGGGCCATACTTTATTCATACTTTCTTGTTTCTATGCATGCCTTGTAATTTTTTTGCTGAAAACTGGATATTTTGAAAATCATGGTATGGTGACTTCACCCCCATTCCAGGATTTGTTGTTGCTTGCTATGGGTCGCAGTTGTTTAGTGACTTTCCTAAACTGCTTTTGTAAAGAATGTATTCTTTGCCATGAGTGGAATATGAGGTCTCTTTCCTTTAACTCAGAAGTCAGCTACTTATTTGACAGAGATTTCCTTAAACACATGGAGCCAAATTTAAAGAGAGAGAGAGAGAGAGGGACAGATAAACAGACACACACACACACACACAGAGAGAGAGAGAGAGAGAGAGAGAGAGAGAGAGAGAGAGAGAAAATATACTCCGTAGGTCTTTGAGGATTGGCTCTGTGTTGGGGCGGTCCTTCAACCTTTAGCCAAACCATTTACAGTTCTGCCTTAACATTCACTTCCTACTTGATCAGAGCCTAATGATCAGCCAGAAGTGGAAGCTTATGGTTTTCTTAGGTCTTTTCTGAGCATGCTTCCTGCCCTGGATGTGTGTGTGTGTGCATGGCCTTCTAGTTTCCCCAGTCTACACAACAGCTTGTCAAAACCCTTATTCCCCAAATAATCTCACACTCCAACGTTTCCTGCCAGGCTGTCAGTGTATCTATTGTTTACCCTGTCTTATGTTTTGCCCCAGGTGGAAATGGATTTCCTTTCAATGTCTTTGAGGAAGGACCTTTTCTTAGCCACTTCACTTTGAAAGAGCTTTGATTTAGGGGAAACAAAATTAAGCACTTTGCGTCAGTCCCTCAGGGAGCCCCCAGATAGGTCAAAACGGACAAATGTCGATCCTCAGGAACAAGGTCTGCTCTGATCCCTCTACAACCCAGTACCTGCAAAGGGAATGCAGTCTGCTCTCTTCAAGACCACTGCCACATAGGGGCAAGGGGATTGGACAAGAACAAGGGAAAATGCCACAAAGCTCTCCTACCATGTTTTAGTGACCATTCTCTTAAACATTTGCTCAATTGCTATAACCCTTTCATTATCTTCCAGAGTTCTGATAAGGTTTATCCTGACAGTTTTTCCCAGGATTTCTAATGATTCTGGGGATGGACAGACCTCTGGATTTCCTTACTTGCCTATATTAATCTTCTCAGGCTGCCATAACAAAATATTCCAGACTGGGTGGCTTAAATAACTTAAAAGTATTTTGTCACTGTTCTCGAGGCTAGAAGTCTAAGATCAAGGTGCCATTATGGTTGATTTCTAGTGAAGTCTCTCTTCCTGGCTTGTAGACTCCTGCTTTCTAGCTATACCCTCAGAAATGGCCTCTTTGTGCACATGCAGAGAAAGAAAGAAGTCTCTGGTGTCTCTTCCTCTTTTTACCAGGACACTGTCCTATCAGACTAGGGCCACACCCTTACAACCTCGCTTAACCTTAATGACCTCCCTAATGGCTCTATCTCCAAATATGGTCACATTGGAGGTTAAGATTTAGACATATGAACTTTAGAGGGACACAATTCAGTCCATAATACCACCATTTTTGCTGACGTCATCCCTGGCTTTATTATTTTTATTATTATGTATTAAAACAAAAAGCTTTTCTAGTAGTGATTTGTCCCCTGCGCCCTGGAAAATTCTATTTTAAGGCTACTTGCAAGGAGTTTGGGGAAGTTTGGGAGACCTAGTATTTGTTTTTTCATTCTCTATATTAGGAAGCAGCAGGGGAGAAGGAAGTTGAGAAAATCTTTGGAGTAGTCAAAAACAACACCTGTTATGCTGGTATTTAACATACTAAATTATCCTGGAGAAATGTGAAGTGAATACAGCCAGGGAGTACCTCGTTTTGTTCTGGGCTTGCATTACTCATGGTGTCCCTTTGATTTCAGCTCTTTCATTAATGATAACAATTTTATACAGTCATCTGAGACCCAAGCATTGCTCATCATTGGGCCATATTGCTAGATGATTTATGAGAGTTTTTAGCATCTATATTCCACATGTGTGCCATATTTCCATAGAAACTGCCATTTTGTAAAGTTTTCTAAATTTATTTTGAGAGAGAGAATGAGCAGGGGAGGGGCGGAGAGAGAGAGAGAGAGAGAGAGAGAGAGAGAAAGAGAGAGGGAGAAAGAGAATCTCAAGCAGGCTCCGTGCTGTCAGCACAGAGCCTGATGTGGGGCTTGAACTCATGTACAGCGAGATCACGATCTGAGCCAAGGTCAAGAGTCTGACACTCAATCAAATGAGTCACCCAGGCGCCCTGGACACTGCCATTTTTGATGAGCAAGTTTCATTTTTAAGCCAAATTAATAGTTTTAAATTTGAATCACACTCACAGGACTGATAGTTACTCAATTGTACATGTATAAATGTAGATATTTAAATTTCAAAGGCAATTGAAGAAATTGTAAATGTCATTCATAGTCTTTGAATCTGTTTTTAAAATTGTGGTTTCATTTCCACCGAAATGTTTGCCTTTGTTCAAAATTGTTAATCCAGTGAACCCAGGGAACTTTTTTAGAACAGGAAACGTGTGTGGTCTCTGAATTATATAAAAGTCTGGCTTCGGTCTGCATATCTTCACTTCCTTGAACTGACAGCAATATTTACATTTTTAGCCTGTAGTTTCAAGTTCAGTGTGTGCAGATGTCTTCCCATATCGGTGAGAAAATAAAACCTTATGATTCATTTGAACTCTTGGTTGAGTTTCGTAGACTTCTTTAATTACTGAGATCTCAGACTCAAGAAAGCAGTTTAGTAAATCTCACAAATGACCATAACTTAATACTCTCACTGCATTTAAATAAAATAAATATTTATTATCTGCTTAATCTTTTTTACACATGGTCCCGGAATTAGCAAAGTTTGAAAGTACACACGTGGGAAATTCCCATTCTTGATCTAGCTTATCTACAATGGATGAATTTACTTTGCTAACTCAGAAGTTATTCTCCTAATGATTGTTGCAGTAAGTATATATACATACTATTGATTGTATGTGATTTCATAAGTGGCAAATGAATGCTGCTGTCCTGTATATAATCACGTTCTGCCGTCTTTTTCCCCTTAGTATGCAAATCACTACAGTTCAAACCCCAGACCATGCCTGCAAGTCCTGTGTATTTTCCCAAATACTTCTGGGGATTTTCAGACGTTGGTATCCTCCTGGTTGTCTCCTGCTGCTCCTGGGGATCATCTCTGATCATCTCATCAGGACTTCTCTCTACTCCCTCAGCCCCTCTAGCCTCCTTCACCCATGGCCAGCATCTGCCTTATCCTCCAAGATGACCATTAAATCAAGCTGATTCTGTGTTGTGCTGATTAATCAGCTCTAGTGAAGACACACAAACAACACAAAAGAATTACAGTATAGGAAAAGGAAAACAAGCAGTCATTATTGTGTGTCCCTGTTCTCTACGATCGTCACCCTCATTGGCCATGTCCTCTCTGTGGCCAGACATTCTGTCCTGTTCTGGGACCTAGTTGTCATCTCTGTGAGAACCACTCGTATCCACCATGACATTCTCTTTCACAATCTCCAGTGTGAGTTTGAAATCAGATAACACTATAAGTTTCTCCACACAATAATGTCACCCTTTCATTTTACTGTGCTATGCAGTTTAGATCTTTCCTGACTCCACCGCTAACACCTACACCAGGCAGTGTCTTTGAATTACCAAAAAGCCCACCAAAGTGTCTTCCCTAACAAAAGAACAGCATCTCCCCAAAACATACTCTGCCCTCAACTGCCAGAGAAATCTGTACATGCTGAAGAGAGCTTCAAATGTCCAATTTTAAAAACTTTTTTATTTGAAAATAATTTCAAGCATGCAGAAAAATGACCAAGATAGTGCAAAGAAATCCGGTATGCTCTTGACCCGGATTTATCAGCTATTAATATTTTATCACATTTACATTATTCTCTCCATATTATTTTTTCTGAACTACTTGAGAATAAATTGCCTATGTTTAGTCTTAAACACTTTTGTGTACATTTCCTAAGAGCAGGCCCATCACCAGTAATACAACAGACCAACATCACGTGCCTCCTGATGTGATACACTGGGAAGGACACACATCATTCTAGGATATTCCTGCCCCAAATGCATAACCTAAATCTAGTCACGAACAAACCTCAGACACACTTCAAATGAGCAGTGCCTCTACAAAATAACCAGGCTGCATGCTTCCAACATGTCAATGTCATGAAAGAAAATAAAGGCTGAGGAACTGGTCCAGATTAAGAGAGTCTGAAGATCCATGACAAGTGGATTCCATGCATGATCTTAGATTGGATCCTGTAGTAGAACAGAAAGAAAATGTTGGTGATTGTACTGTGGTTATGTATCCTAACAGACATTTGCGTGTGACTATACGTGTTTATGTGAAACATCGTCAGTTTCTCACTAGCAAACAGTAAGACCCTCTTAGTTTTGTTAGGCCAAACATTATTTGCTGAAAGTATTCAGGGAGCTAGACTTCAGGGTCATGTGAAATGCATACACCTTTTCTCTTGGAGGGAATCCTCTTAGCCTGCCCAGTATTCTGGGATAGCTGACACTTGAATCTCTCAACTGACTAACGCTTAAGTTACTGGTTAACATCTTCTTGAGGATGAACCTTTGCTAACTGCCCAGGGTGGGACCGTGAGAGCGGACATAAATTCTGGGGCAGGGGAAAGTGATGGAGAAGACAGAGAAGAGCTCTCCCCCTTCAGGTCCAGGGGAAATAGGCAGAAACTGATAGTAGGGACCTTACGCTTGTTGGTCAACAAACCTCAGGCTTCTTGGGCTGAACTGGTTCTGTATACGTGTGGTTACTCCACGAACCTGTCAGTGACATCTAGGCTGTCAGAAGGGGACTAGAAACCAATGACTATTCTATCAGTCTTGTGACAAAGAGTCATGTTACGTGTTGCAAACAAAAGCAGGATAGCAGAGTTCAAGTCGGGGCTTTGGGTTGGAGCTGATACTCATGAAATGATTTTATTATTTATGATGAAGCCCCGGCTTTACAAAATGCTTTTGGTGGCTGAAATAAGAAGCTGTGCAGCAGCCTTCTCAGATTTACATCTCAGCTCTGGCACCAAGTAGCCACATGACTCTGGGCAAGCAACTCATCTCCCCGGTGCTCTCCTCTCTCATCTGTAAAATGATGTGAGAGTTTCCTGCTGCTGCTACAACAAATTACCAAAAGCCACCTGGCTCACAAGAGCACGGATTTGTTTTCTTACAGTTCTGGAGGTCAGAAGTCTAAAATCAGTTTCACTGGGCTCAAAGCACGGTGTCGGCAGCTCTCTATTCCTTCTAGAAACTCTAGAGGAGAATCCATTTTCCTGCCTTTTACAGATTCTGGAGCTGCATTCCTTGGCTGATGGCAAGCACAGCATCTTCTCTCCTCTCTGGTCTCTGATTCATTCCTCACATCCTCTATCTATGCCTCTGAGCCTCCTGCCTCCCTCCAATAAGGACCCCTATGATTACATTGGGCCCACCCAGAATAATATATGCTAATTTCCCCATCTCAGTCTTTAATCAAATCTACAAAGTCCTTTTTACCACAGATGGTAATATATTCACAGGTTCCAAGGATTTGTACTGTTGGAGAACGTGATCAAAAAAGACGTGACTGCTAATTGACCAATGAGCTGAACCTGGGCACTCAGAGGCTCCTCACCTCCTGCTCTGTCCTTGGACTATGGGTTCCACCTGCTTTTCCTGCTCCCAGAGTCTGCTCCAAAGACAAAGCCTTGAGATGGTGATGTAATGTTGAAAACACCTGCACAGTATACATGACTGAACCCAGTTAGGGTCTCTTTATATAAACTTTTAAGATTTGGAGGACAAGTATGGGAATATATTCATCATGCTGCCACCCAAGACAAGCCTCATATGGAAGTTCCCTTTGCTTATTATTAAAATTCCCACCTACTGACATGGTGAGGACTGCCTCTTTCTTCGGTCTTGCCCTGCCCTCTGCATACAGGGGCTACTTTCAGATTATATCAGAAAAGCTCCGAGAGGGTTGTGAACCTACAAGTACCTAAACATCTTTGATGGGAGGACCACTATTCATCCTACTACAAATGGATATGAACATTTTTAAAATAAATGAGGTAAATCACATAAGGCACTTGACACATATAAAATGCTTTTGAAGCTATTGTTAAAATAAGTCTGTAAAAATTGATTTTTTTCAAGAAAGACAATCATCAATTTACTACAGAAGGCATACTGAAAAGTTTTCAATCCAAATCAATGCTTAGTGAGAGAATATATGTGATCTTTCCTCATTTTCTTCCTTATTCTGAAGAATTAATGTATGCAAATCACATTTTAACATAAAGAGTTAAAAATATAAATCTTCAGGGCACCTGGGTGACTCAGTCAGTTGGGTGTCCGACTCTTGATTTCAGCTCAGGTCATGATCTCATGGTTCATGAGATCAAGCCCCACATTGGGCTCTGCGCTGACAGCACAGAGCCTGCTTGGGATTTTCTTTCTCCCTCTCTGTCTGCCCCTCCCTGCTTGCACATGCACTCTCTCTCTCTCTCAAAAATAAATAAATAAACATTTTTAAAAAATTTAATCTTCATCACTAGACACTTTAGCTTTCTATTAAATGAAATGCCAGTTAATAGCATGTCTGCAATGCCTTTAATGACCTATATCACTCCCTGAATGTCTCTTCTGTTACCTTATTTTCTCCCTCAAATGAGATAGAACATCTGGATCCCATTCTAGCAGCTGTATTCAACTTTCACTTACCTTTGAGATTATGGTTATGGAGTAAAAGAGGGTTTCATTACACCATGCTTTAGTAGAAAGCCTTGTAGGTGTACGTGGTAGAAAGTCAACTCAAACTGTTTTTTAAAAGCAGGAAGTGGTAGTGGTGGGAATTAATGGCTTATGTAACTGGGTTGAATGCTATAACATGGCCACCAGGTTGAACTTCAGGAACAAAAGGTTAGCTCTCTTGCTGTCAGCACCTACAGCACTGACTGTTTCAGTGAAGAGAGCCATCTTGTCCAAAAGCATTCTGAGTCATCCCAGTTTCAGATCTCTCCACAGGGTTGCTGAGGCCTTATTGTGACCACACACTGATAATTCAACTTCCCCATCTGCCCCCTCCAGCATTCTTATTTTTCCTTCCTTTCCATGGGTGTTTACCTCCAAAGAAACTCTGTAATTAAACTCCTGAACACTAAGCTCCATGCCAGGAAACCCAATCTATAAGAATAACTAAGATGTCCAGGTGTCTCAGGCAGGTCTGACCTGGGAATTCAAACATTGTCATCATATCTGTCTCCAAACTTCTCCATCCTTCCTTAGCTTCTGATTTGATTTTGTTTGTGTTGGCATAATTCTTAGTCAACTTCTTAGCCCAAAATAGTAGAGATAGTCTATGGCAGCAGCCAGCCAGCATACATCATTCACAAGGATAGAAAAGCCTCACTTTCTCTGCTCCCGAGTCCCTAACAATTCCCTCCTGACCCTCCTTTGGGTCAAGTGCCCACCCCTGGGACATACACTGTGTCCAGGAAGATGAAGTCCCCCCTTCGGTCATCCTTATTAGGCAAGGAAAGTGGGGCCACATAACTCATAGAAGCATATAGAGTAGGAGCATGGCAGTTCTCAAAAGAATAGCATACACAGCAGAGAGAAAAGGAACAGAAATCCATTTCTCATCATCACCAGGAACAAAACGCATTGGGAATCTTGGCATGGTACCACACCTCCCTTTCTTCAGCAATTTCACATATCCTTCTTGGAATAAATTAAGAGCCTAATTTATTAGCCTAATTTAATTTGAAAAATCAAGAAGGATTTATACTCAGGATGCACAGCTAGGGAATTTCCTAGAGACTGGGTCTGCTTATCTCCTTTTTTGTCTCAGCAAGAGGTGTCTAGGATTTCAATCGCATCTGAGGGTGTTACTCATGCCTGCCTACTGGGAGGGTGAGTACTTCCTTGTATTCACCACACTCTGGCTTGACACTAAGAGCTTAGGAGACAGTGGAAGCCAAAGTGGCTGGGAGAAGATACAGAGGCTCAATTTTCTTTATTCTCAGTATCCAGTCAATCCCAGGCAACCATTACCTGTTGCTTCTTCATCAAACCCTCCATCTTTCCAAGAGTGGAGCACGTTACAATTTACTTGAACAATGTTCTTAAAAGAGAAGGTACTTTCCATAAAGGAAAGCTTTTACTCTCTCTCGGTCTCTCTCTCTGTCTCTCTCTCTCTCTCTCTTTTTTTTTTTTTTTTTTGCAACTGATCTCTCTTCTTCCAGCTGTGAAACTGATTAAGGGGAAAAAAAGCAATAGGAGGGAATGGTTGATTACCCATGGAAAATATTCTTTCTCTTTTGAATTTTCTCTCAAATTGTGGAGGGAGAGGAAGGGAGTTGGAAAACGTTCAAGAAACAGGTTTATGTGAAACAAAGAACATCATTTCCTGGTATATGAATATTCATGGTCCCCTTCGCATTGCTTCCCCAGCAGAGCACAGGCATCAGGAGGTAGATGAGAAAATGTGGGAGAAACTTGAAGATTCAGATGGGATAAAGGAAGGCGAACCAGCAGGCTGGGAAAGAGAAAAGGGGAAAGAGTAGAGAGGAGAAGATTTTGATAAGTTTCAAAGAGCATGATGGAGCCACAGACACCCGGTGGAGGAGTCTGAGAGAGGCAGAGAGGAGGAGAGCAGGTGTTTAAACAGCTTATTCCTCATTGCCTCACCTCTTTAATTACATGAGTAAAAGAGTACACACCTGAATTACATTTTTTTTTTGTCTCAGGCAAAGTCCAGTCAGAAAAACAAACCACCACATTTTAACACAGGGAATTTCATACCAGGAATTTGTTACATGGATGATGGGAAAGTGCAGAATCCCAACATGGGTGTGGAGGCAACATAGAGATTAACATCTACAGGAAGTGGTTACCACCCTCAGTGTTGGAGGAACACCGGAAGGAGGTGGTATAACTCAAGCCCAGAAGCCAGGGCCATCTGGCAGGCTAAAACTACGGTGGCGATGACCAGCAGGAGCTCATGCCATAGAGGGAAAGGCTGATTGGTAGCAGCCGGAGCCTTCATGGAAATGCAGCCACTTCAGAGATGCCACTTGAAGCAGAAAGCTGGCGTGAAAAACACTTTGGCTTCTCTCCTGCTCCTCATCCTCCCGTTTGGTCAACCACACCGGAAGCCAGAGGGCCAAGGAGCCCAGCAGATAGAATTCTGAATTGCTCCCTGAAATGGAGCAGAGCAAGGAAAGGGTAGGGAATAGATCTCAGAGCAAAGAAGCAAAGAAGTGGCCCGTGTTGGGGTTGTCTAACCGTGTCTCTTTGAATCCACCTCTGTGGGCAATGGAAGCATGCAGCCGTCTGTCCTTTACGTGGGTTACTCATGATCCAAGAGCAATGGAAAAGGTCACAGTTTAATACCTTTCCTTCAGTATTAAGTGAAAAATAATGTTACTTCACTAATGGTCACAATTCTGTAGGCTGTCTCAAGTGGTTCATAAATAAACAACCACAGCGGGTCGTGCTTCTCTTTTTGTTCCTCTCATTCCCCTATGCCTCCTGCTATTTCTGCTTTTACCTCTTCATTAACTCTAGCTGTCGTACAACCACCTTTGTGCCGTTGGTCAGCTTTGATCTCATACTGGGGTTACCACCCTACCCTCCTGTCTCTTTCGTGTCCTGAAGACAGAGTAGTAGTCAGGAAAAATGCTAAATCTGGCTTTTGGCATCTGCCCCATCTGATACACCTTTGTTTTGACCCTATTTACATAGCTAGCCTGCAGGATGCCGTGTCTGCCTAGGAATACTATAGTCACCCAAACGTTTTGCTATATTTGTTATATTTTTACTTCCTGTATTTGTATTTGATATGATGTGGGATGAGGTTGACAGAGTTAAGCTTTTTTTTTTTTTTTTTTTTTCTGGTATCTGGTTAGAAGTGTTGCCAAATTGCTTGGATTGCAAATCCCAACTTTACTATTTCCTAATTGCACGACCTTGGCCAAGTAAGTTAACTGCTCTGGGTCTCAGTTTCCCCAGCTGTAAGTGTACTTATACGAATAGAAACTACTTTAGGGGCTCCTGGCTGGCTCAGTCGGTAGAGGGTGTGATGCTGGATCTCCGGGTTGAGTTTGAACCCCACGTTGGGTGTAGAGATTACTTAAAAATAAAATCTTAAAAAAAAGAAACTACTTTTTTATAGGGATTGAAATGTTATAATCAAGTGAATTTATTTGTATATTGAATTATATGTGTGTGGGGGGGTCTGTGTTTACACACACGTATGTATCAATTCATATGTACATATATGTTTGTCTATATATGTATGTGTGTATATATGTGTATGCACACATACACATATGTGTCTTAGAAAATTGGCATGATGTAAGTATGCTATAAACATCAACCATCATTATTGTTATTATTCTTCTCAATGAGACTGTAAAATGCTGCTCAGCCTGTCAAAAGGTATTTAATGATTTTTACCCAGCACAGAGTCAGGGCTTGTTAAAAATTGCTACTTGATAACTAGTTGTCAAAAAGTTAATTCCGTGTGTAAAATCTGTAGCATTATTGGACTGATATTTGTCTCTCAATTGTGGAAATTGGTTTCGTTTCCTACTATATTTAGTTATGACTGGATTATTACAGACCCCTTTTCTGCAGTGTTTTTTTTTTCTTGTGGTTTAAAGATTTAAAGTTCTTATGGAAACAAGATTTTCAGTTGACCAATGATTAGCTAATTTCTGATAATAGAAAAGGAAACTGATTGCCCCAAGGCTGCTGTTTTCATTTCCTCATGGGAAGAAGAAGCAGAGCAGAGAAGAAGGGCAGACACACAAAGCATTGATCCTCTGTCACCATGGGGAACTGGGTTGAAAATGAGGGACTCTCCATCTTTGTCGTTGTAAGTACCCATGAGAGACAAATGAGAAGTTCTCGAACTTGTCTGGGTTCTCTCGGAAAATGAAATAGGGCAAAACTTTTTGTTTCTTTGTCTTGTTTCTCTGAGAAATTGTGTTGAAACTAATTTGCTGTGTGAACATACTTCTAATCTGTAAGCCATAAGCCGGACTGAGTGCATTCTTCCAAACTTATTAATGGAAAGAATGTATCTGGGGGCTCACTTCACCTACTTTATTTCTTGAGTCTTTGGGAGTACTAAATTAGCCAGCATCTCACTGAGGGAGTAGAAGACATTTCATGCTAATGATCTCCGAGTCTAAGTTGTTTATTGGTATTTACTCAGAGGCAAATTTCTCTACTTTTTATGTGTTTATACCACTTAAAAATGGGTAATCGTAATTTTACACCATTTTCCAAATAACAGGTACAAGACTGGCTCATGTATGGAAAATTGGCCTTTATTCAGTAATTACACCAAAAATAATTGAAGGTCTCAACTTTCTTTTTTTAAAAAGTACTTTTTCTCTCTGATGTAAACTTGAGCTGTTTACGAGGTTTATAAAAATTCAAGGGAAAGTAATTGAAATAAACTAGACTCATATATACAGTGGATATACGATATATATTATATATATAAATCAATATAATCCATCTCGAGAAATGATTTTTGTAGGTGAGGATATGGCTGATTTTCAAATAGGCATGTTAATCTCTTTAGTTTTTTAACATAACAAAGATGAACTATTATTTTAAGATGGCAGTCTCGGAAAAACAATCACGGGCAATTGGGAAGACAGAAATGTGATTTATAGATAGCCTTTCCACTTGATCTTAGCCAAAAGGCCGAGAAGCGATATGTAAATAGCCTTTCCAAATAGCCAATGGAAGTATTATATAGATGTTAAAAAGAACACCTACGACTGGAATTTTTGAAAGAATTTTTCATGAAGTAAATACTGAGTCTTTGAGTTGTACACACAGGGAGGAATTAGTGGCATAAATAAAGTAAAAACAAGAAATATCACGTCAAACAATTAGGCCAAACCAACGTTCTAATGCAATATAGAATTCTTCTGAGGACTCAGACCTGTTAACTTGATTTCTTACCACCATTTTAAACCAAGTTTAAACCAAGTTCATGTTTATACTTTTAGTTCCTACCAGAGTTTTCCCCAGGAGATGGCCTCCTTCTAAATTACACACTCATACACCTGAAAATAAAGACACAGCTTGGAAAGCAAGAGTAAGAATGACAAGGTTAGGTAACGGAGAAATTGTTTTAGTACGTTCTTCTTAAAGAGAGATTGTTCTCAAGCACCTATGGACATTTAATAGCGTCAAAGCACAGGTAAGAAAATATCACTATAGAGCTGAAGGTAGAGGACTGGGCAGTGTTACCATGTAGTCAGTTCTTGGGATGAAATGAGCAGTCAAAATGTAGAAGGATCTCTTTTTTTTCCTTTTTCATCCCCAAAAATGCCCTCCTTAATGCCTGTCACCCATTTAACCCATCCCCCCACCTACTGCCCCCTCCAGCAGCCCTTAGTTTATTCTCTGTATTTAAGAGTCTCTTATAGTTTGCCTCCCTCTCTGTTTTTATCTTATTTTTCTTTTCCTTCCCCTATGGTCATCTGTTGTGTTCCTCAGATTCCACATATGAGTGAAGTCATATGATATCTGTCTTTCTCTGACTGACTTATTTCATTTAGCATAATACCCTCTAGTTCCATCCTCTTAAAAAAAATCCCATGCCCCTCACCCCCTCATTGATGCTTAATATCCCCTCTTTCAAAAGTTTGGCAAAACTTACCAAACAGAATTAAAGACTCCACATTTTAGCTGATGTGACTCTCACTAGCTGGGGGTTGGGATACCGTGTGGGGGAGGGAGGCACCCGTAAGAGTAGAACACGACGTCTTACCGATGCGGGGGACAGCACAGTAACATCTTCCTTTCCCTTCTTTTTTTGAGAAGACTCACCTGCCATTATCTATCTGTCTAAAGCTAAGAAGAAAAGAGGAGGCAGAAGAACAGAGGGGAGATAGATTGATAACAACCTGGTGTACTGGCCAGTAGTAAAACAATCATGGGTAACAAGACAAAGTGGAAAGGTCAATTACAAGGTGTAGAGGCACTGTTGTGGGCAAGAGCTGGCTTTCAGCTGGCTACACCCAGCTTTCTAACCACCTTTGTTGAAGGCTAGACTTGGGGAAGCCCTGACCCTGGTCTGACACTGATCTTATGTGAAATCTGCCCAGTGAAATGTGGAATCTTTATGCAACTATTTCTCTTTGTGCAGCTAATATGGCTGGGGATGAACGTCTTCCTCTTTGTCTGGTACTACAGAATCTATGCGTTGAGAAGGACATTCTTTTACACTCAAAAACTTCTGGGGGTAAGTATAAGTCCCATCTCATGCAATATTGACTGGCTCATGTTTCTAATCAAAGATTCTGGTTCATATTCCTTTCAACACTTTAAATAAATGTTCTGACCTACTCGAACAGCACCATCAGCATTGCCCCCTCCATTGCAACCACCTGGGCAAGAAGCTAGGCCTTCCAGCGTGGGAGAAACAAAAAGTGTGTCAGAGAGTCCCAGTGGCATCCCTTCCCTCCCAAGGACTACTGTGCTATTGTTTAGTTTAAAGAAGAAATCTAATACCAACTCTGGCGTGGCAGGCAAGGTTGGAGAGATCAATCCAAGGGTGACATGGGTGGGACAAGTGAGTCTTCCCGTGTTCTTTAAATCATCTGATTCCTGACACTTTTGTGCATGGAGAGCCCTGGGCCTGGTAGCATGTTGTGAAATTGTCTTCAGGAAATAAGCCTCTCCCTACAGATGCAGACTTTGAGGAACTTGCCCAAAGGTCGCTTTCACTGACTAGGCCAGCAGAGGAAGGCCCCCATCTTTCCTTGGATCCACTGGCATTCTTGATTTCCTTGATCTGCCAGGGTTCTGCTTCATGACACATGAAGATAATTACGATCACAGCTGCCCCCACAGGAAATCATTTCTTATATCATGCTGAAACCATGAATTCATTACTTAATACTAATGATAATATGTATTATATATCACTTGTATAAATAATTATAATACATAATCATACTACGCTAGTATAGCTATTGTTAACTTATTCACATTGATACTGAGGAGGAGGATTTCCCTTTTCTCCCCTCTCCAAAATAGGCAACTTATTTAGGCATCACAAAGAACAATTATAACGCCAAAGCATTACAACATACCAACTGAGGTTACTTCTGAAGTGAGTCTAAGTGCCAAGAAAATCTTTAGAAAGCCCCAGTTTCTATACTGAACCCTAATTAATGATACACATGCTTAAGTACTTAGGGGAAAGGGATGTCGGCTACTTACTTTGAAATGCATCAAAACTAAGCTGTGTTGATGGATAGACAGAGGGGTGGGTAGATGGATGGATAGATATGTGATAGTGGAATCTGGGAGTTGGGTAAACAGGCAGTCATTGTGAAATTACTTCAAATTCTCTTTATGTTTGAAAATGTTCACAGTAAAATGTTGGGGTGGGAGAGAAGGGCCAGATTAAAACAAAGGATCCCAGCAGGCCCTAAAGGTAAACTCTTAGCTCTGAAGGACCTTCCTCCTCAGATAATCTGATACCTTTCCCCACTCCCTATCCTGCATCTTCCAGATCGCACTGCCATTGGCCAGGGCCCCTGCAGCCTGCCTGAATTTCAACTGCATGCTGATTCTGCTGCCAGTCTGTCGAAATCTGCTCTCCTTCCTCAGGGGTTCCAGTGCGGTAAGAGCAAACATTTACAAAGTTGAATTTTGAAGTTTGAAGAAAAGCAAACTAATGGTTTGTGAGGATTCCAACCTCTGTACAATATGCATGAGCCAAGCCATGCCTGATTCTCCATTTTACTTGTATATTCATTGTTGATGGAGCTCCCTAGGACAGCCATTTAACTTGGAATAGACGTAAAAACAACAACCCACCAACCTACACCTCAAGAAGAGCAATAAAACACTTGCGCACGTGTGCACACACATACACACAGACACCAGACATCTGTAACATATTACGGGCTTTGTGATGCTGACATGGGATTTGGGAATTGATCTTACAGTGCCATGTTTTTCAAAATTTTTAAGTCAGAGAAAATCTCTTTGTGGATAACGTCCCAGGCAGATGGAATCAATGAGTGATGAGTATAATGAGGGCGACTAAGAGGTGTCAAGTCCATGGAATTGAGGAGTTCAGAGCTTTCTAAATGCTCAGGGATTTTTTTAACCCTCACTTCGACAAGTTTGCAAGCCCCTAAATGTACTATGCTAGAAGAAAGAAAAGATTATGTAAGAATAAACTGTGTAACCTGTAAAATGTTATGTGAATTTATTATTATTATTATCCAAAGATTAGAAACAAGGCACTTATAACCTACTTAGATCTGTGTACTCAGGTAAATATGATACAAAGCAAAATATTATGGTTCCACAAAACATTAGACGTAAGGGGCTATATTTATTTGGTAAAGATGGCAACAAATATGGGCATATAGGGATAAAATAAGCACTAGGAGATGTAAATGAGAGAGAAAGACATCCTGCATGGAGAAAATGGAATGGGCCAAAGCACAGAAAATAGTGAGGAAATTATATTCTTGAAAGTCCCATATAAGCATGACATGTGGCTTCTCTTTGGATTTGTTGGCTATTCCTGGCCACACCAAACAGTGTAACTAGGAAAAGTTAGGGATTGACGTCTTGGTGGGACCCATTCTACTGGATCATTAGTAACTAATAGCCTCTGTTTTTCTTCTTAATAAAATGTCTATGTTTTATATTAACTAGCTTTAAAAAATCTCTTAGGTAGAGATAATTTATAGAAGAGACCAGGGAGCAATCCACTTTGATGGGGATGTAGGGATTGTAAAGGGCAGGCGTCTGAGGTAAGGCAGCAGAGGAGAGCTGGAGCTTTGCTGGTAAACTAGGACATTAAATGTATAGCTGAGAAGTTAATACTTAATTTGGCAATCACGGAATATTTGGGAGAAGGAAAGTGATCTAAACTGTCGATAACAAGTAGAATTTGCCTTGAATTCTGCCTTGTTTTTCCTAGTCTTACTAAATTTGCTGGTTGATTTATAAATATAAGATGAGCAGGACACAGCTAACAGTAGACATCGATTACAAGGGTTTCTTTGTTTTTTATTTTTTTAATGTTTATTTATTTTGAGAGAGAGAGGGAGAGAGAGACAGAGCACAAAGCGGGAGAGGGGCACAGAGAGAGGGAGACACAGAATCAGAAGCGGGCTCCAGGCTCCAAGCTGTCAGCACAGAGCCCAACATGGGGCTCAAACTCACAAACGGCGAGAGTCAGACACTCAACCAGCTGAGCCACCCAGGCGCCCCTGATTACAAGGATTTCCAAATAATATTCTCAATCACAAAGGTCAAATTCCATTTGATTTCAAGTTCTATCAATGAGCCACCTAAAAACTACAGTGCTTGGTGTATTGTAGGTACCCAGTGAACATTTGCTAAATGAAACTCATGCACTGTAACTTTTTGTTTTTAGGAAGGCACGATTCATTTTTGTAGCCTTCCTCTTAGCCCCGTTTGAATACTCTGTATTTACAGGAAGTAAATCCTGAGAAACAGGCAAAGTTTTCACCAGGAAGGCCCATTAAGAAATCCTTGTTACCTCACAGGCCCAAATTGCACTGCCATTGAATGGCCATGACCCATGAAAAGCACATGTCATAATGGCTGCATTTGGGCTTCTTGTGGTCCAGGAGGGAAGATCTTCATGAGGGTCTTCTAAAAGTATATATAAAAATATATATAAAAGTATATAGCAGCACTCTCAACAATAGCCAAATTGTGGAAAGAGCCTAAATGTCCATCAACTGACGAATGGATAAAGAAATTGTGGTTTATATACACAATGGAGTACTACGTGGCAATGAGAAAGAATGAAATCTGGCCCTTTGTAGCAACGTGGATGGAACTGGAGAGTGTGATGCTAAGTGAAATAAGCCATACAGAGAAAGACAGATACCATATGGTTTCACTCTTATGTGGATCCTGAGAAACTTAACAGAAACCCATGGGGGAGGGGAAGGAAAAAAAAAAAGAGGTTAGAGTGGGAGAGAGCCAAAGCATAAGAGACTCTTAAAATCTGAGAACAAACTGAGGGTTGATGGGGGGGTGGGAGGGAGGGGAGGGTGGGTGATGGGTATTGAGGAGGGCACCTTTTGGGATGAGCACTGGGTGTTGTATGGAAACCAATTTGACAATATATTTCATATATTGAAAAGAAAAGAAAAGAAATAGAGTAATATTTAATATACTAATAATATTTAATATATTTGTTAATTATTTAATAAATAACTTTATAAAAATAAATAAAATTTCATGATTATAATAATTTTTTATTAATATATTAATATGTTGATAATATTTAATATATATTAAATAATAGAGTAATATATACTCCAAAAGTATATATTAATTGACCAAGCCTGTCAACTGCTGAGTTGTCAGTCAACAAATATTTGTTAAGTGTCAGCTATATTCTAAGCACTGGGGACACATGGTGAGTAAAGAGTAGGATATGAATGGGCCATGAGCTCAAGGAGCTTAGAGTTCTATGAAAGAGAATAAACACGTGATTTCAAAGTTAGAAACAATGATGTTTTTATTTATTACATATGCTACTGCCACCATCCTACTGGACACTAGTGTCAGCTCCTTTGCCTGAGTTCCGTAGATTCAAGGCTGGCTTTTGTAATTTCTCCCAAATTTCACATAAACGTCTAATTTAGGTGAGTTGAGTTCATGGCATGTGTGGTAGGACCAGGTGTACACAAAATAGAACTTTTATGTTTCTGTAGCGGTCACGTTAGAGAAACTCATGTTATACCCCATTAAACATGCACTTCTTTGTAGTTCCATTTCTCACTTAAATTTTTTTTCTCTCTTAAAGTTAGAATGGAGCATAGAAATCTGCTGAGATGACTCAGTGATCTCCCTTACACTTGAATGTTAGCTTAGTGAGATCGGACAAGGCTCTAGGTGACAGTAACAGAAGAGAAACTTCCCTTTAGAAGTCAATGGCAAAAGGCCAAGAGGTAGTTCAGTGAGGAAGCCACGGGACATGACGGCAGCTTGGGTAATTAGGAGGCGGCTGGTGATAATTCAGAAGTGACTCAAAAGAATAAGAATGGTATCTTTGTAACGAGGAGGGACAAAAAAGCCCTGGGCAGTCACAGGCAGCAAAGCCCTTCCTTCTCACCCCACCAACCAGCCGCCTTGCTCCCTTTTCACAAACAGTAAGAAATTGTATCTGGAAGCCCTGTATAAGCATGTCTTGTGGTTTTTCCTTGGGATTTTTTTTTTTTTTTTTTTTTTTGCCATCCTGAGATACCATAGAGGGTAACTTGGGAAAATTAGGGATTGGTGCCTTGGTGAGACCCATTCCGGTCCTGGCCCATTAGTGACCAATGGCCTCTGTTTTTCCTTTCATGAGATGTACATGTTTCATATTAACTAGCTTTTTAAATTAAAAAAAAAGAATTTATAAGTTTATTTATTTATTTTCAGAAAGTCAGAGACAGCATGAATGGGGGAAGGGCAGAGAGAGAGGGAGAGAGACAGAGAATCCCAAGCAGGCTCTGCAATGTCAGCGCAGAGCCCGATGCAGGGCTCAGTCCCATGAACCGTGAGATCCTGACCTGAGCCAAAATCAAGAGTCTTTCACGTAACCTGTCGAGCCACCCAGGCACCCCTTTATTAACTAGCTTTTTTAAAAAAAACCACTACCTATTAAGATCAGACTATTACCGAATGGACCTTTTTATCTCCCAAGCACATTTCTCCATTGTTCTGGCATTCAATTTCATTTTCTGTAACAGTCAGAGGCTCAAGCTGATAGGGGGCATGAGAATCTATGGTTGCAGATTTCTCATGATCTATATTGATGATGATAAAGGTAGAACTCTGTAGAAACACTGTAGAGGCCACTTCAAAACTACTTTCCTTTTCTTCCACTTCAGCATGCAGGAGCCAGTGCATTTTCCCCCAAAAGTTTCAAAATAATTTGTCAGGAAGAAGAAAAGCAAGCAGCATGGCAAGTATAGACATGTGGGTAAATACCTCTCTATAGGTTTATAATAATCATCTTAGGTTCTAGACTAGTGAAAATGTAATTCATTTAACCAAATAATTACCAAGGGATTTTTTTTTTTACAGTATATGATATATTGCTCTGTATATAGGAAGCTTACTCCACAGCTGGGGAGCCAAGCCCTACTCACTGAAAGGTTAAATCATGATACAAGAAAACCCTCAAATATTTATAAAGCACTTCTCAGTGAATCTATGAAACAGATCTATGGGGAAAGAACTACGATAAATATATGGGCAAGGAAGTTAGAAACTGAGCGTATTATTCAATGTCACATAGCTAGGTGTTAGAGCAGAGATCCAACATGGGTATATCGGATGGCAAAACTGGCTCTCTGAAATGTAATTCAGTACTGGTTTCTGATCCCGCTAATTGCCATTCTCTCTGTCTTAGGACTCCAATTTGTCTGCCATCACCCCAGTAAGGGCTATGGTAATTATCTCTTACTATGTGACAAATGTCCACAAATTCAGTGGCTTAACACAACCCCCATTTATTAGCTCACAGTTCCGTAGATGAGAAGTTCAGCACCCTGCAGGTCTGCAGGTGGTTGGGTTCTCCACTCAGCATATCACAAGGCAGAAGCCAAGGTGCCTACTGGGTTGACTTCTCAAATGGAAACTCTGGGTTGAAATCTTCCCAGCTCATTCTTGTTGGCAAAATACAGTTCCTTGCAGTTGTGGGACTGAGGTTCCTGTTTCCTTGCTGACAGTCATTCAGGGGCTAGTCACAGATCCTAAATGTCCCTGTATCCCTTGCCATGTGGCCCCCCCTCCATGTTCAAGCTGGCAACATTGCACCAAATACTTCTTGTGCCTTGAATCTCTGAATTCTTCAGTCTCTGTGTTCTAGACCCAGATTTAAAGGGTCATGAGATTGGTTCAGGCCCATCCAGATAATCTTTCTCATAAGGTCAACTTGGGACTTTAATTACCTCTGCAAAGTTCCTTTTGCCATATAATGTAACAAACTCATAGGAGTGACGTCCTATCATATTCACAGGTCAGGTCCCACTTGCACTCAAACGGAGGAGATTATATAATGTCATTGGGGATCATCTTTGAATTCTGCCTACCTCGAGGACTTTAAGATACTATGGAGGAACCTAGCGACTGGGAAACAGGAAAAATATATTTCCTTAAAATTGTAAAGAGAGGCGCCTGAGTGACTCAGTCAGTTGGGCGTCTGGCTTTGGCTCAGGCTATGATCTTGTGGTTTGTGACTTTGGGCCCCGTGTCGGGCTCTGTGCTGTCAGCCCAAAGCCCACTTCAGATCCTCTGTCTCCCTTTCTCTGCCCCTCCCCTCTTCTCTCTCTCAAAAAAATAAACATTAAAAAAAAGAGAGAGGACACCTTCCTTACCTCGCCTTGACCCAGTAGGGTCACTGTAAATAGGCATCAAAAAATTCTTTAAAAAATTTTAAGGGGCACCTGGGTAGGTCAGTCTGTTGAGCATCCAACTTCGGCTCAGGTCATGATCTCACAGCTCATGAGTTCGAGCCCCACGTCGGGCTCTGTGCTGACTGCTCGGAGCCTGGAGCCTGCTTCCGATTCTGTGTCTCCCTCTCTCTCTGCCCCTCCCCCACTTGCGCTCTGTCTCAAAAATAAATCAACATTAAAAAAAAGATTTTAAAAAATTACATTAAAAATTTTTAACAAATTTTCACTAACAGAAATGTAAACTAAGTGATCTCCAACAGGAAACCCTTATTATGAGAGCCCAAGTTACTGCCCAGCTCCACCAATGGGCTCTTAGTCGTAGCTGATGCTGTTGTGTCAAGCAACAGTTAGTGTTCCACTAATATTCCCTCCCCACTTCTGGTTCTGCAGCTCATGGGGCAGCTGCCTTCTGGAAGCCCCAGTCATTCTCTGCCTCAGAATTTTCTTGTAGCCTCTCCTGGGGCAAGCCTGAAATGCCAGGGAGTTGATGCCTTGGGACTAGCCCTCAGCCAGTGACAGATAGGAGTTGTTGGGTGAATACCTAAACTTTGTAATCCCTCGGGTAAAAAAGGAAAAAAAAATCCTCTGTGGCATTTTCTACACAGTCTCTCAGACTCCTCGGATCAGCAAGACTATGATGACATGATATATGTTTTGATATGATATGATATGATATGATATGATATGATATATGATAGTGGTAGCTGATCTGATTAATATACCCTTCACTGGTTTCCTTTTCTTCCTAGTCTCACTTCCCCTGACATTGTTTTCTGGGATCACCTTGCAGCTGAGTACTTACACTTAAAATTCTCGGGGCGCCTGGGTGGCACAGTCGGTTAAGCGTCCGACTTCAGCCAGGTCACGATCTCGCGGTCTGGGAGTTCGAGCCCCGCGTCAGGCTCGGGGCTGATGGCTCAGAGCCTGGAGCCTGTTTCCGATTCTGTGTCTCCCTCTCTCTCTGCCCCTCCCCCGTTCATGCTCTGTCTCTCTCCCAAAAATAAATAAACGTTGAAAATTCTCGTCTTGGGTTTTTAGACACATAGAAAAATAGTGGCGATATCTTTGCAATTGGTTTAGTGGAAAAGGGTATGAATGTTGAAGAAAATAGACTTGGATCCCAGACAGTGTGAGACTTAGCTTTAGGTTTTTTATCTGTAAAATGAGGATAATGATCCTTATCTTGTTGCCACTGAATGAGGTAATGATTTTGCGTAAACTGTCTGGCTCACAGAAAACATTTGATAAAACCGAATTCTTTGTTCCTTTCTCTGGAATCCTCAGTATCTTCCTCACTGCAATCCCAAGAACCTGTTGTCATGTTCCCATGCTCTCTGTAGATGTAGCTAACTGAGAGATAATGGAATAAGCACAATTTTCCACACAACCACATTCTTTTCCTATAAAATCAGAAAATTTTATTGAAAAATAAGCAAACCAAAAATTAAACATCTTTAGAATAAATTGAATGTGTTTAGAACCAGATGCTTATAATACCTAAGATTGTCTTTGGCACTCGGCTCTTCTCAAAAGGTTCTTTGTATCTCTGTGGCAGTACGTTTAGACTTGAGAAGAAAACAGCCAGAGCGAGCATTTGACCGGTTTCTAGGAGGACAAAGCTTTGACTCAACCATAAAGCAGGGTGTTTCTTTTTCTACTTTGGGCATTGACCTGAATCAAGATTCACACCCACATCTTCTAACACGCATCAGTAGGACAGTTACGCCAGAGTACCGACCAAAATACTATTTTTAATGTCAGACTAATCATGCAAGGTACGAAATATCAGAATACTGATACTTCTGGCATCTGATACTCTGGATTTAAATCCCAGCTCTGCCGCTTATTAACTACGTGACCTAAGGCAAGGTGACCTCTCTACGCCTTTTTTCCTAACCTGGTATATAGTGATAAAAATGGTACCTCCCTGATAGGACTGATGTAAGAATGAAAAGTGTCAAAATGCATATAAAACACTTAAACCAGCTCCTTGCACAAGCTCTTTACAAATATTAGCTATTGTTATTTTTGCTATTATTATTTGTTTAATGATATCTCCTTGTGATGTTTATCAACAGAGGCAGGTGGAAAATTTTTTCTCCTCCCATAGTGTATGTCCTTAGAAGGATGTTGTTCTCAAACTATTCACTTGTTCTAGAACTGTTCACTTGTCTGTGTCCCCATTAGACTTTCAGGGTCATGTGAAATGCATACACCTTTTCTCTTGGAGGGAATCCTATTAGCTTGCCAGTATTCTGGGATAGCTGACACTTGAATCTCTCAACTGACTAACACTTAAGTTACTGGTTAACATCTTCTTGAGGATGAACCTTTGCTAACTGCCCAGGGTGGGACCGTGAGAGCGGACATAAATTCTGGGGCAGGGGAAAGTGATGGAGAAGACAGAGAAGAGCTCTCCCCCTTCAGGTCCAGGGGAAATAGGCAGAAACGGATTGTAGGGACCTTACGCTTGCTGGTCAACAAACCTCAGGCTTCTTGGGCTGAGCTGGTTGTGCCTGTGTGTGGTTACTGCAGGGACCTATCAGGTATGCCACTTACCAGCTGTTTGACCTTGGGAAGATGACTACACATATCTGAGCCTCAGTTTTTTCATCTGTCAAATGCGTCGAATGACATCGTTTTTAGGGTGGTTGTGAGAATAAAATGAGATGATATGTATCTACTGCCTGGCGCATGGAAAGCCTTCTTGTTACCAATTACTATTTTGTTCTTTTCCCCTTAATCCAAAGTGCTGCTCGACAAGAATTCGAAGACAACTGGACAGGAACCTCACCTTTCATAAAATGGTGGCATGGATGATCGCACTTCACACTGGTAAGCTTATTAAGATATTTGAGACTGCAAAGAAAACTTGGAACCAGAGAGTTCCCTCTATTCCTAGATACCTTTTTTAAATTTGTTTTTTATTTATTTCTAATTTTTTTAATGTTTATTTTTGAGAGAGAGAGAGAGAGTCAGAGTGTGAGCAGAGGAGGGGCAGAAAGAGAGGGAGACACAGAATCCGAAGCAGGCTCCACGCTGTGTGCTGACAGCACAGAGCCCCACACGAGGCTTAAACTCATGAGCCTTGAGATCATGGCCAGAGCAGAAGTTGGATGTTTAACCAACTGAGCTACTCAGGCGCCCCTAGATACCTTTTTTAAAATAAGAGATCAGCCTTTTTAGGTAGATCAAGTGGTGATTGGATATGTTGTATTTTTTAATTTTTTAAATTGAAGTATACATACAATATTATAATACAGACAACATATACATATACAATACATATAATACATACAATATTATATTGGTTTCATGTGTATGACATAGTGATTCGACAATCACATACACTATAAAATGCTCACCATGATCAGTGTAGTTACCAATAACACAAAGTTATTACAGTATTATTGACTGTATTCCCTATGCTGTACCTTATATCCCTGTGAGTTATTTGTTTTATAACTAGAAGTTTATATCTCTTAATCTCCTTTACCTATTTTGCCCATCCTTTCACCCCCAACCCCTCTGGCAACCACCAGTTTGTTCTCTGTATTTATGAGTCTGCTTCTGCTTTATTTGTTTGTTTGTTTTGGTTTTTAGATTCTATGTATAAATGAAATCATACGGTATTTATCTTTCTCTGTCTGATTTATTTCACTTAGTATAATATCCTCTCTAGGTCCATCCATGTTGTTGCAAATGTCAAGATCTCATTCTTTTTTTTATCGCTGAGTAATATTCCATATATATATACATGTATGTATATATGTATATATGTATGCACATACACGTGTGTGTGTATATATATATATACATATACATATATATATATATATATATATATATATATATATATAATAGCGTCTTCTTTTATCCATACCAGATGGTTGAATTTGATTTTTAACTCTGCTTAGGTTGCTTCCATAGCTCAGCATTGTAAATAATGCTGCTCTAAACATAAGGGTGCATATATCTTTTCAAATTAGTGTTTTCATTTTCTTTGGGTAGAATCCCTGGGTCAGATGGTACTTCCTTTTTGTTTTGTTTTTTTTGTTTGTTTGTTTTTTTGAGGAGCCTCCATGGGGTTTTCCATAGTGGCTGCACCAATTTACATTCCTGCCAAGATATGCTGTACTTTTTGAATGAATTCTGTTAAAAAATATTCATCACTCTTTCTTTCATCCCACTATTAGGATTTATTCAATTCCTAAAACTTTTTTTATCTTAGGCTCTTCTGACAAAATCCCAGTGTCTTCACCCTTTTCCACTCTTTTTAATATAAAAAAATTTGTTAGTTCACAAATGAGAGCTTTTATTTATCCATTACAAAAATACTAGGTTAAACATTTAGATTTATGGATTTCTTGCAGTAATGCTGCAGGGGCCACAACCCATAAGTTGAGAAGATATCTTATCTTAAGGGTAAGGTAGCCCTTATCAGCTAAGCATCTTCTTTATTATTATTGTTATTATTATATATAATAGGTATACATATGTATATATGTATGCTATATTATGTGTTGTTATTATTATCATTATTAAAGTGGTGGTGTTGGCACAAGGGATGCATCTGGAACCATTACCAAATCTCCACTAATTCACTTAATAAATAAGGGCTATGCCAGGCGATAGGCATGCACACAGGCATGGTGATAAACAAAGGAGACTTTTATTCTGCCCTTAAAGAGTCTGTCCCTAATTTGAGTAAAATAGGCTTAGATTGCAGGTGTTTAACTGGGCGTCTCTTCTCCTATTAGTAGATCATGAAGGCTTTCTGTGGCAAAGAAAATGGCTCAAAAGCAAAATGCATGATAAAATCTTATTAGAATGTAACATAGTGTAATGGTTAAGGGCATAGATTTGAGTGCCAGATTGCTTGGATTTGATTCTTAACTCTGCTACTTCCTAGCTTGGTGATCTTGGGCAAGATATTTAAGTATTCTATGCCCCGGTTTCCTCATCTGTAAGATGAGGTGATGATAATCGTCCCTACATCATTGGATCAATATAAGGATAAAGTAATTAAAGGCATGTATAACAGTTCTTGGTACCTAGTAAGTTGTATGTAAGTGCTTGTTAAGTAAGGAATGCAATTTTTAAGAAGATATTCACTGTTATGGCCATTGGTTTATATCAGATCAATAAAATTTTGTTATCTTTCTGTAGTAATGTCAGAGTCAGGTGAATGGGTCCGCTAAAGGCATATATTACATGAGAGTCTTCCTGTTTGAACATAAATGTATCAGGGGGAGAGAGGCAAAGAGAGCACATCCAAATATCCTCAGAGACCAAGGTTATTTTGTAGAATCTCAGAACTTGATTGGATCTTTAGGATGGTGTCGTTTAGCACCTTCATTTCACAAATGAGGAAACCAAGACCAGAGATGTCAAGTGATTTGTGTATGATCACACAACTAGAGAGTAGCTTACTGACTAGAATTGTCTTGCCCCTGTGGCCTGGACACCCAGTTCTTATTTGTGAGTGTCTTGGGCCATCCCTGTGTCTCCTTATAACTTATCATAGAGTCAGGGGCTATAGGCAGAAACCCAGCTCATAATAAAATTGTGCATACCCTTCACCCTGTTTGTTTCTCCTCTCTGTCCTCTTCAGCGATTCATACTATTGCACATCTGTTTAATGTGGAGTGGTGTGTGGATGCCCGATCCAACAATTCTGATCCTTATTTAATAGCACTCTCTGACCTTGGAGATAATCCTAATGAAACTTACCTCAATTTTGCTCGAAAGAGATTCAAGGTAAGTCTCCTATTTCCTGATTCAGATGTTCCCTAGACCATTAAAACTGAGGACTAGATTTCAGTGAGTGAAGAACCGCACTTGGCCAGAACAACAACAGTGACAAAAGTTGACTATCAGGGGGACAGTTCTGTAGTTTCTAAGAATGTGGGTACAGAGGAAATGTCTCCCACACTCCCAACCCCTCATGTGGAGGATCTCTAGTAGTTTTCCAGCTCCTTAAGCTCACCTGTGGAACCCGGAGTAACTCAGGCTCACCCATGACAATGCCCACCATCAAAGAAAGACAGGAACACACATCCAGTCAAACAAAGTTGGGCTTATTACTTACTGTGGCAAAAGAAGCCTTGCACCATGAGAAAGTCTGGGACATTCCGGGAAGGTGTTAACAGAGGCTTGTTAATAGAGGACATGGACTTGTGTAAGGTGGTTCTGGAGGGGTTTAAGAAAGCAAAGATCTGCTCTGGATCAGGTATGTTCAAGAATTGGGGGTCTTTCTAGGATTGGGTATCTTAGGAATGTTTCTCCAGGAGGCAGAAGGAATAGAATGGGGCTAAATCTGTAATCGGTAAAGAAGCAGCAGTCACTTGTGTTGTTGTCCTGGCTGAGACATAATTCTGGAGTGGTTTTATTTTTGTCTCACTCCACCACAGTCATAGAATGACCTCGTCTGATGCGGGTGTTGTATGCACTTGGTTATGTGAAACAGGGAACACTCCGGCCTCGGTGTTAGTACAAGGCTGGCCACTGACTGACAGCTGTCAGAGATGCTTTTCTTCTCTCTTGCCTACAACATCTGAGGGGTGGCCTATGTCTGCTAACCACCATTCTGTGAGAAGCCAGGTGCACTGGGAGTACTCAGCAGTCTTCCAGGGGCAGCCCTTTGGGGCATCCATGGCAAGCCCTGCTTCCCTTCCAACAGTGGCTAAAGCTTCCTACACTCAGAGGGAGAAGCTCCAAGTAAGTCATCCTCATGTGCTCAATGGCTTGGGAGGATGGCCAAGTCAAATTACTATACACCCAATTGCAAACGTGTTTCCTTGTGTTTAGCAGAGTATAAGAAAAGCCCCTTAATTTTGCAGAAATAATTCTCCTCGGGCTATCATGAAGAAAATACTTGCATCAAAGAAAACAGAAATTCTTTTTCTGTAATGTCTGGGATAATTTTCCTTTTGTTTGTTTCCTTTTGTTTGTCCGTTGTTTGCACAGTGATGTGTAAGGAAGGCAATGTGACCATACTAGATGGGCTGACACTGTCATGCTCTGCCTGGATTTCTCTGGACCACTTTTACTCTGTGCTCCCACACCTTTCTGTGTGTTTTCACTTTTGATTTCTGAGACCTGCGTTTCTTCCTCAGAGGACCACTCTGGGGCTATTGGAGTCCCTTTGTCCACAAACTCAGAGAACTGAAAGGGCCTGATGGCTACCTCTCTGAGGGCAGCCCTAGCCAAAAACTGATGGGGGCAGACCATGAAAGCCCATCCTCCTTGTCTTGAGTCAGGATGAACTCTGACGTGTGACTGAGTGTCCACAGTTCCTCGGCAGCATCAGGTGGGAGCTACCCTCTATATATATATATAAAAAAAACAGCCTGTGATCACCCTCCTTCTTTGACTTGTTCCTCTTTTGTGATCTATTACCCATCTTCTGACCAGTCTCTTCCTGGAGCACATGCACCCTCATCTCAAGGTCTACCTGCTTCAGGGGACCCCAGCCTAAGACGTCAGGCATGTCCAGAATACATTTGCAAAACAAAGTACTGTGGTCCTTTCCAAACCAAAGGGAGAAAGTGCTTCAGACCCTTTTAGGGCATCTTCTACTTGGCTGATTTCCTTTATTCGATCCTCCCTTACAACTATTTCAGTGTATCAGTTAGTACTTCCCATGATACCTCAGCCATGTAAATGTTTTCAAATTGAGAAATATCTATTCCAAGTCTGTATCTCTCTCTAGAGAGGGAATACCTATGGCCCTATACACTGGAAAGTTTATAAATAGGTAGTCCTGCATTTGAGAGCCTACCAGTAATGTGTGTGTGTGTGTGTGTGTGTGTGTGTGTGTGTGTGTGCGTGTGTGTGCATGTGTGTACATGTGTGTGTGCGTGTGTGTATTTTACAGAATCCTGAAGGAGGCCTATATGTGGCTGTGACTCGGTTGGCAGGCATCACTGGTATTGTCATCACACTGTGCCTCATATTAATTATCACCTCCTCCACCAAAACCATCCGGAGATCTTACTTTGAACTGTTTTGGTACACACACCATCTCTTTGTGATCTTCTTCATCGGGCTCGCCATCCACGGAGCTGAGTGAGTGTTTAATTTCCACCGTCGAGTACTTTAAGTCCTTCAGTTTCCAGGTGTGATGCTGTTAGAGGCACAGTGGCCTCCTTGTCTACGTGTGGTCAGCCTGTCTGCTGATAGAATATGAGGGGACAACAGGGGTCAGTTTGAGAGAGACCACTCCGCAACATTTTAGTTTCTTCTGCCTGATTCATAGCTATTATTTCTTTAGTTATTTAATAGGAGCTATTATTAATGCAGTTATTTCTAGCAAGCTTGAAAAATGCACCAAAGTTTGAGTGTCTTTGCAAGTGTATAAGGCATGTTAAGGGTGCTGGAGGGGTCTTGGATGTCTGCAGTGATGTTTCTTATGGTTTAATTGCTAGGAAATTAGTCCAACTCCCAAACTTGAGGGGCTAATGATTAAGCAGGTGAAAGTGTTTGCTGTAGTTCAATGAGTTTTGATTCAAGCTGGACATTTATTGATTGCCTACCATGTTTGAGGGCTGATCTCAGGTACTGTGGGGGAATACTAGAAGGAAAAATACATGGTTATTGCCTTCCAGCCTTCTAATATGATAAAGGTAAGAGCTCTCTTCTATTGAGCACTTGTTATAGACATGAAATGTTTCTTTTAGGTAGAGATGCTCTCACATCCCCATTTCCTGGGGGAGATTGTAGACAAGGAAACAGACTAACAGAGGTAAAATATGTAGCCCAAGTCACCCTGTTTGTAAGTGGCACAGCTGCTCTAAGGCAGGCTGTGACAAATACTCTCATAGAGACTCAGTGCCTGCATGTGTGGTTGGGACAGTTCCCTTATTGGGAATCCTATTTAATATCAGGTTTCCTTTTTATGCTATTTCACACCAGCTGGTTCTCACACCTGCACACAAAAGTAGGCGTGGGGAAGTTCCCTGGTGGGTCTGAGGCTCTATAGCTAAGCATGAAGGGAGTAGATACTCAAGGCTCAATGACTCTGCTGAGAGCCAAGTTGGCCTAGAGGTGATTAAGACCTGAGTGTGAAAAGGGGAAGGGCAGGAAGGAGCAGCACTGAGCAACTACTTGTGTGCATTCTTAATCCACTTGCTGACTCCGACCCCTGATCAGCTCTTAAGCACCGGGAAATCTGTGTAGACAAAGAATCTCTTGACTTTCCTAAAGCAACTGAAAATCTTTAAATGGGATGTGGTCATAATCCAGCTGTTTCAGAGAATCCTAGAGAAAACAAAATGAATCTCTCCCCATCTCTAGTTTAGTAATTCCGGCACTTTATGCTTGTACAGTTTCTCAACTATACATTTTCCTTTGGAGCAGGCAGAGGAGATGGATTTACCCCACTCTCCATCCGAACAGAATCTGCTACGTACATTGGTTGGCTGATTGCTCACAGTCTCCTGGCCAGGCAGAAGCTGAGCTAGGATTAATATCCAGGTTTTCTGACTTCTGGTCCTGGCAGTGAGAAGACAGGAGAATCCCCTCCCCCCCCCCCTTTTTTTCCCTCTCACTTACTCCGCATGTGAACTTGGGCATTAGAAACTTTGATAGTTATCATTTGTTAGACTCTTACTTTGTGCCCAGAATTTTTTATGCATATTGCCGATTGATTACTAAAATAAATCTTTAATTAGGTATTATTATTACCTATTTTACAGATAAAGAAACTGAGGCTTGGAGGAAGTTCAATAACTTCCCAAGGCCACCAAACTAGCAAGCGGTAAACGTGGGATTTGAAACCAACGCTGTCTGACCTAGGCCCAGAAGTGTTTTCTCCAAATCATTCTGCTTCTAATTACTAGTCTCTCTAAGCTTCGGTGTTCTCATATGTAAAATGGGGGTGCTAATACTTACCATTCAATCTTGTTATGAGAGTCAACTGAGATAATTTGTGTACAGTGCCTTTCCCCAGGTCTGGCACAGTAATTCTCTGCCCCCAAACGTAAGGACAGAAAGGGATGGTTAACAGCCTTGAATTAGAACAGTCACAGGAGCCTCTACTTGGCTCAGTCGGCTAAGTGTCTCACCCTTGGTTTTCGCTGAGCTCATGATCCCAGGGTCGTAGGATCGAGCCCCGTGTCAGGCTCTGTACTGGGTGTGGAGCCTGCTTAGAATTCTGTCTCTCTCTCTCTTTCTCTCTCTCTCTCTCTCTCTCTCTCTCTCTCTCTCTCTCCTTCTGCTCCTCTCCTCCTCTCTCTCTGTCTCTCTCTCTCTAAAAATAAGTGTTAAAAAAACCATTTGCAGAATGTACCAAGTGGCACAATAAAGTTTAGCTCCCCCATAGAAACTATTGCAAAGGGCCTTTTGTGCCTCTATTCTCACATATTCTGAAGACCCTGCAATTTATGTTCCTTGAGGTCAGGAACCTGACTTACCTGACCTTGTGCCTCCCTTCCTCTGTTCCCACTAAACCCACATTGTCTTGTGTGTTAGCAGTTGCTCAATTACAGTTTATGGAATTGAAATGAATGGGCTGTGAGCACTTCAAAGGGCACACCATTAGTGCCGACGTCTGTGAGAATGTCATAATCTCCACAGAGTCTTCTTAAATTGATAAAACTTTTTGGTTCAATTTAGGCAATTTGGGTTCAACCGATGAAGCACTTGGACTAAGCCTCAAAGCTACTGTGTATGAGTGTATGGACTGTCAACTACACAAGGGTGCCTGTCCTCAAGGCATAAAATTAGCCCACGCTTTGCTGGCCATACTCTTTGCCTCTAGTACTGCCCTCTCAGAGGGGGCGTCTTTTTCTAATTTGCACCAAGGCACTGTATGGGCTACTCATTGCTCTGTTAGATTTACGGTTTTCCTGTTTCCGTTTGTTTATAAGTGAAAGTAACACTCGAAACGGAAGCACAGATGCTCCCTTTAAGAAAACACATATTAATGATCCAAAACTTACCCTGTACGATGTTACCTATACTTTGTGCCATTGTACATATCTTTTTTCTATTGCTGAAGAAGACATATTTTCTTTCCCTTCCTCAAATCTATTCAGAGGGGTCAATAATATATTACTGGTAAATGGAAAGTACAGGATTCATATTAGAATACTTGAAATATGCCCAGAGTCTCAAAATACTAAGAGCTTGATTTCTTGCTACTAAACCATCCGGACTTACATTTCCTCCCCAGGCGCATTGTACGTGGGCAGACCCCACAGAGTTTAGACGAACACCATCACGAAATTTGTGAGAAAAGGATCTCAGAATGGGGAAAAATAAAGGAATGCCCAATCCCACAGTTTTCTGGGAACCCTCCTATGGTATGTACAATTCATTGTTACTTTTACAATTTCTTTACCAACCATCTTCAAACTGTGTCTAAGAAATACGTACAAATGTCATAGAGCTGTCCATTACGAAGGCCATGGAAGTGCTAGAATGTTATGTGTCTAGTTTTTTCTGCTACACTTATTGTCTAGAATTATTTCTTGAAAAATAAGGATTGCATTGGTCTGTTCTGAACATCCTGATCTAAAACTTGAAAAAGGATTGTTTTTGAAAGTGCTGTTGGGGTTCAAGAAATTCCATCTCTTCTCTTCTGGATATGAGGCCATGATAGCAGTTAATGATTTCCAGAGGGATTCCATTCTGAGCTGAGTTGGATGACTCAGATAGTCACTTAGAAGGAGCTATGAGCCTCTTTGGATATAAGGTTCCTACCAACACCCAAAGGCTTTGCGTATAGAGCAGGAGTGTGGCAAGGGTGCCCATGGGAAAACATGCAGGAATATTAACCCTCTGTTCAGACCTCCTGTTGGGTGCTCTGCACAATTCCATTTTGTGTATTCTCAATATCTCTGCTCCACTGAGTGAGAAGTGGGCCCTGTGTTCTTCATATCTTTTCTTCCATTGACAGGCAGTATACTCTATTGGTTATCATGCTAACCGTTGGTATAAAACTAGGCAAAAATCAACATCTGTATAGGGCTTCTGGACAGGATTATAATTTTTTTAAGCACAGTGTAACAGAAAGGCAGACGTCCCATCTCATTTTCTCCTTAATTTTTTCTACTTTCCTACTCTACCAGTTTTCTTCCTCTCAGACACAGTATGCTGTCCAGGGACTTAACATCTTGAAGCAACCTTGCTCATTAATGAAAGCACCAGACGTCTCAATGCACTGCCCCTCTACATACAGACATCAATAGAAAGGAAAAAAAAGGAACTGTATTGCAGGCCCTCATATGTTTTAGGGGAAGGCACATTTCCTTGAAGACAGCTGGAATCAGAGTACTACCTTAATAGGCACCTACCTCAAAGGAGCTTCTGGGTTTCTGGGATTAGAGGCAATGTCCGAGACCTGGCTCCATTCAGTGGGGCCCCATTGTGGCACCCAGGAAATAGATGGATGATGCTAGGATGTTTTTTTTTTAATTTTTAATGTTTATTTATTTTTGAGAGAGAGAGAGAGAGAGAGAGAGAGAGAGAGAGAGAGTAGGGGAGGGGCGGAACTGGACAGAACTGGAAGCGGGCTCCAGGCTCTGAGCTTTCAGCACAGAGCACGACGCAGGGCTCGAACCCACGAACCGTCAGATCATGACCTGAGCCGAAGTCGGACACTTAACTGACTGAGCCACCCAGGCGCCCCAGATGTCAGGATGTTTTAAAAACCTGTCCCATGACGGGGCACCTGGGTGGCTTAGTTGGTTAAGCATCCAACTCCTGATTTGGGCTCAGGTCATGATCTCACAGTTCTGTGGGTTCAAGCCCCGTGTGGGCTCTGTGCTGACAGCATAGAACCTGCTTGGGATTCTCTCTCTCCTCCTCTCTCAGTCCCTACCCCGCTCTCTCTCTCTGTTAATAAACATTTAAAAAGTTTAAAAAATTAAACAAAAAAAACCTGTCCCTTGAAAACAAAGGCCAGCAGCAGAATATTTCTAACTTTCGGGGCAGATGTTCAGGTGCTCTCAACTTCCAATAACAAGTTTCTTCAAAAAATTTAATAGAAAGACCATATGTGAGACTTTGGAATTTTTTTTTCTTTCTTGGAATCCATTCTGGAATGCCATCTTTTTAAGTAATGTTGCCTTCTAAAGCTCTTGGCTATTTCAGATATTAAACTAGGAACCTAACTGACTGCGCCCCAGGATGGATCTGTGTGTCCTAAAGGTTTTTATTATAGCCAATAATAGTACAGGGTAACTCCAGTGTTATGAAACACTGGAGTTTCTGACCAGAAGGGGATCTAAAGAAATCTAAAAGTCTTTGGGCTTATCCCTATTCAGCAGGTATATTGCAAAGCTCTGAGAACTTACCAGGATATTGGAGAAACAGCTGCATTCTTGCATAAAATTTCTTATCTTGCAAAAGATTAAGCTTTGACTGCATGGCTGAGAGAAAGCAACTTCAATGTTGCATTGAAAAATATGGTGTTGTTGAAATGGTATCCTTAAGAGAAACATTAATTCTGAAACCAACCTTGCTCTACTGTAAGGTTATTGCAACTGCTGTTGCAACACGAGGAGGAAATCCCATTCTTTTGGACAGTTCCTCTTGGGAGAGTTTCATACTGTAGATGAAGTTCCCCAATGTGGCCAAGGAGAATGCTCATTTTTATCGACTCAAAAATTTGCTTTGATTTTAGATATTTTATGATGTGTTCTGTTGTACAACAAATTTACTAATCTAATATCAAATATTTAAACAAGCCTACAAAGATTAACTTGACTTCTACAATGTTTTGTCCTCATGAATCTTGTATTACCTACTACCCCTTAACACATCCTGTTTTCATTTTTTGCTCCAATTACAGACTTGGAAATGGATTGTTGGTCCCATGTTTCTGTATCTCTGTGAGAGGTTGGTACGGTTTTGGCGATCTCAACAGAAAGTGGTCATCACCAAGGTATTGTCTGGTTTCCGAATTACTAATAGCATCTAACTATACCATGAACAAGTTTACCCAAGTTCTCTATATCATTGGTCAGAGCTGTCTTTCACCCGGTTTCTTTCAATTAAACGTAGGGTAGAGAGAAGACCTATAGTTAATTTCAGTCAGTGTACTCAGCTTGATAATCAAGTGGTTGGACCTTTTAACTCGGGGAGCTACAAGTTAACATTTTCTGTTGAAAAATAAAGCCGACTGTTTTGCGTGCATGAATCTCTCTCTCTCACTCTCTTTCTCTCTCTCTCTTTCAGTGTGTGTGTGTGTGTGTGTGTGTGTGTGTGTGTGTGTGTGTGTAGAGGGGAGAAGCATACAGTGATGATGTGAGCAGATTAAGAGTGAAGAGGCAAAACACATGGGTTCAAGAGGGCACACACTGAGCCTTAAAATACTCAGATGTTAAAAGAACCAGGGAGCCAAGGGCAGGTCTGACTGAGGTTGAGATAGCATTCCAAGTCTCCCTTTATCTCCTTTTCTGTGCTGTGTATGTAATCATAGAATATCAGAGTTGAAGAATCCAAAGTCTCAAGGAGGTTAGTAACTAAACTGCATCTAGAATTGAGTTCATCAACACCAGGTACAAGGTGGCCTTTTTCCCCCATGCTTCTATGCTGCTTCTCATTACTAACTATGTAAATATACAAAACTAATTAAATAGAAATAGAAATTCCTGCTTATAGCTTCAGGAAACAACAGACAAAGCTAGTTTTATCAAATAAAATTTAATTCAACTCAATACAGTTCAACAAATGTTCCATCCTCCACCCAAGCTTTTCTTTCTTGGCATCTATGGAAGGCCAGAGTAAAGTTAGTCCAGCTGGCCTTAGAAATCGTGAAATATAGGAAGCGACAGCACTTCTCCTTTTATGATACTTCTATTGTATTATAAGAAAAAACCCAAAGATGAGCAAAAAGAGCTGCCACAAAATTTTCCTTATTAGGTCAGACCTGACTAAGCAGACAAGGATTTCCCTTAAACATATTTCAAAGACAAACTTGTTTTCCTGTGGAGAAAATATTCACTTTCTTCTTATAAACATAGATATTCATTTTCTTCTCAAAAAAGAAAAGAAAAGAAACAAGATGTCATCCAAAAGTATTCCACTGTCAATTCTGTCTACTGGTACAGTTTATTTAGTTCCATCCCAATTTCGCCTGTGGTATCGAAATTGCAACAGGGTAAAAAATGTTTTCACCATACAAAATTGCAACATGGTGAACATCATTTTCAAAATAATTTTCATAAATTTTTATTTTCTGTTTTCAAAATGAAGCATTGTGGCTCTTTGTTTCAGTGAAGAAAGGAAGTCAGTTACAGCTTATCATTTAACATCTATTTAAATCACAAGTTTTGGAAATGTTTCACAATGTGTATCAAAAGGATTTCCCACTTTACTCCTCCTCGCTCACAGAAAGGAAAGTTTCACATTATCAGTCAACATTTGGGAAGCTGCTGTTTTGTTTCTATTGATTTTTCTTTTCCTTGATGTCCCTTGTTTTTTAGTTGTACATAGAAAGTCCTAGGTATCTCAAGAATTGTCCCAGAAATATATTACTTTCTGCATTGTAATCACAGCTTTTGATTGTGTTTTTTAAAATTATTTACCAACTCACCAGTTGATGGATGTCTGGACTGTTTCCAATGTTTTGCTCTTATAAACAAAGCTGTCGTGAACACTTGTATACATAGAGAATGAGGATGGCAATGGGTGGTTGGGGCCTGGCTTTGGGAGAGATGGATGGTATACTTCCCAGGTAGGTAGAAATGTAGAAACAATGCGTGGAATCAGGCAGATTCAAGGTGTGGCTCAGGACAAAGGTAGACTAGTACCTTAGGCTTGGTTTGGGGGATGTTACTATACTACTAGCCAATGGGGTCTCCTTCTTCTATCCAGCTGCCAAGGCTCTCAATCATCCCCTGGGGAGGCAGGAAGACTGAGCAGGAAGACATCTCTTCTTCCTGTCTGTAGTTACCTGCCTTGACTTCTTGGAGAAAAAAATATCACAATAGGCTGGTGTCTTAAGTTAGATTCCCTGGCAAAGAGTCTGAAACAGCAAACTGCATACAGAAGGTTTGTTGAGGCATAGTCTCAGGAGAGGAACCTGCAAAAGAAAAGAAAGTCAGGACGGGGGAAGAAATAGCTGACCCTCAATGAGGTCGCAACTGCAGCCTCAGCTGATGCTACAGGGCATGCCAGGGTTGGGATGACTCTTGGGAGTTGTCCCAAGTTGAGGAGAGGGGCTCAACTTGTTTTGTTCCGTAGGTGGTCACTCACCCTTTCAAAACCATTGAGCTACAGATGAAGAAGAAGGGATTCAAGATGGAGGTGGGACAATACATTTTCGTCAAGTGCCCCAAGGTGTCCAGGCTGGAGTGGCACCCTTTCACGCTGACCTCCGCCCCTGAGGAAGACTTCTTTAGCATCCATATTCGTATCGTTGGGGACTGGACAGAAGGACTTTTCAATGCTTGTGGCTGTGATAAACAAGAGTTTCAAGATGCTTGGAAACTACCTAAGTAAGTACAAAGTGTGTATGTACGAAAGTGTATGAGTTCAGGGAAAATGTCACTAAATAGCTCCTCTTTTCCCGTCTCTCACTCTACTATCTGTAGGACACACAAGTTCTACAAATATAGGCAGCTATCTCTGTGTTCCCCATTGTATGTGTGTGGTGTGTTTATGCGTATAAGTCTTGTGTGAAACATAAAATATTTGAATCAAACATTAATAACAAATATTCCCAAATTCCTTTAAATGGGTAAGGGTCAAGGCCAAGTTATATTAACTTTTCTAACAAAGTTATAGTGTATCAAAGATGTTCTTAAAATTTAATTGATATATGTTATTTGAGGGTAAATGCCACATATTATTCACTTTGTCCCCTCATTCCCACATGCCTGAGACAGTGCTGGGCACTTAGTAGATGCTAGAGAAAAGCTTGTTGATTCACTCGATGAATACACAAGTGCAAATTGAAGATATTAAATTTATAAGATGTTATGACAGAAAATTCTCAGTTTACCTCAGGGTGTGATGTAAACAGGAATCTCGTGCGTGCGCGCGCGCGCGCGTGTGTGTGTGTGTGTGTGGTAGGTGAAGGGTGTGGAGAGATGAAAAAACACCCTTGAGAGTTATCAAATGTTTTCAGTTAGCTAAAACTTCCTTTTATTACTTCCAACCACACTGTTGACATCAGGTTCATTACTTGAAAGCTATTTCAGAAAAGAAAGTGCCCCATAGATACGTCGTCCCGGTTTGATGTGACATATTGCACACACCCCCAGTGAAAACCTGTGCCCCATCCTGCTCTGAAGTGCAAGATAGCCCCGTAACCATCTCCTCACACGCCTCCTTCCAGGATAGCTGTTGATGGGCCCTTTGGCACCGCCAGTGAAGACGTGTTCAGTTATGAGGTGGTGATGTTGGTGGGAGCAGGGATCGGGGTCACACCCTTCGCATCCATTCTCAAGTCCGTCTGGTACAAATATTGCAATAATGCCACCAATCTGAGGCTCAAAAAGGTAAGTTCTCTCATTTTTCACAGGGCTCGGATAAGGTCGTTAGGTTCTGCCTAGTGAAGCCTGAGAGAGACTTCAGGGCAGAGGCTGGCAGAGACCAAAGGAAGTGAAGACAAGTTCTGCGTGGTTGCAGCGAGACTGACTTCTCATAAAAGGGTGATTTGAGAAGTTAAATGTGCTTTCATAGAAGCAGGTCTATTATCGAAAGCAATGTACTATGATCGTACAGCGTTAGTAGAAATTCACAAGAAACGAAGATGCGACAAAGTGTTCACAACCCCAGTCCAGTAGCTATTGTTTTTGTGTATTCTCTTCCAATATTTCCCCACAAGTTTACATACTCCTGGAAAGTTGTACATATACCTTCATGTCCTGCTTTAGCAGAAACATATTATGGTGTTTTTCAGTGTTGTCACAGGCTTTATAATGATCCTTTTTAATGATTCCTCCGTGTTCCATTGAGAGGATATAGAAAAACTTTTCTATCATCCTGTGTTAGACATTGAGGTTGATTCCATTTCCAGTCCCCCAGTACTTTTTAGTTTGCAAGGGGAGGGCAGGAGACATGTCCTTTCATGAAACGTTTACTTTCTTCTGGGCAGCTCCTCAGAATAAATTCCCAGGGCATTTTTTTGGTCACATGTAAATTTGGTTTCCTTGCCTGGTAAAGGACACCTTGAATGAAACGTGAGTCATTCTAATAACTATAGAGGTAACCTCTAATAGGGACATGGAGTGTACCTTGACTTTTCATTCTCCCCTTTCTCTCTTTACTGTATGGAGGAGGAACTCAGGAATGCCTGATCCTATTGTGCACAAAGGAAGCCAGGGATCTGGGGCTGGTAAGGGCAGACCTAGAGGGAAAGTGGGGAGCTAATGTTTTTTCCTAAGTCATGTACTTCTGAGATCAAGCTATTGATTTACTGCCCCGCCAGTGTGAAGGCCAGCACAGGTTCACGCGAGCTAGCTTATGAAACGCCCAGCACTTTCGGAAAAGCTATGTTTCCAGGCGTTCTGAGCAGCAGGAAAAAGCCGAGTGGGGGGAAGAGCAGAAATCCATATATCAGTTGTGATAAGGCCTATTTAAATCTAGACTGCTTCATGATCTGTGGCTCTTGCAGATATACTTCTACTGGCTCTGCCGGGACACGCACGCCTTTGAGTGGTTTGCCGACTTGCTGCAGCTGCTGGAGACCCAGATGCTGGAGAGGAATAACGCCGGCTTCCTCAGCTATAACATCTACCTCACCGGCTGGGATGAGTCTCAGGTGAGGGCGACGTCCCAGATCTCAGGTCCTTCCCCCAGTGTCCAGGGCTGACTGACTTCCCTTTGGTTATGGGAGTATTTTGTGTACCGTTTTTACCAAGAACTGTTGATGGATTTCAGTGATCCAGCCTGTCCACCCTCACTCAATATCCCCACGTGTTCAGACTAACGAGCCTAGATTCAAAGTTAGTATCTGAGGAACAGATCAAAGCTAAGGAACCTACAAGGGAATAGGTGCCATGACTTTGACTGTATTAAAGCCACATTCCTCCCAGGGGACTCAAACCAGGTGGACAAGATGATCCACCTCTCTTTATATCTCTCTCTCTATATATCTCTACCTTTATATCAGTATACACACACACATATTCCTCTAATTTTATGTTTATGTGTGTTTTTCAATATACACAATGCATTTAATAAGTAGTAATAATAACTGCTCATAGTTATTAAGCCTATACTATGTGCTAGGTACTTTTATTAGTGTTTAAATAGATTGTCTAATTCAATCCTAACAACAGCCCTATGAAACAGCTACTGTTATTATTCACACTTTATAGGTGAGAAAACCAAAGCCCAGAACAGGTTAGGTCATTTGTCCAAAGGTACTGAACTAGTAAGAGGCAGAGGCAGAATGTTCCAGAGCCTGCACTCTTAACAACTCCCAGAGTTCATGATTATCATTTATATTTGATAATATATTGAAATATAGTTAATGAAGATGATATATATTGTGTATATATGTATATATGTATGTATGTATGTAGCATATATGTATGTGTGTATATATATATGTGGGTATAGTATACTATGTAATGCATGAGACATAACACATTATACACACACACACACACACACACACACACACACACACACAAACATGTACCCCTCCCTCCAGGCACATTGCAAAATTTCATGTTTGCAATGAAAGCATTCTACAATTTATAAGACAGCCCCTGCAACAAAGAACTATCTGGCTTCAAATGTCAAAAGTGTTGACATTGAGAAATTCTGAAACAAGTTAATGATTCCTAGGGGGTAACATCTTTCTAAATAAGCAAACATTAATTACTTGGCCTGGAAGCAACAGAAGCTATCCCCCTGTGTGAGGAGCTAAGGCAAGAGTGTCTGCCTATCACTGGCCAGTGTCTCTACTGGCCATAGCCACACATTGGCGCCTGGTGTTTGTGAAAACTGGTTTCTCATTTGGGTTTTGGTGTATTGTTTATCATAGACTCTCTGGGTCTTAGATGAGTCTGGTTGCAAGTGTAGATCCAGGGACACATGACCATGAAAAGTGCTGCTCTAGAAAAATGGGATTTCGCAATGCCACTTCTGTAATTTTAAAAGCAAAACAACAACAAATATTTGATCAAAATGAGACGGGGGGAAAATATATAATATATAAATCACTTGGCAGTTTTATTATTTAAAAACTCACGCACCATTTTTTAAATGGGAAATGTATTTGCATTGAAAAACAATTATTTTGCTTTACAAAACTGGTCTCTACAGGGTTATGAAACCAGACTGGCCACCCTTCTTAGCCCATCATCCATCCCCTGTACAGTGAATTTAAAATCTGATTTAAGTTTTAAATACATTTAATTAACCACTTTTATGAAAAATATTTGTTGTTCAAACTGAGGCTCCCTAGAAGGGTGGCAGAAAACAACATGTGACTGTGTGTGTACACACACACACACACACACACACACACACACACACAGACTAACTTTATTTATTTATTTTTATTTATTTATTTATTTATTTTCTCAACGTTTACTTATTTATTTTTGGGACAGAGAGAGACACAGCATGAACGGGGGAGGGGCAGAGAGAGAGGGAGACACAGAATCAGAAACAGGCTCCAGGCTCTGAGCCATCAGCCCAGAGCCTGACGCGGGGCTCGAACTCACGGACCGTGAGATCGTGACCTGGCTGAAGTCGGACGCTTAACCGACTGCGCCACCCAGGCGCCCCAACACAGACTAACTTTAGACTTGATTTGTTGTCTCATTGTGTTACCAAAATATCAGTGCATTTTAATCTGTTTTAGTTCTTAGCAATTCTCTTAAAGGTCTGCCCTTCTAGATTGTAAGTTACCTGAGGAGACCCAGTTTTTTCATCTTTGTTTACCTTCTAGCCTTCAACTATATATATATATATAGTTAAAACAGATAGTGAAACTTCGTTTGTGAGATATGTAAAGATATCTGTGGGTTTTTTTATAGCATGTCTCTGCTTTGTGAATTCATGTCCTTTCCTACAGGCCAATCACTTTGCTGTGCATCACGATGAGGAGAAAGACGTGATCACAGGCCTGAAACAAAAGACCTTGTATGGACGGCCCAACTGGGATAATGAATTCAAGACAATTGCGAGTCAACACCCAAAGTAAGGAGTCCCCCACCACAGTGTTCTTGAGGCCCATGGCCTGCCTAAAGCAGCAACTCTCAAACACGGCTCGATTTGTGTGCTCTGAAAACCAAAACACCTAGGTTACTATCTTCACACCCAATAAAATTTTCTAGATATGTACGACTTTACAAGAGAGTGTTTAAATCACACGAAAATTACCTGGAGAATTATTATAAACAAAGATGCTTGTGCCCCCCACCTCCACGTTTCTGAACCCTTTTCCTCCTAAGAAGGGTCGTAACTTGGTTCTTTTCTTTCAGCTCCTAAATTTCACCAGTGTATCTACTTCTTCTAATTTAATACGATTCATACTTTTATTATTAAGGAGACACCATCCCCACTTTCAGTTTTAGTTTTGGGGTCTAAAATCATAAGTTGATAGACATCCTAAGGTCCTTTCTGCCTTCATTAAAGCTTTAGCCGTTCTGAAACTTTGAGGGGATCCTCTATCTTACTAGAACTCACGATAAACTCAAGAATCACCATGAACACACCCTTCAGGCCATTGCTTTGTACGCTTTAATGAGCATATAAATCACTTGGGGATCTTTTCACAATGCAGATGCTGATTTAGTAAGTCTGGGGTGGGAGTCGAGAACCTACATTCTTAAAAAGCGGACTAGGAGGCTATTGGTCTGGAACCACACCTTGAGGAACGAGACTTTAGAATCTAAAACACGGAGAGATGAATCCCCACCAAGCTCTTGGCCGAGTTGGTGAACCTAAAGCAGATTTGTTCCTGATTTCAAGATGCTGGAGACGGTTTGGGGACATAGAGCCCTGAAGTGAAGTAGCCCACAGACTCACGAATTCACCACCATTTTCTCTGTGGTAGAGGTCTCTGTAAACTCTACTTGAATGTCATTTCCCAGGGCGGTCAACTGCCTTTTGAAGCTGTCGCCACAAACAGGGCTGAACCACTCTCCTGCAGGGTAATCTGAACTCTGCCATTAGTGGAAAAGACACAGGGGCAGAGGGAAATAAGAGATTCCCCCAGGTGCTTTGTAGTCTATCTCATCCAAAAGCCTAAAACGGTTTATTTTTCCTTTCCTTCCCCAAAGTACCAGAATAGGAGTTTTCCTCTGCGGACCTGAAGCCTTGGCGGAAACCCTCAATAAACAGTGCATCTCCAACTCTGAGTCTGGCCCTCGGGGAGTGCATTTCATTTTCAACAAGGAAAACTTCTAACTGGTCTCTTCCACGAGAAAATCAGTGAGGATTATGCTGCCAAGTACCCAACCCAATAATGCTAGTTGATAATGTAAGTTCCCCCCTTAAAAAGAGAGAGAAAATGAAGTTACAATGTGCAGGTTTTCCCTGAAAGGGATGTCAAAGATGTCAAAGATCATTTGATAGTGGTAATTTGCATTTGTATGGGGCTTTATGGTTTTCAGAGCACTTTTACAAACTGTATTTCATTTTTCACTCACAGTAATGCCAGAGAAAGGTAGGACAAGGATTCCTGGACTCAGTATTTAGGATAAAAAAAATAGGGACTCGAAATGGTGAAGTAACTTCTTAACATTATGAAGCTTGGACCTAGTGCACGTCGCTCTGGGTTTTGTGGTCTTTCCATGATACCAGGCTGCCTTAAACTAAGAACTGGGACAAATAGGTATGTGATATGCCCATCTGCTTTTAAAAAGCATCTACCCCTTGTTTTATTTAAATACACACACAAAATGTCTCTTATTTGTGTGGCTAATGTTTTATTGTCATATCATCATCATCATCATCACCATCATCATCATCATCACCATCAACAAATTTATGCCCTAGAAATGAAAATCCCCAGCTTTACTGTGTAGCTATTGAATTCACACCCCATAGAATGTTCTAGATATCCATGAGTTCAAGAGAGAGCCTCTAAATCACTGTTAGTGTGGCCAGAAACAGTTGGTTTTTTTCTTAGAACTGCTTCTATTTCTGGAAACTAAAACAGCTTTATTTGCCCCACCCTCTGAAGCCACAGATATTTAGAACTACTTTGGTAATGAGGAAGGAAGAAAAGAAAGCTGGGGGAAGGGCACAAGACTGGTTTAGGAGGAAAGGGTGAGGGAAGGGGGAAGAGAACAGGAGAATGAAAGAAAGCAAGAAAGTTCTCACACTGGTCACTTTCCACCCTAGATTTCTTAGTCTTGTTATGTATTGAATGTAATTGAAGGAGGCTTACACATAATTCATTTTATTTTGATTACATGTGGTATTGAATCTGAGATTCTGGTTGCAAATTTTGACGCTGGATGGGCATATGCATTGGACTGGGATGAAGTAGTAATAACTCAGTTGTTCCTTTGGGCTCCCGGGACATGCAGGTCACTGAGGGCTGGTCCCGACAAGTCAGGCTTGCTGTGAGAATGTTGCCTCCCCAGAATGTCCCAGGAAGGTTTTTACTTACAGAAACTTAGGTCCAGCCTGTTCATACTGAAACCCAGGTATCACTTGATTCATTCACCAAATTTTTATTGTGCTATTTACTATGACTCGGGCTCTGTGCTCATAGTTTCAGTTCTTTATACCAATGTGTGAAGAAGCAATCACAGTTCTGAAAATTCTGAGAATCCTGGCCGTCTCTAACCCTGTGGCATGAGTAAAACCAACTCCCTTGTTGCTCTGAAAATATTTCTCCAGGGTTTTTTACCTTGATACCAGAATAGTTACCAAAACAGAGAGCCCTGTCCTGTGTTATCCTGGTTACGAGATGAAAAATGAAGTGTAAAAGTGCTCGCCATTACCATATTCTTCTCCCAAGCAGCTAGCTGCCAGCTGCCAATACAGCTTTTTTCAGCTTTTAGTATTTAGCGCTTAGCAACAGGTACCAAGAGGATGATTAAGCATTGTTTTTAATCTCAACGCTATGAAGGCTTCTCTGAGTTCTCCTGCTTTTGCAATATTGCATTTATGAAATTTGAATACTTGTAGGTGCTGTATTTGAGTACTTTGGTGGGGAGGGGGGGCTCTGGGATATAATCCTAGGAAGAACTGTTAAAACCGTGCTCAACTATTAAAATTGATGAGCTTCTGTTGGTGTCTGTGTTATCGATCTTCTTCATATTAAAGGGTGGATTCAAACAGCAAAGATTTGCTCTGCCCCAGTGGGGTTGAGAGTCTGTGTTTTTGCACGTGACATGCCAAACATGTCATGATTTATGGGTTGGGAAGGGAAAACTGGGTACTGAGTTCTATTGCTCATGTCCTAGGGACCCTCACAGCACTGGTAGGAGACAATACAGTGTCAGCTCACCTTTTGGAAAGAATCTCAAAGACAAAGAACCCCTAGTCTGAGCCCCACATCAGGCTCTGGGCTGACAGCTCAGAGTCTGGAATCTGCCTCGGATTCTGTGCCTCCCTCTCTCTCAGCCCCTACCCCCCCCCAAAATAAATAAACATTTAAAAACTTTTAAGAAATGCTGGTTAATCCAAGTCATGTTAATTTTTATTACTTTTATTTATTTATATTTATTTATAATGTTTCTTTAGCTTTATTGAGGTATAATTGACTAATAAAATTGTAAGATATTTAAAGCATACCACATGATGATTCACCAAAGAATGTTTTTCCAAAGAACAACTTTTACCTATATAACCACAAGGCAGTGAACAAATCCAAGAAATTTAACACTGTCACAGAACTAACGTTTACTCTCTAGGCTATGTACAAGTGACGTTTTATCCTCAGTGCACTGCGTTAGAGGGTAGCCATTGTCGGTTGGTCCTGTTATTGATGGTATTAAGTTTGATCACCAGGTTTCTCTGTATAAATGGAAAGGTTTCATTTTACTTCTGTAACTAGTAAGTCACATTTGGGGAATACTTTGGGACCTTACAAATCTCATTTTCTCCAATAGCCTTTTACCCAGTCGTTTTAGCATACATTAATGAAATTTCACTGAATCAATTTTTACAACGATGGTTACAAAATATCTGTATTCTGAAACCTCAGTAATCTGCCAATTTCTTTTCTTTTTTTCCTAGATTTTTTTGAGATATAATTGACATATAACATTATGTAAGTTTAAGATGTACAAAGAGTTGATTCGATATATTTATATATTGCAAAATGATTACCACCGTAGTGTTAGCTAACACCTCCATCTCATCACATACTTACCAATGATTTTTCTTTTGATGAACACATTTAAGATTTAGTCTCTTAGCAACATCCAAGTATACAATACAGTATTATTAGCCATAGTCACCATGCTGTGCCTTAGATCCCCAGAACATTTTCATCTTGTAACTGTAAATTTGTACACTTTAACCAATATCTCTCCATTTCCCCCACACCCCAGCACCTGGTAACCACTGTTTCTCTGAGTTCGGCTTCTTTAGATTCCATATATATGTGAGATCATACCGCATGCGTCTTTCTTTGTCTGACTTATTTCACTTAACATAATGCCCTCAAGTTTCATCCAGGTTGTTGCAAATTGCAGAATTTCCTTCTTTCTCATGACTGAGAAAGAAAAATGTTATTCCATACACAATGGAATATTATTATATTATTATGTATACAAATATATTATATATTTTATAATATTATAAATATTATATATACATTTAAATATATATAAATATTATATATATATAACGTTTTCTTTATCAATTCATCTGTCGATGGGCACTTAGGTTGTTCCACATCTTGGCTGTTGTGAAATCATGCTGCAGTAAACACGGGAATGCAGATATCTCTATGAAATACTAATTTCAATTCTTTTGGATATATGCCCAGAAGTGGGATTGCTGGGTCATAGGGTAGTTCTATTTTTAGTTTTTTGAAGAACCTGCATATTGTTTTCCATAGTGGCTGCACCAATTTACATTCCCAACAACAGTGCACAAGGGGTCCCTTTTCTCCCCACTCTTGCCAAAACTCATCATCTCTTGTCTTTTTGATGATGGCCATTCTAACAGGTGCGAGGTGATATCTCATGGTGGTTTTGATTTGCATTTCTCTGATGATGAGTAATGTTGAGAACCTTTTCATGTACCTGTTGCCCATTTATATGTCTTCTTTGGAAAACTGTCTATTTAATTCCTCTGCCAATTTTTAAAAATGTTTATTTATTTGGGGGGGGGGGGTTGGGCAGAGATAGAGGAGGACAGATGATCTGAAACAGGCTCCGTGCTGACAGCAGAGAACCCGATGCAGGACTTGAACTGACAAACTGTGAGAACATGACCTGAGTCGAAGTCAGACACTTAACTGACTGAGCTACCCAGGTGCCACCTCCGCCCAGTTTTTAATTGGATTGCTTGATTTTGCTATTGAGTTTTAGGAGGCTCTTTATATATTTTGGATATTAACCCCTTATCCAATGTATGATTTGCAAACATTTTACCCCATTCAGTAGGTTGCCTTTTCATTTTGTTTGTCATTTCCTTCACTGTGTAGAAGCTTTTTGTCTGTTTGATGTAGTCCCACTTACAAATTATTGCTTTTATTGTTTGTGGTTTTGGTGTCATATCCAGGAAATCACTGCCAAGACTAACATCAAGGAGTTTTTTCCTTATGTTTTCTTCTAGGAGTTTTATGGTTTCAGGTCTTACAGTCATGTCTTTAATCCATTTCAAGTTCATGTTTGCCAGTAGTGTCAGATAGAATAATTTCATTCTTCTGCATGTAGTTATCCAGTTTTCCAAGCACCACTTACTGAAGAGACTATCTTTTCCCCCCCACTGAGTATTCTTGGCTCTCTTGTCAAATATTAGTTGACCATATATGGGGGTTTATCTTTAGGCTCTCAATTCTGTTTCATTGGTCCATGTGTCTGCTTTTATGCCAGCACCATACTGTTTTGATTACTATAGCTTTGTAGCATAGTTTGCCTCTAACTTTGTTCTTTCTCAGGATTGCTTTGGCTACTCGGGGTCTTTTGTGGCTTTATACAGATTTTAGAATTGTTTATTCTATTTCTGTGAAAAGTGTCACTGGTATTTTGATAGGGATTGCATTGAATCTATAGATGGCTTTGGATAATATGGACATTCTAACTATTAATTCTCCTGATGCATAACACAGGATATCTTACCATTTGTCTCTATCTTTTTCAGTTTCTTTCATTCAATTCTTGTAGTTGTCAGTATACAGATATTTCACCACCTTGGTTAAATTTATTCCTAAGGATTTTATTATTTTTGATGCTATTGTGAATGGGAGTGTTTTGTTTCTTTTTTAGATCTTTTGTTGTTAGTGTATAGAAACACAACTGTTTTTGATTTTTGTATCCTGCAACTTTACTGAATTCATTGATTATTTCTAGCTTTTTTTGGGTGGAGTCTTGACAATTCTCTCTATGCAAGATCATATCATCTACAAACAAAGACAATTTTAATTTTCCTTTACTATTTGGATGTCTTTTATTTAATTTTATTGCCTGATTGCTCTGGCTAGGACTTCCAGTACTCTGTTGAATAGAAGTGATGAGAGGGGGCACCTTTGTCCTGATCCTGATGTTAGAGAAAAAGCTTTCAACCTTTCACCATTGAGTATGATATTAGCTGTGGGTTTGTCAATGTATGGCCTTTATTGTCTTGAGGTATTTTCATTCTATACCCAATTTATGAGAATTTTTATCCTGAAAGGATATTGAATTTTGTCAAATGCTTTTTCTACATCTATTGAGATGACCATATGATTTTTATCTTTCTATTAATGTGATATCTTACATTTATTGATTTGTGTATATTGAATAATCTTTGAATCCCAGAGACAAATCCCCCTTGACCATGGCATGCAATCCTTTTAGTGTGTTGCTGAATTTGGTTTATTAGTATTTTGTTGAGAATCTTGGTATCTGTGTTCATTAGCCTATAATTTTTTTATCTTGTGATGTCCTTATCTGGCCCTGGTATCAGGATAATACTGGCTTTAATAATATGAATTTGGGAATGTTCCCTTCTCCTCTATTTTTTGGAAAAGTTTGGGAAAGGTTGGGGTTAATTTTTCTTTAAATGTTTGGTTGGATTCACCAGTGAAACTATCTGGTCCTAGAGTTTTCTATGTTGGGAGGTTTTTGATTATTGATTCAGTCTCCTTACTCTTTTTTTGGTTTGTTCAGATTTTGTATTTCTTCCTGACTCAGCCTTGGTAGATTGTATGTTTCTAAGAATTTATCCATTTCTTCTGGGTTATCCAGTTTGTATTCTCTCATGATCCTTTGTATTTCTGTAATATCAGTTATAATGTCTCTTTCATTTCTGATTTTATTCATTTGAGTCCTATCTCTTTTATTATGAGTTAGTCTAGCTAAACTTTTGTCAATTTTGCTTATCTTTACAAAAATACCAGGTCTTAGTTTCATTGATCTTTTCTGTTATTTCTCTGGTGTTTGTTTTATTTATTTTTGCTCTGATCTTTATTTCCTTCCTTCTGCTAACTTTGGGCTAGCAGTTTGTTGTTCTATTTCTAGTTCTTTGAGGATTAAAGTGAGGTTGCTTATTTGAGTTGTTTCTTAATGTAGGCATGTATTGCTATGAACTTCCCTCATAGAACTGCTTTTGCAGCATCCCATAACTTTTGACATATTGGGTTTCCATTTTTGTCTGTTTAGGGATATTTCTTGATTTACCTTTGATTTCTTTTTTGATCCATTGGTTATTCAGGAATGTGTTATTTAATCTCCATGTATTTGTAAAATTTCCAGTTTCCTCCTGCTATTGATTTCTAGTTTTGTACCATTTTGGTCCGAAAAGACACTTAGGATTTCAGTCTTCTTAAATTTGCTAAGGCTTGTTTTATGACCTATCATTTGATCTATCCATGGCATCAATAACTATGTGGTCCTTAGTGAGCACTGTGAGGAGTCTTCAATGTCTGCAAGGGCTGTTGGGGTTCGAAATAGCACCTCCAGTTCCAGTAGTTAAAGATCAGGGTAGGCAGTGGTGGTGTCCAGAACTGGTGGTATAATACACACACTTGACTACAGGGGCCAGCTGCAGGTGCCTATGTAGTGGCTGGGGTCAGCTGTAGACACACTCGTAATGATGGGCACCAGAACAGGTAACAAGGACCAGGGCTAACTATGGGCTCACTAGCAGCTGCAGAGGACCTGGATGTTGGTGTGCTCTCCTATGGTTGCATACTCTCCTCACAGGAATGCACACTGCAGTGGAGGCTGGTGACAGGTTCAGGCTGGGAGTGTACACATATAAAGCCAGAGGGGTTAGTTACAGGTAGGCATGGTGGTGCCAGCCAGTGATGGAAGATGGGGCTTGATCCGGGTCCACAAGCAGCTGCAAAGGCCCTAGTTGTTGATGCAGCACCCATGGCTGTATACTCTTCCCCTGTGCTTGATGGCCTCAGTGGAAGCCAATGACTGGTGTCAGGCCAGTGGTGGGCAGGTACACAGCTGAAGGGGCTAGCCTTCAGATCAAGTATAGTAGTGGGGTCAGCTAGGGGGTCCTAGACTGATGTCTTAAATTTGTGCATCTGCAGAAGCTAGAGCTGGCTGTGAGCATGGCTCCTGGGCTCTGGTGGGGATGGGCATGGACTTCGGTGGGTGTGTCTCAACACTTGTCCAGCCACAGAGACTTCAATGGCTACAGGTGCTGGTCCCAGGCTCTGGTAAGGATGGGAGGGGGAAGGGAGCAGGAGAACTCAAGCAGCTGGCATCAACAAATGAATATCCTTGGGGCAAAAGTTAGAGAGATGTGCACGGGGCCCGTGGCAGCTGTGCTGGCCTTTGGCCTCATCAGTGGCAAAATCTACTGAGTTCTTCTGCAGAGCAGGTCTCTATGAACAATGGCTGCTGCTGTGTGTTTGCTAACAACAGCCTCTGTTTTTCTTCCATATTCTTAGCTGGCTCAATACATCTCAACTTTGCAGGTCTGGGTGGGGTAAAGGTGAAGCGGAACCTTTATGCAGTGTCCCAGAAGGCTGGGGAAGCTGGTCACTTAGCCCACTCTTCAGATGAGAGAAACTCTTTCTAACGGGGAAGTTCCTTCTTGGTGTTAACAATGCTGGCCTGGGAGATGGGATGATGCAGGCAAAATGAATTTGTTTTCCTTCTCTTGTTGTGTTATTAATCTCAGTTTTTTTGTTCAACTGTGTTTCTAAAGTGTCCTAAGTGGACTCAAGAGCTCTCCCAGAGCTGTTTTTGTTCATGGATAGTGTCTAATTATTATCTCTGTGGGAAGGAAGGCTGGGGAGCTGGCTTCTCCTATGTTACCATTTATTCCATGTAACCTAATTTTTACTTTCAAATTAAAATAAGATAGGACCTATCAAGAAATGAAAGTATCTTTTTTGGAGTAAAGAAGGCTCTAGGATGACTCAATAATATGTATAAAATTGGGGCACCTGGGTGGTTCAGTCAGTTAAGCCTCTGACTTCAGCTCAGGTCATGATCTCATGGTTCATGGGTTCGAGCCTCAAGTCGGGCTCTGTGCTGACAGCTCGGAGCCTGGAGCCTGCTTCAGATTCTGTGTCTCCCTCTCTCTCTGCCCCTCCCCCACTTATGCTCTGTCTCTCTCTCTCAAATATAAATATACATTAAAAGATTTTAACAATATGTATGAAATCTACTTTTTGGTATTTATTTTATTTATAACGTATCTCTATCTGGCAGAGACTGGGCAACTATTGTACATTGCATGAATGTGTGCACGTATGTGTATGTGTGTGTGTGTGTGTGTGTATTATGAAATAAAATTGTATGAGGATGAAGGTAAGTTATAAAGGGACAGAATTTCACAACTGTAAGTGTTGTTGGGTGAAAAATAAATTGCTGATGTAGGCTAGGTTGTCTGACCCCTAGAGATTGCTAACAATTTAACAAAAGATCCACCAGGTGGCCTGAGATTCTTTTAAAACTGTAGTTTTTGTCATCTTGATGAGGAATCTCAACAATTGGATATTCCAATTAATACTCATTATTGCTAACAGATTAGAAGTTTTTAAGGAAGCAGTTTAGGGGCGCCTGGGTGGGTCAGTCGGTTGGGTGTCCGACTTCGGCTCAGGTCATGATCTCGCAGTTCATGGATTCGAGCCTCGCATCGGGCTCTGTGCTGACGGCTCAGAACCTGGAGCCTGTTTCAGATTCTGTGTCTCCCTCTGTCTCTGACCCTCCCCCGTTCATGCTCTGTCTCTGTCTCAAAAATAAATAAACGTTAAAAAAATTTTTTTAAAAAAGGAAGCAGTTTAAAGTATAAGAATAAACTAAATTTTGATGCATACTGGGTTGTGGAAAGATTGTATGTGAACAGCAGCCACCGTGAGTTTATTTTCACAATATTGCTCTGAGAGCCAACGACCTGGGCACTGTGCCTGACTTTTGAAAACAGCCCAAAGTATTGTAGTCTGAAATTTATCCATCAGAGAAGACTGCTTCAAATATAGTAAGCTTGATTTCTATGAAAATCAGGCTCAAAAGTTCTTCATAAATTTTAGAATTACATTAAAATATTAAGTAATCCCTAAGGGTACCATTATGTTAGATCACTTGATTGCTAAACAGTGCTTCATGTTTTTAGTCATGCAATTCCCAATTAAGTGACAATAAAATCTCTAACCTTCCCACTCCCATGGAAACAGCTAAACATCACTCCTTCAAGTCAGATGGGGGGAAATTCAGGGCATAATGAAGGAGTCATCTTTGTCCTTCCTAAGAGATTTGAGAGCAAGTTTCAGAGCTCCTTGCACAGGTTGATTTAAAAAAATCACGCTACCTAAACATCTCCTGAGGTTAATTAATGTGTCTGTGTTGGCTAAAGATCACCAGGGCACACCATTCACATGGTGATTATTCCAGATCTAGCTACCGACGGTTCACAGAGCTATCTGATCATCCTGTTTTCCAGTTGGAGGCTCTGTATCACCCACAGCTAAAATATTAAACTCAGACATCTGTGTTGACAACTTTCTGCTGCATTTATCACCTGGCGTTCATTCTGCTAGGGCGACCGTGCCTGTGACTTTACTGAGATCAAAGGCAACAGTCAGCTGACCACTTCCAACTCACAATGGAAGTAGGCTGTAAAACACCCTTTAGGATCGTGAGTTGTTGCACTTTTTTCTTTTGTAGCAAATGTTCAGCAAACTTTACTTTCCCTTTGGTATATATAAAAATGCATTTTGAGACATCTTCTTCTTTAAGGTATTGCATATCAAAGGCAAAGGGATGGGAATAGGGAAAAATGAAACATGAATAGGTGGTATCAGCATTAACTAGAAGGAGTGAAACGAAATGGGGAATGTTAAAATAAAATGGAGTGGCTTTTTCCTTGCTTTCAAAAACCTAAATAATGCTAACATTGATTGCAATTTGACCCCAATTTTCTACTTCTCTCTGTATCCATGTCTGTTGCAACGTGACTTTGCAGTTCCTTCCATCGAGAGAGGGAGTCTATTTTGCTCACTCCTTGAATCTGGACTATTCTTGTGGCTTGCACTGACTGACCAATAGAATGCAGCAAAACTGATGTGTGAATTCCAGAGTCTAGACCTCAAGAAAACTGGCATGCTTCTGGTGTCTTTTACTCTTTTCCCTTTTCCATGATAGTATGTCCAAGCTAGCTTGCGTGAGGGGAAACATGTAGGGCAGAGCAAATTCAGCCTAGCAGTGGCCACCAAGACCCCAGACAGACATGTGAGAGAGAGCCCAACAGTAACAGAACTGTTCAGGCAACTATAGCTGACTGCAGGTGCATAAGTGAGCCCAGCTCACACCAACAGAATCACCCAGAGGACTTGTAGATGCTCAGAAACATAAATTGTTGTTGTTTATTTTTTTATTATTTAAAATTTTTTAATGTTTGTGTGTGTGTGTGTGAGAGAGAGAGAGAGAGAGAGACAGAGACAGAGAGAGCAGGGGAGGGGCAGAGAGAGAGGGAGACACAGAATCTGAAGAGGCTCCAGGCTCTGAGCTCTCAGCACAGAGTCCAACACAGGGCTCGGACCCACAAGCTGTGAGATCATGACCTGAGCTGAAGCCGGACGCTCAACTGACTGAGCCACCCAGGCACCCCAATAGTTGTTAAAAGCCTCTAACTTTAGGGTAATTTGTTATGCGACGAAGCTACTGATATAAATAGTATCAAAACTTGATGAAAGAGATGGAGGTTCCAGTACAAGAGTTTTAGGTGATTATATTCATGCTTACATTGCATGGCAAACTTTTCTGGAATTACCATAAAGAATATATTGGTTTTACTTTGAGGAAAACACTACCTCTTCTGAATTGTCATGACTTATGTGGAGTTATGCTTGCTTTGAAAATCCCAGGGCTCATAGAACCTAAAGGTATTGCCATCTAGAAAATATAGGTAATTCATATTAGACAGTTCTACTCCAATAACTAGCGCATTGTTCACCATGTAGAAATAAGCTATCTGGAAATCTTATTCTCTGAAATAGAAGTAAAAAGTGGAGATGAGGGCAGGAGGAAGTGTCTGAACAACCAAAATTGAACTTAAATCGACAAACAGTACATTAAACTCTGATAAAACCAATCAGACTCAGAGCTGTTTTTAAATTTTCCATAAGAAGCTTAGTGATCTCGGTCCCAAATCCATACTTAATAAGTGGTTGGAAGAGAATGACTACCTTGTGGGTGCTGGCTTTTACAATGCAAGAAGGCAATACTAACATACAGCCATCTGGGGCACGCGTGTGGCTCAGTCAGTTAAGCATCCAACTCTTGGTTTCAGCTCAGGTCATGATCTCATGGTTTTGTGAGTTCGAGCCCTGCATCGGGCTCTCTGCTGGCAGAGCGGAGCCTGCTTGGGATTCTCTCTCTCTCTCTCTCTCTCTCTCTCTCTCTCTCTCGTTGCCCCTCTCCCACTTATGCGGTCCCTGTCTCTCTCAAATAAATAAAATAATTAAACAATTTAAATAAAAAAATGAGAAGTGGTGAGTTAGAGAAGAGAGAAGGATTTTTAGAGGTAGGTATACACACAATCATAACAAGAGACATTTGAGACAAGAGAATCTAAAGAAAGAGCAAAAAGGAACACTACAAACAGACCCAAAAACTCAGAAGCACAGCAGTCTGGGGTCATTCGGTATAACGGAAAAGAGTCCATATACCCCAGCAGAACCTAAGAGCGTCATTGTACTGCCTTTCTTTCTTTCTGTATTCATTCATTCATTCATTCATACATACATTCAACAAATGCTATATATCCTGAGTTTTTCTCTGGTAAGTGTATTATCCAGGACCTCAAGAGCTGAGAATATTAATTAGAGCTTACAATTTGGTACAATAATGTGTGTAATGGCAATCATGTTTTTAACAGTCCATTCACAAAAGGGCTAAAACATGTGGAGTCAGCTAAAATATTCATGAGTAATGGTTAAGATTTCTGCCCATGTTTAAAGGTAAATCCTTAGTCTTCTGGAAAGTTCAAGAATTGAGAATGTCTTGTGCCAGGGTGTTCCCAGATGGCTTAAATTTTGTATTAGTGTGTCTGATTTTTTGGTAAATTTTGCATAATTAGTATGTCCATTTCCAGTACAGTAATGTCCAGATTTCTGGGGGAAAGGAAAGGAGAACTTGTGTAGATTCTACCTAAATAAGGAAAATTTGTTTATAAATTAATTTAAAGATAAAAATAAAGAATTAGTGGGGTGCCTGGGTGGCTCAGTTGGTTAAACCTCCGAATTCGGCTCAGGTCGTGATCTCATGGCTAATGAGTTCGAGCCCCGTGTTGGGCTCTGTGCTGACAGCTCGGAGCCGGGAGCCTGCTTCGGATTCTGTGTCTCCCTCTCTCTCTGCCCCTCCCCCACTCATACTCTGTCTCTCAAAAATCAATAAACATTAAAAAAATTTTTAAATAATTAGCCCGCTTTAAAATGGGGGGGGGGGATAGAAATTCTGTGACATTTAAGGCATTAAAGGAAGAATAGAATTTTATTTTTCGAAAAATAACTCCTTAAATCTTATGCTAGAAGTGAAAAATACAGGATATACAAACAACTGTTTCACTTTCCTCTTTCTTAGTGATATTTAAAAAGCACAATTAGTTATTTTCAGAAATGAAGAAGTTTTGACCTGCTGGGTATAGGTCTGCTGCAGGTAGTATTGATTGCTTTGAGAGAGCAGAGAACTCTAAATTTGTCTCTAAAAGTTTGCACTGGCTAAAGGAATCAAAAACATGCCTCACACTTAGAAAAAGATACTCCTATTACACAGTCATGAAATGCACAAGTCACATGGCAAAGACAGCTTCAACTATGTAATAAACATTTAGACACTGCCAGTTCAAGATGGCAAACTGACCCTAAGCAATTTTCCTTCTCTGTATCCCAAGGCTCTTAAAGTGCACTTAAAAAAATAATAGATAACCCATGCAAGAGGCTGGATGAGGACCTCAAGGGATAAAAAGTTTCAACATATTCCTAGAAATTGGATAATTGGTGGAGAAATGATAATTCATGACTTGGGAGGAAGGAAACCAAACCAGAAGTATCTGAGGAGGTGCCCTACTTATCCTAAAAAAGGCCAGAGAGTTTGGGGACGTGGGAATACCAGACATAAAGGAGGAGAATAGTGACATGAAACTGAAAAAAGTACAGTCCATTATCTGATCTATGCAAGTTCCAGAAAGACACTACAGAAGTAGCAGGTGGGAGAAAAGTATTAAAGAAATTAGAAGATAATTTATCTGAGCTAATAACACAAAGCATCATATTGATGGGGTCCATTGAATAACCAGTGCGTTATACATTATATATATATAGTTGTATATATAGTTATATAGTTATATATATACATATAGTTATATAAATATATATATAGTTATATATATATATAACTATTTTTAACTTTGAGCTGAGTTGTGTGCTAGGATTATTTTTCCTTCTCTATGGATCTAATGTCATGACGATAACACTGGAAAGGGAATATTCCTAGAATAGTGCCTAAATGAATTACCCCCATTTTTTTTTTAATCTTCCCAGTATATTCCTATCTGTTTTCCATTAGTCAAGTTCACTTCAAGGGAACATAACCTTCTGTGATATCTTGATATAATAAGAAATATCTATACTTTGGTCTTCATTCCAGGTTTCTGGCCAGAACTCCTAAAATCTTTGTAATTCCCTAAGCAATAAAGGTGCTAGAAGTATCTTTTGATCTAGCATTTGGTCTTTGACCCAGTTCCTGACACACAGCTCCTAAATTTCTTGGAATTTCCTGAGTGATAGGAGCACCTTTGTTTATAATGAAGTGACTCTTGATGGGTTCCTGGATAGTTTCAGGATGGAGGCTGGTCCCCTGAAAGACCAAGCCATGATTAGAAGCTAGGAACTTTCAGCCCCATCCCCCATTCTCCAGGGAAGGGAGAGGGGCTGGAAACTAAGTTAATAATTGATCCTGCCTATGTGATGAAGCCTCCACAAAAATCTCTGAACTACAGAGTTTAGAAAGCTTCCAGGTCACTGAACCCATCAAGGTGCTGAGAGGGTGGCACACCCTGAGAGGGCGTGAAAGGTCCTCAACCCCTCCCATGTACTTTGCCTTATGCACTTCTTCCACCAGGCTGTTCCTGAGTTGTGTCCTTTTATAATGAACTTGTCATATGATAAGTAAATGGTTTTCCTGAGTTCCCTGAGCTGCTCTAACAAATTATCAAATCTGAAGAGGGGGTCATGGGAACTCTGACTTAAAGCCGATCAGTCTGAAGTACAGATGACAACCTGGGACTTGTGACTGTCATCTGAAATGGGAGCAGCCTAGTGGGACTGAGTTCTGAACTTGTGAGATCTGAGTTAACTCCAGGTAGTGTCAGAACTGAATTGAATTGTAGGACACCCAGGTGATGTTGGAAATTTGGTCAGTATGGGACAATGTCCACACATTTCGTGACCAGAAGTGAAGTAGTGTTGAGAGGAAAAACAGTTTTTCCTTTTCATCACCCCCAAGACACATGCACACACACACACACACACACACACACACACGCACACTCTTGGGTTGCATTATCCAGCCATTATCCAGTACATGTCAGGAACTAGATCTCCTGTGATGTGTTGGGACAATTCATTGAAGTCTGGAAGAAAAGGAGCAATCCCACACAGTTGGGGCTCTGTCCAAGAGTGCAAGTAAGGAGGCATTTGAGGGGATGTAAGAAGAAGCACACAGTTTGTGTCCTTTAACCCAGCTAAACACTCAACTATGAGGCAGAACAAAAATATTTTCAGACTTCCATTTCTTATTTTTTATTTTTTTGTGGGGGAGCACATGCATGCACATGCATGGAGGCAGAGGGAGGAGAGAGAGAGAATCCCAAGCTGCCTCCACGCTCAGAGCTCAGCACAGAACCCAATGCAGGACTCAATCCCATGACCCTGGAAAATCAGGAGCCCAACGCTCAACTGACTGAATGACCCAGGAGCCCCTCCATTTCCTTTTTTTAATGTATTGATATATGACATATGTAAAGCAAGGTATATAATGAACACTAATCTTATTTTTTTTTATACACACACACACACACACACACACACACACGTTTTTTTAGGTATGCACAGCATTCTGTAGCTGACTGATGCTACAGAGTTTTTTTTTTTAATTTTTTTTCCAACGTTTATTTATTTTTTGGGGGGACAGAGAGAGACAGAGCATGAACGGGGGAGGGGCAGAGAGAGAGGGAGACACAGAATCGGAAACAGGCTCCAGGCTCTGAGCCATCAGCCCAGAGCCCGACGCGGGGCTCGAACTCACGGACCGCGAGATCGTGACCTGGCTGAAGTCGGATGCTTAATCGACAGCGCCACCCAGGCGCCCCATATAATGAACACTAATCTTAAACGTACAACTCAATAAATCTGTGCATGTATAGGTACCTGTGTAACATCACCAAGATCAATATACAAAACATTTCTGGAACCCAATTTTCATCATGCCCCTTGACAGTCAATACTCTGCCCACTAGAGGTAACTACTATTTTGACTTCTAATATCATATATCTGTTTTGCAAGCTCTTGAATTTCATATAATAGAATCGTGTAGTATATGCAGTTTTCTGTCTTTCACTCAGAAATATTCCTGAGATTCATCCATTTTATGGGAAGCAGGAATTTGTTCTTTTTTCATCGTGGTATAATCTTGAATTGTCTGACTCCACTCAAATTCATTTATCCATTCTCCACTAATAGCATCTGGTTTATTCTCAATTGTTGGCTGTCATGAATAAAGCTGTACAAACATTCTTCTATGCCATTTGTAAATAAATGCATTCATTCTCTTGGGAAAATACGTAGGAGTCAAATTCCTGGGTCATAGGGTAAGCATATGTTTGCTTTACTGGACACTGCCAGACTTTTCCAAAGTAGTTGTCCCAATTTATACTCCTACTAGCACTATGAAGCTACAGTAATTAAGACAGTCTGGTATCAGAACAAAAATAGAAAAATAAGCATATATATATATATATATATCCAAATTCATATATATTCAAGTTAATATTATACATTATATTATAGCTATATATTGTGCCATTGCAATTAAATCAACATAAAGAATGGTCTTTTTTTTTTTTTTATAAATGCTTCTGGAGCAATCATATATCCATATAGAATAAAATAAAGCTAAACCTCTACTTCATACCACATTTCAAAATTAGAGAAAGCATAGACTTAAGTAGCCTAAATTGAAAGGGTAACAAACAAAACTTCTAGAATAGAACAGAGGCAACTATATTTATGATCTTGGGGATAGGCAAAGATTTAATAAACAGTATACAATGGTTACTAAACATAAAAGAATTAAAATTGGACTTTCTAAAACTAGGAGCTTCTGTTCATCAAAAAGTATTAATAAGAAAATGAAAAGACAAGTCACAGCCTGGGAGAAGATGTGTATAATACATATGCCCATAAAGGACTCATATTCTGAATATATAGAGAACCTATACAGATCTATAATAAAGAGACAAAAAACATCTAAAAATGAACAAACCACTTGGACAGCCACTTCACAACAAGACATAGTCAAATAACCAATAAAGATGAAAAATTATCAATATCATCAGCCCTCAGGAAAATGCAAATTAAGATCACAAGGCAATACCACCTCATATCCAACAATACAGCTAAAATGGAAAAGTTTTGGTGTCGGTGAGGGGGCAGAACAGTTGGAACTGTCAGATGTTTTCAGAGTTTTAGGTATACTAAAATTAACCTCCCGTAACTGTTTCTTGAGAAGTTACTGGACGCTGTAGTTTTGAAAAATGAGGAAGTAACTAAAAGAAATGAGGAAATAAGATCTAGAGAGCAATGTGTCTAACCCAGGGAAGCAGAGAAAGAATGCCCCAGGATGATGGCTGTGCGGAATTTCAGGCTGAGCAGCTATTTCAGAGAGAAGCAGGAGAAAAGAGTACTCCCACAATGAGCTCCAGGAAATAAAGAAACATGATGGAATGAGCAGGGATAGAGAGAGCTGGCCTTCTCGAGCATAGGGTAAAAACATTTGATAGGAGTGTTAAAACGGGGCGCCTGGGTGGCTCAGTCGGTTAAGCAACTGACTCTTGATTTCAGCTCAGGGCATGATCTCAGGGTCCATGAGTGTGAGCCCTACTTGCTCTGTGCTGACAGTGTGTAGGGGCTGCTTAGGATTCTCTTTCTGCCCCTCCCCACCGCACGCGTGGGCTCTTTCTGTCTCAAAACAAATAATAGACATTTTTTAAAAAAAAGGAACCCATTCAAATATCAGTCTAGGAATATTCCCTTTTTAGTGGTATAGTCATGAGCTTAGATCCATGGAGAAGGCAAAATAATCCTAGCACACAATTCGTATATATATAATTGGTACATATTATTTTGACATAAATATGTCATAATGGTATAAGTGTCGTCCATCTGTTTTAAATTTTAGAATTCATTAATAGACAAAGCACAGAAGAATTAGCCATGGTTAAAAAATGGAAAGTAATTAACCTTGACAGTATAAAATTAAAGGTACAACAGAAGGGGTGGAGTATTGGGAAGACGTGAGGGAGAAAAGGGATATGCCATCAGGATATGTAGATATTCCCATGGGAAACCTTTTGGAGGAATTTCACGTGCCCAGATGTGGCACAGGAATCGCTGAAAGATACTAGGTTGTATGGGAAAAATGGACAGATGATGGGAGGAAATGTCCAAATGCTCCCACCTCTTGGCTGGTGTTAGGTTCTGGAACTGTGACCCAAATTCCGTGGATGACAGTGAAGCCATAACTCTTAAGAGGCTAATTACTTTTACTTCTATATAACAGAAGGGGCTTAAAAGAGAAATTAACTTTTGTTAGGACATTTATGCAGTATTGGAAACATCATAATGGTAAGTCGATAAGAAATTATAGCGTATCCACATGCTGGAATACTTATAATATAGTCATCTAGGTAGATCTATATATATGATCCCATTAATGTAAAAAAGCGCCTCTGTGTGTGCAGGTGCATGGCCAAGGACTGGAAAGATGCACACCAAAATGTTGATATAATAATCTGGGGAAGTAAGAGAATGGATTTGGGGTTAGGTGAAAGGGAATTCTTGCCTTTATATTTTGTTATATTTTATGTTGTTATGTTATTTTGTGTTAGTTTTTTAATATTTTAATGCTTCTTCACAAGATCGGAGTGGTGCATAGTTATTGTTGACAAAACATTGCCTGTTCTGAATTCTGGTGGGGTATGCAATTCCGGCCAGCCCGTCTTCTGTCATTCCTCTTTTAAGAACCCTTCAAAGTTTCCTACCGCTTCAGGATAGAGGCTCACATGTTTCACATGACTTGAAAGGGACTGTGTTTACTTCTTTGGCTTCCCTGTACCTAATATTAAGGGTCCTGGAAAGTGCCATCCTGCTATGTCCCAACAAGTAATGCTGGACACTTGGAGAATAGCACTAGTTCACGATCCTTTTTGTATGCAAAATACACTCAGCCCTTGCCCAAAGTTGACAGCCCCAAAGGCCTCCCATCCTGTCACAGCATTAAGCTCAAAGTCCAGGAATGTTCACTGAAACCCGAGTTACTATAATTTCTACTTGCAAGACAGTCAATTCTCAGTGAGTAGCCAACAACGATGTTACTAACCTTATGTTTTCCATCTTTCCCACCCAGACAGGTTTCACAGATACACGAAGTTCTTCCCAAGTGACTAGAGGCAACATTTCTTTTAAAACAATGTTTTGCCTCTGCATAACAGATCTGCACTTTTTCAACCTTCAATATCTGTTTCTTTGCCACCCAGCAACAGGTCACCATGTGAAAGTCACTAATTTTAGGTTTTGTTACAGTATGCCCTACTTCCGATCTCAGTTTCTGTGTCGGTCAGTCAGGATTAGGTTATGCTGCAGTAACAAACAACTCCCAATCTCAGTGCTTTAAAGAGATAAAAGTAAAAGTTTACTTTTTCCTGTACTACTTGACCACTGCATGTCAGTTGGGCATAAGAAGAGGCTCTGTTCAACATTTTCCTCCCTTACAGACCCAAGCTCGGGCAGACCCCATCTCCCTGCTTCTACTATGTGCAGAGGACTTTATATGCTTCACCTCATTTATTCCTCATAGTTATTATTCCTGCTTTTCAGAGGAGGAAATTGAAGCATAGAGGTATTAAGCAATTTTCCCAGTGTTACACATCTAGGAAACAAAGGAGTTAGGATTTAAATGTGGATGGCATGTTTTCCACAAAACATAACTACTACCCTGTATCTTCATAGAGCAATGACGATCAAGGTAAATGAATACAGATACCAAAATTCACTGGGATGCAGGGCAGAAGTTTACTTCAAAAGATGATCTTGCTGGAGGATTCCCCTTTCAAACCTAGAATTTTGATTAGTGACGGTATATAAAAGTACAATTAGGTTATGATGTTAAATAAACAGTTAACACTGAAGATAATGTACACCTATTTTAGTAATTCCATTTACTTCAACAAAATGTTTAAAGCATAGTCATTAACTAAAGTGCAGTATGGTTTCCAGATATAGGGCCACTGAGTCTGGGAGTGCTTGTGATTATCTAGGAAGATTGGATGTGAGAGTGTAATGGTGATGAAGCGGGGGGCGGGGAGTGGGGGGGGAGGCTGAGGTAGATGGTCAGCCTAAAGCAGCATTATAGGTGGAAAAAAACCACTCTGAATGAGAAAGCTGGATTCTTTTTCTGTTTTCTTTTCCTTCTTTTTTTTTTTTTTGTTGTTGTTTTCAGAGAAAGAGCAAGTGCGCACAAGCAGAGGGCAGAGGCAGAGAGAGGCAGAATCTTAAGCAGGCTCTGCGCTCAGCATGGAGCCCAACACGGGGCTCGATCCCATACTCTGGGATCATGACCCGAGCCCAAATCATGAGGCGGCCGTTCAACCAACTGGGTCACCCAGGAGCCCCGTGGATTCTTCTTATTACACTTGCTCCAAGAGCTGAACAGGGTGTGCTGGAGAGGAGACTTCTGAATACAGCTCTTGGTGATATGTCCCTTTGTCTCCTGGTGCAAGGTGAGAGTTCAGTTGTCTGTCTCTTGTGGAGCTCCAGGAACCTAGGAACTGAGAAAAGAACACAGAAGTCCATCATATTTTGAGGTCAAGTATGAAAATTGTCTCCAACACCCGGGAAAGGAGGACCATCTCCCTACCTAGCAAGCATTGGACATGGCAGAAAAGTCCACCGATACCAGTGATGCTGTGAGTCGGGCAGCACCTGTAGCCACAGCTGCAGAAGAGATATCACCCTCCTCGTTAGCGCGTGACATGGTGGGTCACACTGTCCTTCTTATAAAACTTCCTTTCCTTGAGTTTTCAGGAGTCCACACTCTTGCAGTTTTTCTCCTCCTTCCCTGCCTACCCCGCAGTCTTTCCCACTGCAGTAAAAGGAAAACTCCATTTGCTTCGGCCACGACTGTAACCTGTCCCCGACCCCTCTTTCTCTGAAATGCCACAGGCAATTTATGATCAAATCCTCTCAAGCCTACCTTCAAAAGGCTTCCAGAATCTGACCACCTCTCATCCCCTCCACTGCCACCATCCCAGTCTGAGCCCCCATTCTCTCACCTGACCTACGGCAACGGCCTCTGCACTGGGCTCTTTGCTTCCACCCTTGCCCACCTACAGTCTACTCTCAACACGGCAGCCACAGTGTCCACATCACTCCTCTGCTCGAAACCACCAGGGCTACATCATCTCACGCACAAATGGCCCTACGCGATCGAGTCCCCTGTGACCTATTTGGTCTTGTCTCCCATCACTCTCTCCCTTTCTCACGCACCTCCAGCCACACTGGCCACTTTGTCGTCCCACAAACATACCAAGATTGGTTTCACCTTGAGATCTTTACGCTTGTGGTTCCCTTTGCCTGCTATGCATCTTGTCCACAAATCTGTGTGACTCACCCCATCACCTCCAGATCTCAGCTCAAATATTCCCTTTCATAGGGAGGTCTGCTCTCAACAATCCCATGGAAGACATCAGCCCTGCCACTGCCACCTCCTTGAATCACTCCCTATCACCCTCCCCTGTGTGACAGCACGCCAACCGATGAGCTTATGTGCTCCTTGCACGCTGACCTAAACCCCGGTTTGTAGCAGAACTAACCTACTTCCCTTGAGATCCTGCGGACCACTGGCCTTGAGGAACAAAGGACCAAATTTTCTGGAAGATACAGTCTGACTGCACTCAAACAGCCACCGCTGACCCTGGTATCCTCAATAAGAGACACCTGGGAGCCTTGATTACTGGCAGAATGGAAGAATCTGGAAGCGTCCTAAGGACAAATGATTAACTGCTGAGCACCAGCTTCTCCTGCGTGTAGCCCCATTACCATTTCCTGTGCCTTCCCCTTTAAAAACCTCCCGCTATGCCCGGAAGGGGGACCTGGTCTTTGGGACCTTCATCTGCTGTTTTCCCAGGCTGCCAGCTTCCTGAATAAAGCAACCTCTCCTCTCCGACCATCACGTGTCTCTCAAGTACTGACTTTCGAGTGGCGAGCAGCAGGACCTGCATTCGGAACCTCTGTCTGGTAACACGTGCATTACTTCTTATTTATTATGACTTCTGTAGAGCAAGTATTACTGTCCTAGCACATTTGTTTATTGTTTGCCTCTCCACTGGAATGTAAGCTCCACAAGGGAAGGTTTTGGTTTGATCCCCCAGAGCCCGGAACGGTGTCTGGCACACCGTGAACATTAAGTGAACATTTACTGCAGGAGTCACTGACCTCAGCCTGGGTTGCTTGTGGGAAGAGACCAGGGAAGGAGAGTAGGTGTTGGGAGGTTGGTAAGAGGAGGCCAGGAAGGGCCACTGAGGAATACAAATGAGATACAGCCGAGAGACCTCGAATGGAACAGAAAGACTCGGAATTCCCGTGATTTCTCTGAGGAAGAGTTGCTATAAATCAGACTGCCAGTATTTCTCCTGCTTATGTACTTGGAGGCCTGGAAAACGTGGGTTCCAGGGTGATGATGGGTTTAAAGTTTGACAGACTTGAATCATTTTAACAAGTGGATACATTTTATAGGCAAAGCTGGACATCTATGGCTAGACATCTTGGGTAAGAGATCAAAGCCAGCAGAGCCATTGTTCGAACCTCAAGGAAAGCACAAACTTTCAAGTTCACAATCAGTACTTAAACAGTGGCATCCTTCTGTCCCCTGGTGGCAGCACAGCTAAACTGCACAGGGAAGTAAATGCCTTAAAGAGAAGACCAAACAAGAATTTCAATATTCTATCTTTCAAAGCCTGTACCAACCCTCAATGTGCGCGCGTGTGTATTTGCTTGGGATAGAGCCCTCCCGGTGTTTTTCCTCCGGGAAACCCGACCATACTTCCTTACTGGAGTGATTTCAGCATCAAAGGTGACAAGTTTAGTGGAAGACATTACCCCGCCAGCTAGGTTTGGATGTAGACCGCACCGCACCCTCTAATCTAGGCCCTACACAACCTCCCTCATAAACCTTCCGCCAAATGTGTTTGTAGAAAGAATTTCTGTTGGGGCCGGGAGGTTAGCAGAAGCAACCTCAAAGTCCCCTCCAACTCTGGGATTCTCTGACTTTATGATGAGCTGTTCTCACTCTATTCCCTTCTTAGTCCATGAGTCTGGGCATCCCTAGCTTTCCTTCCAACTTCCACTTGCTGGAGCCATCGGCATCCCCTTGGATTCTTCACCGTGTGCTTCTTACTTGTGCCTAATAACATTTACTTTATTTAATTTATTTATTTGCTCCTGAGTTTGTTTTAAGGGCTGGCACAGGATGTCCACGGGAAGGAAAATTCCCTCCTGTATGCAAATATATTTGCTTGCTATATTCAAGCCTGAATTGTTTTCTGTCTTAAGACAAATGATTATTTTTCCCAGGTTCATGAGTTCAAGTCCCACATTGGCACTGCACTGATAGTGTAGTGTGGAGCCTGCTTGGGATTCTCTCTGCCTCTCTCTGTGCCCCTCCCCTCATTGTACTCTGTCGATCTTTCAAAAATAAATATTAAAAAAAATTTTTTAAATATTTCCCCAATTTTATTAATAGTCATTTGTATGTATTCAGTTTTATGTGAATTTTATGACATGTAGGTTTGTGTGTCCACCACCGGAATCAAGATACTTTTATAACCACTTCTACCTCCGTCCTGCCCACTATCTCTACCCTCTGGCACCCACTAATTTATTCTCCAGTTTTTAAAGTGTTGTTTCAAAAATGTTCTATAGACGGACTCACACAGTATGTACCGTTTTAGGATTGACTTTTTGACTCCACACAATTCTCTGGAGATTTACGAAAGTTCTCGCATCAATAATGCATTCCTTTTGTCTAAGTCCTATTCCATGTACCTACCACAGTTGGTTAAACCACCCACCCCATTAAAGGACATCTAAGTGGTTTCTAGTTTCTTTTGCTATTACTATTAAAACTGTCATGAACATTCCTGTACAGGTTTTTTAAGTCACCCTATGCTAGTGATTCTAAGCCAGACCATTCCCATCAACCTGCTCCCTGTCTTACTCTGTCCACCACAATCGCTGCCGACACCATTTTCAGCATTGCTGCTGGTACTGACGCATGGTCGGTCTTCGCTGGATTGGAGGGTGTAGAAAGAGGAGAGGGCAAGCTGTGCCGAATGTTCTGCCAATGAGAAAACTTGTCCTAATCCTTGACCAGACTTCTGCTTCTTTGCTCCCTTTTCCTTCTGTTGACTAATGCTCCTTATTTTCGGATCCACAATTCAGAGGGAACTACTTTGCTTGACTTAATGTACCCTAGCCATCTTGTGGATTAAAACTCAGTGTATGGATAAGCTGTCATTGGGTCAGGGGTTCACGCCAATGCGATTCATTGCTGTTCCTGGGTAAAGAACATCTACTTTCTCAAATTACAAGGCGGGGTAATTTCATCTGTAGGCTGTGCACTTTCTTGTATGTGATTTCTGCTAACAGGCAGTCAGTGGGCCATGACTGCCATGTCTGGTATGTGTGGAAGATTCTCTAGGTAGACTAGGTACCTATCTTCCCCACAAAAATAGCAAAAATCAATAAAACACAAAATGTGGACCTTTTCAGAAATGTTCTTTAAGCTGATAAAATGAACTTCGAGACAATAAGATATAAAATTATCTGTCAACTAGGGAAAAGTTAGGTGATATATATCAAAAAAGGAATACTTTAGTTTTGGAAAAGTTGATTTGTGGCCCTTCTTTCTTTTAATAAAGAGAGTACAGGTTTGGTTTCCTGATAAGGTCCCTCTGAGTCCAAGATAATAAGAACACAATATATAAAAATGCTTTGTGTCCCACTGTTTGTAACTGAGAACAATAAAAAGAAAAAAGTTCTCAGATCCATTAATGTCTGATTTTTTAAGTGGCTGGGAAACACTTCTTACTCTACTGCAGAGGTTGGTAAGCTCAGCCAGCCGGCCACCTGTTTTTGTAAACAGTTTCACTGGACCACAGTCACATCCATGCATTTCCCCCATGGTCTATGGTTGCTTTCATACGACAGCATGCTTGAATGGTTGCAAAAGACCTGCAAAGTCTCAAATATTTCACTTTTTCCCTTTACAGAACAAGTTTACTTTGATTATTAAGAAACCATTATTCTAACCCTGATCATTTTTGGGTGGTATTCTGCATGAGCATTAACTTTCAAAGCCTATGTTAGCACATGCAGCTTAACCCAAATTCCTAGGCTACAAAATTAAAGGTCAGTACACACCAAAATCTAATCATTTTCATGCAGATTTTCTCCATAAGGTATTACAGGGGATGAAAGCGAGTCGACAGAACGTTCATTAAGTAATAATACTGGCTCATGTAAAATGGTGCCCTGAGAAACCCAGACTGAAATATCTCAAGGTAGAAGCTGGTGTTCATAAAAAAAATTACCTAAAAAGATGAAGCCTTCAGGAAACTATAAAGATATGTATTTCAGCATGAATAAAGTCAGGTTTGCATTACTGGATAAGCCCGGGCATCAAATTCCCCGACGGGGTAAGGCAGAGCTGCAAAGAAACCTCCCCACATAGTCTACACTTTTATGGGATCCCAGAGTGGGGATAGTTGCCCACGTTTTGTCCTATAGGGAAGATACGTACCATACCAGTGGTGCCGCAAGTGTCTGTTCAAAGTCCCAGCTTTGTCTCTGAGATCTTTAGAAACCACTTTGGAAACAGACACTCTTCATGAAGCAATGGGGGTGATGTCTAAATAGCCCTGGATTGTCAATATATCCTACACATCCAAGGATGACATAGAATGGCATTAAGTGGAACTTCACTGGGAATTACAGGGTTTGCAACTAAACATGGTGGGCTAGAATCTCCTGGACCACTTAACATATATTGGTGATGGCCATCTAAATCCTGTAAGAGCTGAATGCGTAAGATCCTTTTATAGGGAACTTCACAAATACGCAAAGCTCAATTTTACTGAATCTTTCTGGCCGCAAAAATAGCTCCACCTTCTGGATTTTAAAATAAATTGCTCTTGGGTACATTGTAACACGTGGGGTGAAATTTTCAGTTCATGTCTCAAACTTTGCTTTGGTGTCTGCTATGTGACCGCTCTACTTCCTTTGTCATAAAGAGTCAGAGTGTTCTCCCACTTTTAAGAAACGTATTGAGGGGGACACCTGGGTGGCTTAGTTGGTTAAGCATCCAACTATTGATTTTGGCTCCGGTCATGATCTCTGGGTTCGTGGGATTGAGCCCCATGTTGAGCGCTGCGCTACTTGGGATTCTCTCTTCCTCTCCCTCTGTCACTCTGCCCCTCTCCCCTGCTTGTGCTCTCTCTTTCAAAATAAACATTAAAAAAGAAACTTATCAGGAACAGACAGGTTTTTTGTTTGTTTACTCAAACTTTGAAAATATAATCTTCACTATCGTAAGATTACTTTAAAAATGTGATGATGACTGTAGGTGGTGAAATGCTTTCAGTGACTCATAATTAGATAACACCCAGCTTGGGAAGAAGAGTAAAAAAGTACTTTTTACTAGAGAAAACGTTAATGAGATGTTGCCATCAACTTAGGGCAGCATACTAGCACTTTACAAACATAAAATTGCAGCTTTACAAAAATCTGACTTAGTACTTAGATTTGAATACCCTAATTTTATATACTTAAAGTCTTTAATTAAAAATAAAAACAGCAACAACTCAATTGCAAGTTGACAAACAGGGCAAAATTCCTGGCCAAAAATAGTCATTAAAAGCTAACACATAGTTACAAAATGTATTTTACGTTGACTTTTTAAAAGTGAAATTTTGTGTTAAAATCATAAAATACAAGGCCTAGAATAGAAGCTATTAATTATGCTGTAACGTTGCATACTGGCTTCGGGCTGCTATGTTACTGGTATTTACTCTGTATGCCGTATCTATGTGGTCTGACATTCCTTATTCCTTCTTCCTACTGAGAATTTCCTAGAGTGAGGACAGTGCCATTTCTTTAACTATTCAATGATCATACAAGAAGCAAAAGTACAGCACGGGAAGATAATCTTTATTATATTTTAAATAAAAACAGAGCAGATAGCAAGTTCACGAGGTATTTTTTGATTATTATTCCTTTAAAATCAGGCCTCAATAACAATAATCAAAAGCAAGCCTTAACTGCACAGATATTTTGGTCACTATTATAATCTTCAAGGGCACAAAAGCCAGCAGCGCAAAGTAAGATGAAGGTAATGGCTATGAGAATTTTTGACGTGCCAAAAATGTAGCTCCCCACATGAAACTCTACCCTTGTATTTTCTTAATGTTCTTCTTAAACATTGAACAATTACTGTTACACAGCAACATATCAAACATGCACATAGTATTCCTACAAGAATACTATGTTAATATTGTCAGTATTAATACTAAGCCTTTCCTTCCCCTCAAAATGCAATGAATCATGGTTCTCCTCCCTATATATTCGTGTTAGTGGTAATATGCAAAATTATTTTTGTTTTCCGGGCTAAATAACCAGATTGACTTCGCGTTTGGTGACCAGCTGTGTACCCTAATTTTTCATCTTTTATCTTCTTACTAAATTTAACTACATTTTATAAGCCCTGAGATATTCATTAACCTGCTAATGATTGTATACTTTGAATTTATACTTTATTCCATTCAATTTAAACCTCATGTAATAAGTATTTAAATTATTTACAGATGGTTGTAACTAAAGCAATGACAAAATTTGCTACCTGTCTAGTTATACTGCTAGTAAGGCCTTTAACTAAGAGTTGCATATTTTATGCGCTTTCTTTTTTTTTTACTTGCTGGAAGCAGTTCTTAAAATGACATCTCTAATTCTCTGTCAGCATTAAGTGCTTTTCATTTTGCTTACTTCTACATGGATAATCAGATTCCTTTTCTTCTTGTAAAACAATTCTTTTTTTTCTGCCCTGAACAGGTTAGTTGTTCAACTGTGAACAGGTGCCAAAAGGAACTCGGAATTCGCACAATACATTGAGAGCTATAATGTTAACAGAGAAATATACATATAATAGGAATTCAATAAATGTTAGCTCTACATGAAATTAGTCCATTGTAAGGCAGCTGTTAGTGTCATGTACTTTTCATCACGAGGTTTGTTTCACCACGGAATGCAAGTTACCAGATTTAATTGGTCCTCACATGTAAATCTAAGAGTTTGAAATTTAAAAAAACATTTTGACAATCCTCAGAAAAAATAAACAAGTCAATGATGGCTGTTACTGTAATAATAGCTGGTACGGAAGAAAACTATTTTCCAGTAAATTAGATGTACAACTAAGGAGAAATCAAAAACTAAGAAGTGTTAGCTAATTATCATTTTCTCCACATTTATCTTTGCAGCATTTTTTTGTTCATATACTTATCCCTGTTAACTTCTCTGCTGAAAGAGAATTTTATTATCTGAACAGATTTCCCCATCTCCTTACGCACATGTTAGTGAAAAGCCGGTGTAAATATAAGATTGTATTTTCATGTCATGCCATATTTGTTTTTGTTTTTTGCCAACATTAAATTTTTCCCATGTAAATGATGCTGTGTAGAATGAGCTAATCTGCCAACTTACTATGAGATGGCTTTTGCTTAGAATATTCAGTTTTTGTTGAGAGCTTTTGAAGCATATTGCACGCTTGTCATCTAATACATTAACAAGTAACTATTACTCTTTTTAGAAAGGATACACTGACAAATTCTTAATTTAACGGCTTTGGCCGGACATTTTTACTGTGTCACAGGACAATAGCAATGGCAAAAACATTGACAATACAGTTCATGGTTCGGTTCTCCCATCTCACGGTACAGGTTCCTGAAACACACACACAAAAAGACTTTGAAATATTAGCAAAATACTGAAATTGCCAAAATATTGAATATTACTAAAATATCTCATTGGTTTTAATATCTTATTTCCTACAATTTGTTACATCTTCACATTTTGTATTTGTCTGAGGCATGCTTGTTCCTAGGTACATAGCAATCTGGTTGATAGCCTTTTCAAAATTTAATTAGAGATAAATAAGCGTTTGATAATAAGTGCACTGTGTGGCTTTACTAGAAGTTGGATTTTGTCTGAATCAGCTTAAGGTCTCTTACCATCAGATGTAGTATCCCAAAAACATGAACTGGCTGTGTGAAAGCCATATGCACTCCTCTGGACCACCGCACAGGTCACTAAAAATAAAGTTGCAGAATGAGAACACTTACAAGCAAAGGAAAAGATATGTAAGATCTGAGTGTTTGAGTTCAGGCTCTAAAAGCTGCAAAATAACAGAAAACAAACATTCGCTGAATAGATTAGAAAAAATAAGTCCTCTTGATTACCGCCTTGATTTTGCCTCCACTGGATCCAGTCTGTTGCCCATTGCCATAACTACTGGTGATTGTAGTGCAGGAAAAATCTGGGCCAAATCAGGTGCCTCATTCCATGGGCATAATCCAGACACAAAAATGAAGAAAAGATGACACTGGCTAAACAATTACTGTGTGGCTCTTCACAGTCCTACACAGAAGGAGGCACAGAGCTACTGACAGGAAAACAGTGGGGCCGAGTGGGCTTCCCTGGAAAGAGGTAGCTGATGCAAATGCAAAAGGTGCTGCTGCAAAGCACAAGTAGGTGGTTGCTTTTGAGTAGTGAGAGATCTCCATCTTTTAGGTATTACCATATATTATCTTTGGATGCATAAGCCAGAAGCCTTTCATATCCTATTAGGATTCAACTTGTGTATCATTCATTTACATGCTCTAAATTCAGAAAAGACCATGAGGACATAGGGGAACAGACTAGTGAGGAAGGACATGGATACTTACCGATATATTTATAAGCTTTTCCCAGCTTAACCAAATGTGTTAAGGACTGTTCCACGATGCTTGCAGTCCATTGGTTGATGTTATTCTGGTTATAATCTTCACCTCCCAAGACCCCATCTATACACTAAAAGGGCAGAGGACAGTTAAAGACATATACAAATCCCAAAAAAAGTTTATTCATAAACATTTATAACCCCCAAAAGCATCTTAGAAAACATGCATCTGGTAAATATTTATTATGCACTGCCTCTGTTTTAGAATTTTCAACGCATATTTCCTGCACATATTATCTCACTCTGTGAGATACTATGGGCCATATAAAGATAAATATGACATGGCCTCTGTTGTAAAGAGCTAGCAGAGAAGCTAACAAAAGAAATCTGTAGCCCAAGAAAGACTAATCAAAGATAAGTTATCTCATAAAAGGATTATGGAGGGGAAGTGGAGATGAAGAAAGGGTGATATTAATTGGTTAAAGAATGGCTTTGAAACAGCTGGGATTTGAAGTAGGTTTCAGATGCTAGAAACAAAGGATGAGGCTAATTTAAAAACAGAATTCTCATGTGTAATAATTACATTTTCATTTATATTATGTAATTAACTTAGCTAGAAAGCTCGCACCTCCTGCCACTAAAAGTAAATCAACAAAGAGCACTTTTCAGGTGCTCTAGAACAAGCCAGTTAAGTAATTTTCTAGTGTCCACTCACATCCACTTCTGATATCTGACAAAGAGTGCTGGTTTAGTATCACAAGCTTAGTTGTAAGGTTGCTTCTGCCACCTAGTCACTGTGACCTTTTGTCAGTGACTTACATGCGTTATATCCACATCCAGAGGTATCTCACAACCTCTTAGAGCCTCTATTTTCCTAATCCTGAAAGTAAAGATAACGGCCTCATCTTATCAGGTTGTTGTGAGGATGGGGTAAGATCATGAATGTCAAGTGCTCAAGCACAGTGACTGTGACAGAGTAAGCACATATGCAATGTTAGAGATCACCCTCATCATTATTGCTGCTGCTGTTTTATTTTTTCTGGCTTCATTAAGATGTAAGTGACATAGGGGTGCCTGGGGGGCTGAGTCGGTTAAGCGTTCAACTTCAGCTCAGGGCGTGATCTCGTGGTCCGTGAGTTCGAGCCCCGCATCAGGCTCTGTGCTGACAGCTCGGAGGAGCCTGGAGCCTGCTTCTGATTCTTTGTCTCCCTCTCTGTCTCTGCCCCTCCCCCACTCATGCTCTGTCTCTCTCACTCGCAAAAATGAATAAATGTTAAAAAAAATTTTTAAAGATGTAATTGACATAAAACATTGTGTAAGTTCAAGGTGTCCAATGTGATGATTTGATACACAATAATTTGATACACGTACATATTGTGAAATGATAACAGTAAGTTTAGTTAACATATCCATCTCCCCATGTACTTATCACTTTTTGCCTTCACGGTGGAAACATTTAAGATCTATCTCAGCAACTTTCAAGCATACAATACAGTATTGTTAACTAGAGCCTTCATGCTGTACTACATAGTTCTAATACATGATTCTGAACTATTAAAATATGGCAGGATTTTCAGGTGCCTGTCTGGCTCTCAAACCTTGAGTTGATCTAGCTGTACAAGGCCAGTCCTGGGTGAGTTCTGGGTGAGCTTGTGCCCTAGAACATTCAGACAGGCGAGGCACTGTCTCAGCATGGACTGAGGAGGTGCTCAATGTCCAGAGGGCAAGCCAACCTAACCCAGACTAAAGGCAGGTAGGGCCTGTTAGGACACAGACCTAACCACCATACCTACAATACAAGGTTGCCTTCTGGGCCAACTCATTTTTTTTCTAGGATTTGGCACAGTGAAAAATGACTCAGGACTATTAAGTGTTTATAAATACCTTACCCACAGTATAGTCTGGATGTGATATGACTATAATAATTCAAGTTCCTCTGCCAGAACTGATTCCCAAATAGAACTTCTTATCTGTTTGCCTACTAGGAGGACCAGATTTCATCTTTCAAATAATTTTCTTAAGATTTTGATTTAGCATCATATCAGTGTCTAGAAGATGTTAAGTGATTATTTTTCAATTATATTGGGCTAAAAAAGCATATTCCTACAGTATTTTGACATATACAAATAACTTACAGACATAAAAGTGTGGGCGTGTGAGATACACATACACACATACTTTTATAGCATTAACATTTAAAATAATATTTGGCCTACTGGAATACAAGCTCTTCCATTCAAAATACAGACCATCAGTTTTAGAAAAAGGAGACCAGTGTTCTAGATTAATACTCCAACGTCACTTTCAGAGTTAGCCCCAGGATGCCTGATAGTATACAACAAAACATAGAGGTACCCCTATAAAGAGCAAATATTAAAAATCTTGTTTTAATACTAAGGTTTATAACTTTGTACTGAAAGTCAACAGAACAAGCTTCAAGATGAACAAGATGTGTAACTCACCTCTTTAACAATATTGTGAGCTTCATCAACATTGAAGCCAACCTAAGAAGGGGGGGGGGGGAGGACAAAAGATACAGCTGCTTTCAACACAGACTTCCTTTTATTTGTAGATGTGATGACACACAGAATACCCTAGGCTGGCCTGGACAGGTGTTAGTGAGAGCAGACCATAGCGGTGAGAGGTAACATCAGGTCTATGGAGGCTGCTAATCCCACCTAGAACACTTCTAAAACTTCTAAAATTGCAGAATGTGTTCCCCACCTACCTCCCTCGAGATTTTGATTCATTAGATCTGGGGCACAGCTTGGGCAACCATATTTTTTTTTAAAGAGCTTTAACTGGTGATTTTGATGAATGCCCTAGGATTGATAATGTTTGTATTATAAAGCTCAGGAAATCGCAGGAGGAGATAAAGATGTATACACAGACATCAGTATATAGGAAATGGCTACAGCAAAGTGAGAATGAGGTGGTCCATGAGAAGAGACTGATTAATAGATGGTTTTCAATTTTTTTTTTAACTTATGCTGGGCAACAACGTGGCTTTCCTGAATTAAAGATAATGAACATGGTTGATCATTCTAAATTAATGTCACTTTAATACTATAATAGGTCTGGCTACTTAATCTTTGCTGTGGAGTGGCTTGATAGAATTCTGAGTTAAAAGCAACTATTAATGACATCCAAGTGTCCTAGAGTAGAGAACTCGGCTATGTGATAAGATTGTAAACTAAACCAAAACTCTTCAGGTAATACATGGAGTTGTTTCCATGGAGACAAGGTGCTTTATGACATGACCATTTCTGTAAGTCCCACTATGAAACTTAAAATTAGTTCAAAAAACAACTCTGGGGATAGGTATCATCTCAAGCACAGATTTAAAATATTTTCAAATCATTTAATTACACCACAGACTTCCCCAACAACAAAGGGATAAAAATATTCTAAACAATTAGGATTATGAAAACAGCTCTCACGTTTTGACCCTATGAAAATGATCATTTTATCTTAAGATAAGGTCATTGTCTATTTTGAAAAGTGGCCTACAAATTAAATAATGTTCCTTTCACTTCAATTTGGAAGGTCAGTAAATCATCAGGTAGTACTGGGTACCATGGTGACACATGTAATTGTATTTCTCTTTATATTTAGGAAGTGCAGCAGTACAGAACCCTCTTGGGAGTCAGGAGACTAGCACTTGTTGCGGGATATGTCTGAGAGTGAAATTGCTTGTGCCTCAATTGCTAAAATAAGAATACTTTCCCACTAACCTACATCACAGAACGAATGAAGTTAAATATGGTTGTAGCTTCTGCGCAGTGTCACATCCCAAAGACGGATGAACCAGAAGCCCCTTCCACGGGTCTAATAACACACTATTTTCTGTGGCACCTCCTCCAGGTGCCTACTTTTATCTCACTGCACCATTCACCTGTGGCTACCATGGGACAGAAAATGTCTTTGTCTATTCTGCCCTTCAGACTTGTCACAGGTTATTCTGGGATCCGACAGGCCTCATCCTCCTAGTGGTTAAGTGAAGCCAGAGTTGTAGGTGTTTGCCAGAGGCCTGGGTTCAAATGGAGCATCTGTCATTCCTGGCAGCTTTGACTCTGGGCAAACCACTTAGCCGCCATGAACGTCAGAGTCCCTATCAGTAACAGGAAGGTAACAACAGACACCATGGAGTTCCGGTGAGATGCCGGGAAGCCCGAGTCAGCAAGCAAGGGCTCGTAATCCATGAAGCACCTCCTACCAGTCCACCCAGACGAGGGTGCCGGGCAGGGGGGCTCTGCCACCTGCTTTGGGGACGCCAAGGGGCAGAGGAAGCCGCCCGGCAGACCGGTTTCTAAGGCCCGTCTCGCAGACGGGCGGCGCCCGACACCCCATCCCCACCCCCCACGCACCCCGAGTCCGTCCTTCCACCCCTGGGTCCCGGTTCCCCCGCCCGCCCCGCGCGCTCTTAGCCGCCCCTGCCACCCCGGCTCTCAGCCCACCCTCAGGACCTCGGGGTCGGTGGCCGGGCCGAGCCAGGCGGGGCGGGTCCCGGCCCTGAGGGGAGGACCCGGGCCCGGAGGGCGCCGCACCCCAACTCTCGCGGCCGCCTGGCGCCGGAAGACCACCCGGCGGAGACTCCGCGCCGAGGCGGGCGGGGGCGGGGGTCGCTCGCGGGTGGCCGAGGGGCGGTACCTCGTCGCAGTGGCGATGGTACTCCTCCATGGTGGCGCGTAGTCTCCTGCGGGGCGGAGCGATGGGCTGGTGGAGATCCGCGGCCGCGCACTGGCCTTCTAGGAGACTCCGCCCCCATACGTGTTTCGGGGCGGCCCCCATGAGAGCCCCGCCTTCGTGTAGAAAAGGCACCCCCTCGTTGGGAGCATGGGCAGGGTTCTGCGCGATGGGAGGCTTCTGTCCCGTTGCTTCCGACCTCTCTGGAAACAAGGGATGGGTGTTAAAGAGCTGGAAACTGTGACAGTGTGATCAGATGGGGAGACCTAGCGTCAGTCTAGAGTCCGCAGTGTTGTTTGAGTCCCCACTGCTGTATTTATGTGCACGTATTCATGTCATTACCATCTAGCCAACAATTGTAGGTAATGTAATAATGGACAAGCCGCTTTGATTTGTCCACTTACTAGCTCCGTTACTTGGGTGAATTGACCTCCTACAGCCTCGTGTGAAAACTTAAATTTATACCTATTTCACGGTTGATTGTGAGGACCGAATGAAACGCTCTGTACATGATTCCTAAAAGTAAATGCTCCTATGCTGGTCCTCCTCAATGACTATGTGAAAAGAAATATGTGATTTCTAGGACACAGGGTACAAATATCCTGAATTAAATTCAAAATTTAGCAGAACAATGATTACATTTATCTAAAAATTACTAACTTCCAGATGATCTTAAGGACTTCCTCATTTAAACTTCTAATAACCCAGCAGGTTTGTTTCTGGTACCATTATCCCATTTTTCAAGAACAAACTGAGGTACAGGGAGTTTAAGCAATTTGCCAAACTTTACAGATCCAGTAGGTAATAGAAGGATTTAAACTCAGGTAGTCTGGTGGTATCACCCAAGTTCTTAACCTAAATTAGTTTTCTATTGCTTCTATAACAAGTTATTATAAATTTACTGGCTTGAAGCAGCACAAACTTACTATACAGTGCTGGATTTCAGAAGTCTAAAATGGGTCTGCAGGACTATGTTCCTTCTGGAAGCTCTACGCCCAAATCTATTTACTTGTCTTTGGCAGCTTCTAGAAGCTGCCTGCATTCCTTGGCTCGTGACCCCTTCCTCCATCTTTAAAGCTGTCAATTTAGCATCCTTTCTCCTCTCTGACCTCTACTTCCATCCTCCTACCTTCTCCTTCTGTCTCCCCCTCAAGGCCTTAACTTAATCATATCTGCAAAAGTGCCTTTTGCTACATGAGATAACATATTCATGGTTCCAGGGATTCAGATGTTAGCATCTTTTGCGGGGTGGGGTGGGGGAGTGGGCATATTACTCAGCTTACCTCAACCGCTATTCCATTTTACTCACTAAAATCAAAGTTGGAAGGTTCATTAGTAATCTAGTCAAACTCTCTTATTTTACAAGTAAAACTGGAGCTCAGAGAGGTGCAAGTAACTTGGCCAAGGGTACATAGGTATTAACTGGACCCCTGGGCTTCTGAATCTCAGGCCCTTCCATCTCTGCTCTCATTTTATGAACTGTTTACTTGATAATGTGCAGTTTGTTACTGGTTCTCCTAAACTGTGGCTCATGTCAAAGCTGCAGAAAAGCTGCATTTGTACTTCATAGAGGAGGAAGACTATTTCTCCTGTTTCAGGATATTTTGTATACCAGAGTTATTATACTGAAGTCATTGCAATATGGTGACAGAGATTATGCCTACTTGTTTTGTGGCTGATAGTCCTTCAATTTCAAATCACAGAGAAACAGCTAACTCCCATAAGAAACCTTTTCTAGAATTAGTATTTATTTCACTTCAAAACTATTCTTCATCTTTGAGAACCAGAGTTCATTTTTCAAGTTTTGAGGTACCACTTTGGGAATGAAAAATTCTGTATATTTGAATAAGACACTTAAAATCACAGTTATTAATGTTCTCACTAGGAGACCACCATATGTTATGTAAATGTTGAGGAAACTCTCCAATTTGTAATGCTAACCCTGCTTTGCTGTGGGTTCCGTTTCAGGCATCTGCTTCTATAATCCTTTTGTTTCTAGTATGTGAGCTACTTTGAGTCAAGATTTTCACACAGTACTGTTTTAAAGCCTTTATAATATCTGGTCCCAATATGATAACATGAATTTTCTTCCATAGCACAAGCCATTATTACAAAGGAAAATTGCATGGTAATACCTTTCTCCGAATTATCAAGAGTAAAATGCTAATTTTTAAATTGCTTTATTTAGGGGCACCTGGGTGGCTCAGTCGGTTAAGCATCCAATTTCAGCTCAGGTCACGATCTCATTGTTTGTGGGTTCAAACCCTGTGTCAGGCTCTGTGCTGATTGTTCAGAGCTGCTTCGGATCCTCTGTCTCCCTCTCTTTCTCTCTGCCCCTCCCCTTCTCACGCACACGTGCTCTTTCTCTCTCTCTCAAAAATAAATAAACATTTAAAAAATTGCTTTACAGGAACACTTGGTGGCTCAGTCGGTGAAGTGTCTGACTTTGGTTCAGGTCATGATTTCATGGTTCGTGGGTTTGAGCCCTGCATTGGGCTCTGTGTAGACAGCTCAGAGCCTGGAGTCTGCTTCAGATTCTGTGTGTCTCTCTCTCTCTGCCCTACCCCACTCACGCTCTCTCTCTCTCTCTCAAAAAGAAACATTAAAAAAAAAATAAAAAATTGCTTTACTTAGAATGAAAATGGTTCAACAATGGGCAGGAAATAGAAGATATAAATGGAGAAGTTACTATGCTCATATACACTTTCTCTCAAAAGCTGGTCACCAATGTAGATGTGTGAGGACAAATGTCCTACCTATTCATTGCTATGCTATGGAATTAGTCTTTGGAGGATTGAAAAGAACAGGATTTGAACCTTGGCTGCAAATCAGAATCATAGGAGGAAGTTTAAAAAATTATCTAGATTAGACTCCACCTCCTGAGATTCTGATTTAATTGCTCTGGAGAGGAGGCTGGCATCAGTAATTTTGCAAAAGCTTCCCCCCTGCCCCCGTGATTATAACATGCAGTCAGGGTTGAGAACACTTGGTGGAAAATCCTTTCTTTCCCCTTATGGAAGTCATTAAAACAAGGTAAGATCTCCTGGTAAGATTTAAATACAGCTCTGCAGGAAGTTAGAACAACAAATTATATTAATTCTTGGAGCTTTTTTGTGACCTGTGATCTGGTCATTCATTTATTCATCAAAGGTTTACTTAGTACCCACTGTGTGCCAGGCATTGTGTTAGAGCAGTGGTTATCAATCAGGGGAGATTTTTTCCCCTTCCAGGCTCCTGCAAACGTTTGATAACATCTGGAGACATTTTTTGACTGTCATCATTAGAGTAGATGCCACGGGTACTGCTAAACATCCCACAATGCATAGGACAATGCCTCACAACAAAACTTATTTTACCCACAATAATAGTGTTGAAGTTGAGAAACCCTGTGTTAGATAGGGGTGAAAATAGAGACAGGAAAAATTCTGTGTCTCTATGGCATTTATATACATTTTTATGTACATATGTATATGTGTGTATAGGATGTCAGGTAGTTATAAGTGTCACAAAGATGATTTAAGCAAAGTAAGGGAATAAAGTATGATGGAGGAGAAGCTATTTTGGGTGAGGTGATAAGAGAAGGCTCCTCTGAAAAAAATATTTAAGCAATCGTTTGAATGATGTAAAGAAGTTAGATGGGAACTTGAAAGTTAGATGAGATAGGAAGGGAATGGTCCTAATTTCAAAGTGAAACCAGTTATGGTTTCTAGCTACATTCAGCCCTTGGAAGCATGAGCAGAAGAGTAGGATCAACCAGGGTTGGGGTTTTTCCAGGTGATTTTAACTGAGGAAGAGAGGATCATGGGATTTGAACGCATTTTCAGAGGAGAGTCTGTGCTAATAGAGCACGGATTCCAAGTTGGGTAAGTAGCAATGAACAGTGAAAAAGTAACAGGGTCCTTGCCTTCAAGATCCAAATGGGGTCAGAGAATTGCTTCGGTGAGGGTTTTAGAAGAAGTGATATGGGAAGAAAGAGAGTGAGGGTCAGAAAGTTGGATGATTGAAAAGAAAATATTTTTGAGGCCAAGATCCAAGAAGCAAGGAGGATCCTTTCCTACTTGGTGCCTCCTTTATATGGTACTGTGGGCATGGAAGCCGGGTGGGGGTGTGTGTAAGTGAGTTACTAGGAGTATAAGAAGCTTTGTATTGGTGTCACAGCGAGGGGACAGTGTGCTTATCAGCTTCTCTGGCTTTTATTTGATGCCTTCCTTTGGCTTTTTGGTATTTGAGGTCGTCTCAGGGGACATGAGTGAAGAGGGTAGCTGAGTACAAAGCCTAGTGTACTGTACCACGATTAGCACATTGGCTAGAGGGAAGTAAACAGGAACCAGGGAAGAAACAGAAAGACTTTCCTTTACAGGCTGATGCCTTTCCTGCAGACTCATGGATTCTATATGAGATATCTAGCTTATGTTTTTTCCTCTATTTTCTGTCCTTGTCTGTGCCATGATTTTTTATTGTGATTTACTTCTTGTTCGTGTAGCTAAAGGTGAAATTACATTTATGTCTCTGGTACGCTCTGCTTGTTCACACAGTCGCGAGACAGTAATAAGAATGTTTTGGGCTAAGGTTTAGAGGATTCATTTATTTGTGTGTTTTGGCCCCTCCTCGTGCCATTTCTAGCAAAGGTGGTAAGGTCTGGTAAGGCCATTTGTTGAACTAAAATTTTTACTTATGTCACGGGCAACCCACGCCCCATCTCAGGCACAAATCACAAACTTGAAGCAAATCTCAGGACTCAGAATATTTCCTTGCATCACAGAGGGGAAACAAAGTTTCTTATTTAGCGTCTCTCTCTTTTAGTGGAAATGCTGACCTTTTGATTCAGGGTATGGAATCTGACCCTATTGTCTATTATAGTGCTTTATTGCCTTGAAAGGAACCATAAACTGGTTAAGAAATAAATGTACTTCATGAGTCAGTTCTGTACTGATTCACAGAAAGAACAGGTGCAAGGAAACCTATTAAGTCTCACCCAGCTCTTAATTTCTGTGATTGTTCTAAACCATGTCTCATAAAGGACATTTCTTGATGATTTTGAAGAACTGAAATAAGGTATTTACAAGCATCAAAATGCCTTCATTAAGTTTAGTCATTTTGCTCTTCAAAAATCTACATCCTTATCAGAAGAAATAATTCACTGTCCAGGTTTATGTGATAATGAACCTCTTCATAGTCAAAGGACATTATAAATATTTATTCATAGACCAGATGAGAACCTTTAAAGTGGTTAATTTTAAAGCAAAGCAACTTTTGTACAGGGAGAAAATGACACTGAATATGAACAGAATGAGCATTTGTGCCGTGGTTTCCACATAATAAAGCATTTGCTAAGCACTAATGCTAATCATGTATGTTTATTCAACACATGATCCGTCCCTGGTTTTCAAACGCATAATCAAATATAAACATATATAGATTGACCTCAGTTGACACTAAGGGATTGTGCATATACTGTATTTCTCATTGGAAGAATCATCATTATATACCATCCTCCTTAGGTAAAGAGGTAAAGATACGGATGATACAGATGTTGAACAATGTGCTGAGGCAGTATGATTAAACACATTTTCTATTCCTCTATTCTAAGGTATAAAAATTAGGGTTCAGGGGCACCTGGGTGGCTCAGCTGGCTAAGCGTCCAACTCTTGATTTCGGCTCAGGTCATGATCTCATGCTTTGTGAGGTCAGAGCCTGCCTGGGATTCTCTCTCTCCCTCTCTGTCTGCCCCTCTCCCCCTCAAAATCAACAAACAAACTTGAAAAAACTAGGGATCAGAACTGATGGAAATATTCAAGGCTCAACTGTCTCTTTCCAGACACAGACAAGGGCATGGAGAACAAAAAAAACTGTTCAGGAAGGGTTTTCTGCCCACTACGTCTTACCTCTGTTTCACCCCCAGTTCATGTTTGATGGAATGGCAGATTCAGAGCCTGGAGACTGCCAGTCATTATGGTGAGGACATCAGGTACCAGTGTCAGGAATTTGTTCAGATGTGAAGAAGGCCCTCACTGGGGGGTTTGCACTAGGGACATATCTCTTGGAGGCATTTTGGAGTTTGGTTTTTGGCTATTTGTTTTAGGAACCACCACAAAGTGAAAAAAGCTGTGACTTTCTTTGATTCTTTGTTGCTAAACATTTGACATTTGAATTGATCCAACTCACTTGCCTTTTTTTCAACCTAAATCCAGGCTGGTAGAAAATGTCCCTCAGCAAACCAACTGGGGCCTCCATAACTCTGTGGCATCCACCCACAGTGGAGTTTTCACAGCAGCAGGGGAAACCTCTGATAATCCTCTGGTGTGCTCAGCTCTGGTTCTCCACCAAGACTATTACAAACATTCTCTCACTCTCCAGCCCTGTGAATCCAGAACTTTCCTGTCACTATCTGCATTTTGCTTCCCACTTCACTGAGAAGTGGAATCCATCATATAAGGCCTCCTTTAACTCCTTGCCCACTGACATAAGAACACATATGAATGCCTTGCTGTTCTTTGCTTCTCTTAGATGTGGTAATCCCAGTTCTTTGACACTTATTCTTTTTTTCTTACAGACTATGGAAAGATATTTTTCTTCTTTATCCTTTGCTTTTCATCTCACTCCCTCTAGGGCTTATTGTAACTGCCCACCTGTTTGTCTTGTATCTCTCACTCAAGTGTAAACCTCCTGACTAGGGACCAGGTCTATCCTGCTCCTTGTTATATTTCTAGAGTGGATATCAGTGTGTGATTCAGTAAATGTTTTTGTTTTCTGATGAATGAATGAGAGCTAAGAGGCGTGTGTGGTGGGGCAGAGTGGTGTTATGGAACCAGAATGTTCTATGGTTCAATTTCAATTATTTTGTTCCTTTTGAAGTCCCCTATGTTATTCTTTACTGATAAGTTGTCTTTCCTCAACAAAGCAGTGGTATCAATGGAATACTTACCTGTAGTTGCTCGTTTACTTCTAGGTCAACAGCCTATGTTCTTGACCACTTGTCAAGTTTATGGCATTCATACTGTGTCATGCTACCAAAGGACTGCTAATGTGTAAATTTCTCAGTAAATTATTTTTCAGAAAGTTCAGTAATAAAACTCGAGAAGGGGAAGCTGCAGGAGAAAATGTTTTGATAGAATTATACTTACTTATTCCTTCATATTTACTGGAGCATTGCATAGTACATGTTAGATACCAATGACATGGTTGGACATAGTGTGTTTTTCCCAAAAGAAAAGCATTCATCCGTTTACATATACACGGAAAGTGAAGGTCAACTTCAAAAAACAGTATGTCATCCACTAGGGGAAAAAATTATTTAAGGCCTATCATTTAGAGTTTATATTTGAGGTCAAAATAAAATAAATCATTCACTTCCACCTATCACACACCACATTGTGAATTTTTCTTAAGAGAAAGTAGGAGGAAAAAGCAGCATAAAATCTGTTTCTATGTCACCTTTATCTCTGAAGCCTGAAACAAATTTCGGTGCTTTGCCTTTGCCCAGTAGACTTTGATTTTTTTAAACTTGTGATAAAATTAAATACATATTTTTATTTTAAATAACTATATCAACAAATGTTCTTAGATGGCGTGCTATGTTGTAGCACTAGCCTGGACTTTAAGGGACGGGGGAAGCAGGGAAGGTGATGCTTTAGCTCAGCTGACTCGTGGAAGAGGGCAGATGGTAACCAGGCTAAGGGCAGTGAAACTGCCAGGAAGAAGTAACAGAATGTTCAAAAGCATGAGGCATGAGAAAGTACAATGTATGCGGAAGACTACAGATGCTTCCATTTGGCTAGAGAAAAGGTACATGTGGAAATATAAAAGTGAGAGTCCTGCATATGGCGGGGGGGGGGATATGCAGGGTGTGGAGAAGAAGGAGCACAGATGTTGAAATACTAGGAAACATTCATATCTAAGAGATGGGCAGCAGAAGAGCCCCCAAAAAGACAGAAAAAGCAATTATAGAAGAAGTGATATCACACACTGAAAAACCCACAGGGCGGTACAGTAGGTAAATTACAGTAATGAGTAGTTTTTCACCCCTCCTTATACCTATTCCTATTATTATGTAAATTTTCAGTGCCCTCCCACTCTGACTCTAGGTTTGATCATATGATATACTTTAACCAATGGAATGTTAGCAGATGTAACCCAAACATATTTGAAAAGCAGGTTGTACAATTGGGCCTATATTGTTGCATCTCTGGTCTGGGAAGGACTAGCCCCAGTAGCTCATTGGGCACAGCAGAAGGATAAACCACCACCAGCTAAGCCTAGCCTAAATCAACCAACCTGCCCCTGATCTGCATACTTGTGTTGAAATAATCAGTTATTGTTTTTTTTTTTATTTTTGTTTTTGTTTTTAGTTTTATTTTTGAGAGAGAGAGAACCTGAGTGGGGGAGAGGGACAGAGAGAGAAAGAATCTTAAGCGGGCTCCATGCACATCTGGCTCAATCCCACCACTCTGGGATCATGTCCTGAGCCAAAATCAAGAGTTGGACACTCAACTGACTGAGCCACCCAGTCGCCCTTCAGTGATTGTTGTTTTAAGCCACTAACTTCTGGGGTGGTTTGTTATGCAGCAAAAGCTGACTAATACACAGTTTCAGAGAGAGAGTGATCACTGGTGTGGAATGCCAGAGAAAGAATTATGAATTGAATTAAGTGATTAGAAGGATTCTGCTGACTGTAATCAGAGCTGTTTCAATGAAGTGGTGTGGTCAGAGGATTTGACACACCTGCAGAGGATTTGAAAAATATAAAGATAACACAGTCCACCATTTTGTGGTGATAGACTGTGAATGCAGTGTGGAGAGATAGAGGGCAACAGCTAGAGGAATATGGATAGTAGAGATGTGAGTGCTTTTATATGCTCAGGAGACAGAATCAGCAAAGAAGGAGTGGTTGAAAACATAGGAGAAATAGGGAATGACCTATGCAAAGTGATCCCTGAGCAAGTAGAAGGAGATGATCACTAACACAAAGGGGAAATCGCCTTGGTTAGAAAAAGGGATTCTTCTCCACTGAGCTGGGAAGAGAGAAATAAGGGTTGGAAAAAAGATAAGTTTCCAGGAAAGAAGGGAGAAGAGAAAGGAAAGTGAAACAAGTAGTGCCCATATTATGGTTTCTGTATAAGTACAAAAGGGTATTGGTTTGGGGACTTTGCAAAGTCACATTACAAACAGTGAGAAGAATGATAAACCTTAATTGCTGCTATTAGGTGAAGAGAAGAAAGACTTACTCCAGAATGGAGTAAAGCTCAGGATGTTCTACCAACTAAAGCTGAAGATAAGTTTATACCGGTAAGAATACATGCTTGTATGCTTTCTCTGGATAGGCTTTGTAATTCAGGTCGAGGGGTAAGTGGGAAGTTGGAGGGATTCTAGTTTGGAACACTGCAGGGCAGTGTGATAGAAGGCAAGATATACTGAATAGGAAAGGAAGTCGTGTCAGTACAACTGTGCGATACAGCCATGAGCAACAGAAAATCTTTCCATATGTAATAGCGTAAGTAAGTAAGAGATTAGTTTTCTGATACAACAAAAAATCCTGAAGAATGGATCTAGAGTCATGGTGTAACTCCAGTGTCATCATTGTAACATCAATATATTGTTCTTCTTCATCCTTGTCACATGGCTTTGATCTTTGTGGGTGCAGTATAGCTGCTGAACAATTGCATCGTTACATCTGAGTTGCAGGCAGGAAGGAGGAGGGAGTCAAGGGCTTTCTCTTAACGAAGTTTTCTTCAGGAAGGGAAGCATTCCACTGTGACTTCCCATAACCTCTTTGGACATAATTGTATCACATTGCAACCCTTGTTGCAAAGGAGACCAGAAATTCAAGGTCTCAATTTTCCAAACTCTATTGTACAGGGAGGCTCAGGGAGGAGGGGTTTGATATTGAAGTGAGCTTAATGTAGAGTGCCTGCTACAGTAGTGAGATCAAGAAAGAGCTGACACATTGCAAGAAAGCGGAGAAACCAAAGGTAGAAACGTTCAACAAATTTGAATATCAGATATGGTGAAGATAAGAGAAGGTTAAGTGCTATTGGAGGTTAAAAATTGTGGGGTGAAGGAATTTAGGGAATGAGAGGTGATCACTGAAGAGCCCATGAGGGGAAATGTCCTTCAAATTCAGAAGGTTACAAAAATTAATGCTAGAAGGAATCTTCCATATGGATATTGACATTTCTCAAAGAAATGGACGGACTTGGGGCTTGAGTAAAGTACAAAGTTACTATTGCTAATAAAGAAAATAATATCCTTTTCTGTATATTACATCCGTAAAGAAAACAAGTTCTGTTGCACATGTTTATTTTTTTTTCAATATATGAAGTTTATTGTCAAATTGGTTTCCATACAACACCCAGTGCTCATCCCAAAAGGTGCCCTCCTCAATACCCATCACCCACCCTCCCCTCCCTCCCACCCCCCATCAACCCTCAGTTTGTTCTCAGTTTTTAAGAGTCTCTTATGCTTTGGCTCTCTCCCACTCTAACCTCTTTTTTTTTATTTTTTTCCTTCCCCTCCCCCATGGGTTCCTGTTAAGTTTCTCAGGATCCACATAAGAGTGAAACCATATGGTATCTGTCTTTCACTGTATGGCTTATTTCACTTAGCATCACACTCTCCAGTTCCATCCATGTTGCTACAAAGGGCCATATTTCATTCTTTCTCATCTGTTGCACACGTTTAAAACCTGCAAGAAGTCAGGATGACTCCCAAGAAAATCAGACAGCAGGTTCAAGAGCAAGTTAATATTAACTGATCATGTCATTAGCTATTGCTCAAGGTAATACCTTAAACAATAACCATCTATAATGTTTTCGAAGTCTCTTGATTGGCTTGGCGACCTGTGTTTTGCCAATGTGGGTGGTGTCAGTTTATTTCAGCTTACCTCATTCATACATCTCTGGTCAGCTGTCTGGTCTAGGGCAGCCTCAACTGGGATGACAAGGCTCTGCTCCCTGTGCCCTCTCACCTTCCATCAGGTTAGCTGGGACTTACTCTCATATAGAAGAATGAGTCCAAGAGAGAAAGCAGAAGGATGCAAGGTTTCTTGCCACCTAGGCTCAGAATTAGAACAGTATAACTTTTTCTGCATTGTGTTGGTGAAAGCAAGTCTCAACTTGGCCCCCATTCAAAAGGTGGAGGAAAGGACTCCACCTCTTAATGGGAGGAGCCGAAATATCACAACGCAAAGGGCGTAGATACAGGAGGGGGAGAATCGGAGCCATTTTTGCGATCAATCTACCACATTGTTTATTTCGTTGAGTCATTTATTGAAATTCATGACCATGATAAATCTGACTGTATCTACTTCCTGAAAATAAGCATAAATGCTTACAGCTTGACTAAGTGGCTTCTCTTAGATTACTTAGACGAGATGGCTTGAAATGGGAGTAGGTGGTAGTCATAAATATGAATGGCCATAAGCCACTTAGAAGTTTGAATAGTTCTTTTTTTTTCCAGGTTGAATTGCCAGCTCTAGTAGCTACTACGCATACTGAAATCTTTTACCATTTCTCTCATCTCAGCAGCCATGTAATAATATACAGACTCATCATTGAGTTTCTTGGCTCTCATGTGCCTAATTTATTAAGCCACTTGTTAGAACACTGGTGAAGCTCAGGCAGACAGTTATAGCTTTCTGCCATTTCCACGAGAGTGCTGAGAGAGGGGAGAGAACTTTTTGTAAACCCAGTGATCCTTCACACATCCGACACAAACAATATCAAACCCGGTGTTCTCGAAGCTGTGACTACCAAATGTTCTCCTGACTGTTCTCCAGTCAGAGCAAACACACGTCCATCTGTGTCAGCGCAGCTCATTCTCTCCCTTCCTCTTCCCCTCTCCTCTCGTCCCCTCTCCAAGTTAGCTCTGTGTGAACACAGGTGTAGGAAAGAGTAAAAGCAGAACACTGGCCTGCTTTCCCTGGATGAGTGAGTTTCTCTAACAATGACGCTTCCAAATGCCACAAAGAAGCTGTTGTCAGGTTGTGGGACCAGAGTGGGAACCCAACTCCCTCACCAATTGTTCTTTGATGCATCACTTCAGGAGCCATGAAACAGGGGAGATTTAAGAGCAGGAATAGCACTTCACAGAGTTCACTGAAACAATTTTTCCCTTGAAAGTCACTTTATTTTTGGTGGTACTTTCCATGCCAGTGTGTTTAAAATGTCACTGAATCAAGCTTTTTATTAACTTGTCAGTGTATCCAAAGTGTTCCACAGAACCTCCATGGGGGATTTTCTTGTCTTTTAAACCTACACATTGCCACATAGGCTTTCCTCCCTAATTAGCATTGACAGGTTCTCTTTAGTGGAACTATCCCACTCTCAGAGTACAAGAGGGAACGTGTGGGTGGAAATAGATTTGGATCATTTGCTAGACATGGAAAGAGAAACCAACAGTGCTAATGGCATATGGCTGTGAAGGGAATATTGAACGAGTAAGTCCAGGGCAGTGAAGTCATACAAGTCAACAGTGGATTGAGGTAATAACACAGGCTGCTCATTTCAAGAGAACTGGAACATCTTGGATGCTCTGAGGACTGAGATTTTCCCCAACTCAGGGTCACATTACTGAGTCCACAACCTTAGTTCACACTGTGGAATCGGAGAGTGTTCTGTGGCTACTATTACTCAGTGTGTGGAAGTCTCGGCTAGTCAGTTTCTTGGTGTCTGGGTGTTTCCCAGAACACACCTTCCTTGATTCCACTGATTTGTATGGCCCTGCACTCTGGATGCCCATTTGGTTTCCTGCCCTTTTCCCCATTCCAATGTACTTAAATTTTGAAGAGATCATGAAAAACCTTCATATTACTAGAAATTCATTCACTTAGCCTCAGATAACATCCAAATTCATTTGATACCCACAGAAATAGGCTAGGAACCTGTTAGGTAGTTTTGGTAGAGTCAGCCCTCTTCTTTTGCCCAGAAGACTCCCATCTTTGTAGCATGATTTTGAGATGTTAGACCCTGCCTACCACTCAGACATTTATACGAACAGCTTTCAAGCAGACCCAGGTTCCTATTATTAAAGAATCATTTTGACCAGATCTAAGTTTAAAATAAAAGCATCTGCAGTTTCCATTCAAATTCCATATTGTACCCAAACATGGTATTAAAAGTTAAGATTGTGTACTGTCAGGCCTCTGGTTTCAGCTTTAACATGTAAATAGCTTGGACATTGCCTCCGTCATCCTATGACAAGAAAAAGCTGAAATAAAAAATCAGTGATTTTTCTTGGACCCCTCAGAGAACTTAGGTTACAGGGAACCCCCCCCCACCCCAGAGAGAGGTGAATCCAGAGTTACAGCCGAGATCTGTTTACCTAGAGCAGAAGTGGCTACAGCCATAAACTCGTAGGAACACTTACATGGTAATTTTGAGGAACTGACAAGAGGCTGAGTGTGGACCAGCAAGAAATTCCTGGTGATGCAGTCTTGTGGGGGGCCCACACATTTTGGGGATTTATCTCCAAGAACTCCACCAGTTTCTCATGGTGAAGAGCTGAAGAAGATCCCCTGATAGCTCTGACAGTGAAAGGGGAAAGAGTAGCCATTGTGAAATATGCCCAGAGTATTCTCTGTGACAAAGGCCTACTCTGCGAAGGGAATGACTTTACCAGAGTCTTCTCCCACTTTGAGGAAGGGCATTTCTCCTACTCCATTCCAATCTAGACTTCCTTTCTTACCTAAGAGGAGAAAAATAAAGCTAAGAAATGCTTGTGAAGGCCACAACCCAGGGACATAGGCCCATTAAAAGAACTGAGATTTCATCAAAAGCTTACAGAATGCTTTTGCTCGCCAACACCTTACTAGCACACCAACAGGGCTCCAGTATAATAATGGTGGATTGTAGCCAAAAGAGCAGCAAGGAGACTGTCTGAGGAGGAGTACTTACGGAAGCCCAAAGTCAACAGGGGAGGCAAAAACAAGGACACTGGAGGAATTTGAAGCCTCTAGCCCCTGCAACTACAGCGAACATTAAACAGAGCCCAACTTCTAGCCAGATTAACACGAAACCTCACGCAAAAGGCCTATTTGCCAGAGTGCCTATTATCTAGCTAGCACATCTGGCTTTCAAGAAAAAATTCAAGCTATGTTACAAGGCAATAAAAATCACAGTCTGAAAAGACAAAACAAACGTCAGAGCCACACTTGGTTCTGACACAGATTTTTGAATTATCAGCCAGTGGGTTTAAAATAACTATGATTAATATGTTAAAGGCTATAATGGATAAAATAGACAACATACAAGAGCAGATGAGTAATTTGAGAGGTGGTAAGTCTAAGAAGGAGTAAAAAGAATGCTAGGAAAAAAAGCATTGTAATAGCAATGAAAAATTCCTTTGATGGGCTTATCAATAGACTGGACATGGCCAAGGAAAGAATTATTGAGCTGGAGCATAGGTCAGTAGAAACTTCCCAAACTGAAGTGCAGAGATAGCACACTGTTTGAAAACCTTCAGCAACATATAAAATAATAATTTTCACTATAATTATACTTACTAAGCAATTTAAGCAAATTATATTTACCAAGCAATTAAAACAAATTTTGAAGAAATACAAAATTGTGTAAGGATCATGCCTTGCGATTGAAAAACTGTATTGGTCCATAAAATGTTTCCATAACTTGATTACTCATAATGAACTAATTTCAAAAGAGGAGGAGGATTTCTAGCAAAGGTATTAATTAGTGTTTTATTTGAGACAACTGGAATTATTACGGAAGCAGCCTATGCATATTGCTTCAGTTGTTTTAGTAGAAACTAAATGACAATGGCTTTAACAAGAAGGAAGGTTTATTTCTCTTCCATATGAAAGTCCAAGCTGATAGAACAGAAGGATAAGGAAGCCCTGGTGAACAGAATTATCAAGAGACTCACATACCTTTCTTCCTGTTGTTCTACCAACCCCTTGGGTATTTTCCTCATCTGCAGATTCAAAGGAGACTCATCATCACTATGTCTGTTTTAACCAATGGGTGAAAAAAGGGAATACGAAGTAGGGGCCAGGTATCTCCTTTGTATCCTAGAGATGCACACTGGCACATGGTAGCCACAACTAATTTAAAAGTGGAGGTTTCTAGTACTAAAAATAAAAAGAAAGAATGAGTACTGGATACATTTAGCAGTCCAGGCCACAATCCATTCTCTGGCCACCCAAGCATTCATGAATACCACTTTCTCCAGGGAAAAAAACACAGCCATGTGGTTACCTTATCTAACTCAAGACTCAGCATCTCTGGGTGATGCATAGTTCTTTTTTTTAAGTGTTATTTAAATTCCAGCTGGTTAACATACAGTGTCATATAAGTTTCAGGCATACAATATAGTGATTCAACACTTCAAGGTGATGCATAGTTCTGTTGGGTTTGCATGTAACTTCTCATGTTCTGGTAACCTTCAGACAAATAATCAGCCTTGTCACCGTCCAATATAACATGGTGAGGAGGGATAGGATAACCACAGTTATAGCTTTTATTCTGGAAAGAGGAAGAATGGGAAGGACAAGACACTCATCATCCATGGCAGTTACCAAATTCTGCTGCACAGATACTGTGGGAAGTTCCTGCCCAGACAGTGGAGTGCCACCGGGTTCTACTCTGGGAGTGACTCCCTTGTCTCTTATTCTGGAGGGCTACATTTGAAATGGGTATCAGAAAGTATACCCTTCCAGGGGGTTGCAAAATTTTTTATATCTCAACTTCTGCTGGTACATATTTGAGGGAGGAGGGGTTGCTTTAGGGTTTAAAGAGGTTTTGTCATTATAATTCTACCAAGACTGTCAGAAAAGTGCTAGTTTATTTGCTTTCAGTCAATTCCATGCAAAAGTAATCAAGGACGAGTAGTTCTTACATTCGCCAGCACTTTTGTTTACTAGCCTCTGTACTCAACCCTTGTCACCTTCCTCAATGATTTTTTCTTCTTCCTCAACATAATGGTGGTGGCTACCTTGAATTTACTTGCAGCAGTGAGCTTGGGAGTGAAAGCAAAACCCTTAATCTGAACTTTCCTGCTAGTCTAGCTCCTATCGCCTGACAGAGAACAGTCACATGAGATACTCGTGAGAAAGGCTTTAGAGCCACAGTCTCATCTCAATGGTGTTGGGAATACGGAAGCAGTTGTTACTCCAAAGGTACCAAACCTCCAATTATCCAATTTTCAATTTAGGTAGTAGACTACAGGCTGAAAGCATCTCTTGGTGGAACTGTATCTCCTTTCACCTTTGCAAATTGGTTAACCCTTGACTGTGTTCAGTTCTTGACTGTAGTACTCTGCTAAAAGAAGCCAAGGAAGACCAAAAAAGTGAGTTTTTTTAACTGCTTTCCCATAAGCTACAAGCTCACTAGGCAAGTGGCGTGCCTTTTGATGCACTGACAACAGTTTTACCAAATGTTTGCTATGACATAACGGGGGTCACCATCTATCCAGACCGCGTTATCTGTTTACTCACTGCCTGCTGCCCAAAGTGCTAAGCAAATGGCACATATTACATATTCTGTTAAGTCAGCCCTGCTTCTGGTAGCAAATTCGGTGTTAGTTTGTTTGGGCACCTTAACAGAGATCAGATAACAATGATCTTTTGCAAGACAGACAATTTATTTCTCCCTCACAGAAGAGTCTGACCTGGGAGGTAGACTGAGGAATAGGGAAACTGCTCTAAAAAGTCATCCAGGAACCCAGATTTCTTCTTTCTTTTTGTTTTACCAGCCCCTTGAATGGTGTCTTCATCTGTTTGTTTAAAAGTGACTTGAGGCGCCTGGGTGGCTCAGTCAGGTAAGTGTCCAACTCTTGATTTCGGCTCAGGTCATGATCTCCCAGTTCATGGGAGGGATCCCCACTCTGGGCTCGGTGCTGATAGCATGGAACCAGTTTAGGATCCTCTCTCTCTGCTCCTGCCCTGCTCACGCTCTCTCTCTCAAAAAATAAAAAGAAAAGAAAAGAAATTTAAAAAAACACTTAAAAAAAATAAGTGACTCACCACCGCTTAATCTGTATTCTGGACTGCAGAAACAGGGAAAGGGGAAGTGGAGGGCAAGAAGTTTCCTTTTAAGAATGTGACAAATATTTCACACATTTCTTTCATTGGATGGTGTATGAGAGCTGTCTCACACAGCTTGTACCAGCTTGTGAGAGGCGATTGTTAAATCTTCAAGAATTTTGCAAGCTGGTGGCTAAACACAGCCGTTATTAAAAATTAAATTATGTAAATTTACCATCAAACAAATTGTATTTTAAAAAGGCAAACATTCAAAGCTCTTCTTAGCTATTTTACTACATTGTACTATTGTCTGTGCTATCGCTGCTATTTGAATCTATGTTACCTGTATGGCAGCAACAGTCTATAATGGTCTACTGCTGATTTCTTCCCAACTCTGCATTCGGTGATCTTCTATCTTGAAATCAGATGTGGTGGGAGTGTTTACACCATAGACATCAGCAAATGCTGCACATCAAGTCTCCTCTTCCCATACCCCGACCCCTGAGAGCTGGTAGTTCAAGATTTACTGACACATCGTTGCTTCCATTATATCTCTTTGGCCAGCATTTCCTGACTTGGCCACACTAGCTGCGAGGGAAGCTAGGACGTGTAGTCTCTAGCTGGGTGGCCATAGGCCCAGCTATAACTCAGGGATTCTACTGCAAGGAAGGAGAGAATGCATATTGAAGGACAATAAGCATTCTCATGCTTTGATGTAGAAGAACTAGCTCTAGGCAGGTTTTCAGGACTGAGATCCACTCTGTCACTGGTTCCTTAGTAGAGGTGGTAATAAACTCAAAAGAGAGATTTTAGTGCTTGTCTAGTTCACCATGAAGGATTTAGTGAAAATTAGCAGTTTCAATTTACTGTAGAGACTGGGCACATGAAACAAGCCTCGCTGCACTGTGTCCAGTTCCTAGAAAATGCAAGACAATCTAGAAAAATATAAATAAATCTATAAATGTGCCAGAAAACAAGAAAATGAGCCCTTTTTACCTCCAGAAACGATGAGGAATCACTGAGGGGAAGAACAATGATACAGGATTTAAGAATGTACCTAAAACCCAAAATATGTCCGGGTGAACTCTACCCCTGGCTCCACTTTTAAGGAAATCCAAATCAAAACAGTGAGTATATTCAGATAGAAAAGAAAGTCTGTACTTTTGATTTGCTAAGGAAATGGAATGTAGAGGTACCTGACCTCTGGTTCTCTTCCCTTCCTCAAAGCGGTTCCTTATAAAGGGCGAGTCTTGTTTCAAAGTTTTAAGTCTGGGGGCACCTGGGTGGCTCAGTCGGTTGAGCATCCGACTTCGGCTCAGGTCATGATCTCACAGTCCCTGAGTTTGAGCCCCGTGTCGGGCTCTGTGCAGACAGCTCGGAGCCTGGAGCCTGCTTCGGATTCTGGGTCTCCCTCTCTCTGTGCCCCCACCTCAAAAATAAATAAACATTTTAAAAAATTAAAAACAAGTTTTAAGTCTGTAGGTATTTTTTTCTGCTGATATGCCAAACTCCATATTTTAGTCCTCAATGGAGACTCCTAAGGCAAGAAAAGATATGAGCACTGACTGGATGCAATGCTTGACTTGGGTATTTGTTTCCAGAGTGAATATCCATGCAAACTGTTTGCTCTTCCTACATTCAAGTATAATGAAGATGTTTGGACTATGTAATATGGTCAGAGATGTGTCTTGTGCATATATAACTTATATTAAATGAGCATTCTATCCAAACATTTTATCTTTTAAATCATGTTAGAACCAAGAACAAAAAAAGCCAGAAGTAAAAATATTCCAGGGTGATGGATATTAAACTATTTACTTCCTCCTCATAAAGAAGAAAATAAAATAAAAATGGTGGGTGTCTGTTTTTAGCAGCATTTTCCACAGGAGATCAGAAAAGCCATCACAGGGTCATGAATGAATTATTGGTGTTTGATGATAAGAATGACTAGTGCTTCCATTGATTTAACACAGCTGGAAAAGGCTGTGCAGATAAACAATACTTGAGGATGTTGGACCTCTCAGTTCTGGCAGGAAAGAATATAAAATTATAAAGTTATTTTAATGTTTTTAATTTATTTTTTTATAAAATTATTTTTAAATGATGTATCTATTTCTCACTTTTTGATCATTGGACACCTTCTTGTAATAACATTGAGTCCCTACTATATGTCACATGCCACTAAATCTTAAACTAAGCACAAAGATGCCCTCAAGGCGCTTACAGTCTAGAGGGGAATAAGAGAACGGTGCCTGGGTGGCTCAGTTGGTTGAGCATCTGACTTCAGCTCAGGTCATGATCTCGCAGTTCATGGGTTTGAGCCCCACATTGGGCTCTGTGCTGACAGCTCAGAGCCTGGAGCCTGCTTCAGATCCTCTCTCTCTTGTCTCTATCTGCTTGCACCCTTCCTCTCTCTCTCTCTCTCAGAAATAAATTTAAAAAAACATTATAAATAATAGAGGGGAATAAAGGATATTTCAGCTCAAATTTTTGTAAAAATATTGAGAGCAAATACATATTGACTGTTCCATTTTTATTTTATTTTATTTTTTGTTTTTGAGTGAGCTCGTGAGTGTGAATTGGGGAGGGGCAGAGGGAGAGAGAGAGAAAATATTTTTTTAAATTGTTCTTAATGTTTATTTTTGAGAGAGAGAGAGAGCATGAGCAGGGGAGGGGCAGGGAGAGAGGGAGACACAGAATCCGAAGAAGTCTCCAGGCTCTGAGCTGTCAGCACAGAGCCAGACGCGGGGCTCGAACTCACAGACCGCAAGATCATGACCTGAGCCGAAGTCGGACACTGAACTGACTGAGCCACCCAGGTGCCCAGTAGAGAAAATCTTAAGCAGGCTCCACGCTTAGTGCGGAGCCTGACTTGGGGCTCCATCCCATGATCCTGGGGTCATGACATGAGCTGAAGTCAAGAGTTGGACACTCAACTGACTGAGCCACCCAGGTGCCTCAACTGTTCCACTCTTAAAACAAGTGCTCTTTCTCAACAAGTTGGGAATGCCCAAGTTAGGAGATGTGTGGTAGTAGGCAGGAGACCTGTAATTCCTCAATTTCCTCAGCATTCAAAAAGCACAGCTTAAATGCCCTAGTTTAGAGGGAGAGATAAATCCTTTATAATAAGCCCACTTTTCCCCTAAAGAGGTTAAACTGGGAGAGGAAGGAGAGAGGACAGGACTGAGCTAATCATTTTCCACAGACACTTTGAATCTTGCTGTTGGCTATGACAGGATCCATTTTAGTGATGTATATGGATTCCCAGCTTTTCCTCCTCTCTCACCTTTTGAGAATCCCAGGTTGTTGCAGCATGGCCGCCACAATATTAAGTGGAGAGAAGGATTAGACAAAGTGAAAACACTAAGTTGATTTACATAGGAAAGGGTAGAAAACTACTCCCAGAAGACGAGAGTAGTCTGGAAAGGCTGGAGATGTGTATGAGAGGCCCTGGAGAGATTTCAGAGAGAGAGGGGGGAGCCAGGCGTGGGGGGTGAGGGGGAGTTACCATAAATGAATGAGCAGAGGAATGCTTCAAAGAGGACATGAGCGACGTCTCGCAGCGTGGTGAGATATAGTTCCTCTTCACCACTCATGAACAGACGCCAGGAAATGCATATGTAGATTTACAAGGTGCTGTAGAGTGAGACCTGTGTTTTTGTGTGTCCGTTTTTTTGTTTCGGATGTCGCACCACGACACTGTGGGCCTTAAGCAAGGGGTAAGAATGGTCACACATTCACTGAAGATAAAGGGGAAAGGATTCTGTCCAGTTGGAAACACAATACCATTTTACTGTAGGCAAGAGTGAAGTCCTTAATATGTCTCCTCCTTTCCCCTTCTATTTTCACTTATCGTCATTCCCCTGGCTCTAGAGGTGGGGGAGTGCAAAGTGCTGTGCACCAAGAATCAGTGGTTGGGAGTTGGAGTTCTTGGATCCACTCCTTAGGCCATGGGACAAGTCACTTCATCTTTTGCAGCTTCCATTTCCTCGTACGTCAAATGGGTGCGACAGCACTTGCTCTGCCTGTGTCCCAGTGTTGCGTGAGTTAAAGTGGGAAACCTCCCTGCAGAGTGTGATGGGCATGTAAGAGATGGCCTTCTTCGCTTCCTTTTCCTGAGGGCTTTGCTGTTATAGTCTCCTCTAACTTATTACTTGGTAATAAGTAATTACCTGCCCTTCCTTCCAACAGGTAGTTGCATCCTTATAGAGAGGACTTCTAAAGATTAAATATGCTCTGAAGCACGATGAAATGGTAGAATTTCAGCTCAAAACAAATAGTGCTGAGAGGTGGAAGTTGAGGCTATTTTTTATTTATTTTTAGTTTCTTTCTTTTTTGTTTTGTTTGTTTTTAGAGAGAGAGAGTATGAGTGGGGGAGAGGGGCAGAGGGAGAGAGAGAGAGTAAATCTTAAGCAGGTTCCATGCTCAGTGCGGAGCCCAACTCAGGGCTTGATCCCACGACTCTGGGATCATGACTGAGTGGAAATCAAGAGTCAGACACTCAACCAACTGAGCCACCCAGGCGCCCCATGGCTATTTTTCAAATATATCACATAGGTAGCTGTCTTTCTCACTTGAGGACAAAACTAAACAGAGTACTTCAATGTCTAATGTCTCCATTTCAAATTTAATTTTGCATTAAAGTATGGTACTAATTATCTAACCCCCACTCCTCTCAGTCCCCTAGTCCTGTTTTCAGCCTTATGTGACAAATTGACAGGCTTTCTCAGGATTTGACTTTCCAGAGCATTACTCTCATTAGGTATAGAGAAAATTAACATTAGGTTGCTTAAGTTATGTCTCTGCCACCTAATACTGGACTATTTACTGGAATTGAAATAGAAGATTAAATTTAGATGAAAATAAGTAGCATAACTTAATAATTCCCCCCCCCCCCGACTTAAAAGTTCATGCTCATGGACTGGATTGAACAGTCCACTTTTATACTGGAAATGCCATTTTTGAAACAAGAATAGCTCACATTGGATCTTCTAAGACAAAATAATGTTATATTGGAGGGGAACGGGAATGGGGAAATTTCTGAGAAAAAAAGTCCAGGAATACAAAACATAAGGTGTAGTGGGAATTACAAGAAGGTCTATCTTTTTATAGTTTTCTAGCCTTCAAAAATGAGAATGTATGACTTTAAAAACCATGAGACAACTAATTCCATTAAAAATTAAATGCGAGAAACATATCTACTTATATAATTTGCAGAGTTCACGGATGCTCCTAGGATTACTGGAACAATAACTGGCTTTACTAACTGGGCCACTTCCTCAATTTTCTGGATGAAGTCATTGAGGTCAGGGAGGTCTGGTGCCTTGCCCAAGCTAAGCTCCCACAGAGTACGTTGGCAGATCTGGACATGGAATTCGGTTTTCCTAGTGTCTTATCCAACGTGTATTCCACTCACTTGTCCATCTTTTTTTTCAAGCACGGGACTTAATTGTTATGCCTCTAGTAACCATGTACTATGGGGACATCTGGTGATCCCCCATTGGACATCTGGCGTCCACAATTCTAAGTCTGTATTTGAGCAAATGGAACAGAAGGAACAAAGTGAGGGATTCTCTCACTATTTTTAGGAGAATATCTGGATGGTATCCATGATCTCTCCTTAACCCACAGAAAATGCACAGGGTCCACTTGTCCATCTTCATAGGCTATAAAGGCAGGAGATGGGGCAGGCTCTTTGTTACTTTTCAAAAATGTTGTTAAATATAGCTGTATTTTGCAATTCAAACTATCCTGCACAGTGATAAATGCTTCTCTACTATAAATAAATGTCAAGATAGAAGATAGGAAGGCAGGGTATGGGGCAACTGTCTCGCTAGCCTATGTGTGCCATGTGCCCTGGGAGTGTTACTGGAAACTCAGCCTAGAGACTCTTCCTCTAACCCTTTCAAAGCTCATTTTGTGTTTTGTTTTGTTTTTAGTAGGCCTCATGCCCAGTGCAGACCCCAATGCTGGGCTTGAACTCACGACCCTGAGATCAAGACCTGAGCTGAGATCAACAGTCAGTCACTCGGGGCGCCTGGGTGGCTCAGTCGATTGGGTGTCCGACTTTAGCTCGGGTCATAATCTCGCAGTTGGTGGGTTTGGGCCCTGTGTTGGGCTCTGTGCTGGCAGTTCGGAGCCTGGAGCCTGCTTCGGATTCTGTGTCTCCCTCTCTCTCTGCCCCTCTCTGGCTCACGCTCTGTGTTTCTCTCTGTCTCTCAAAAATAAATAAAAATGTTTACAAATTAAAAAAAAAAAAAGAGTCACTTAACCGACTGAGCCACCCAGGCGCCCCTCATTCTGTGTGCTTTTATGTATTTTTAAAATTTATTTTTATTAAGTGTTTTTATTTCTTCTGGAAGAAAGAGTGCAAGTGGGGGAGGGGCAGAGAACGAGGGAGAGAGAGAATTCCAAGCAGGCTCCGCACTGTCAGCGCAGAGCCTGATGCGGGGCTCAAACTCACAAACTGTGAGATCATGACCTGAGCTGAAATCAAGTGTCGACGCTTAACCGACTGAGCCACCCAGATGCCCCCTGTGTGCTTTTACTACTCATTTATAATTCCCTTCTTGATTAAGATTTTGAAGACTGAAATCTAGAAATTGCCAAATAAACCCACCCAAAGCAACACAGCCAGCAAAAGGGCAGATCTGGGCTTGAAGTCAGCTCTGACCCTCTAACATGAGACTGTAACCACTTGGATTCTAAGGTCTTAGAAAGAAAAGAGAACGGCTCCCCTGCTCTTATCCCATAGTGGCTTTCTTTAGTTTTCAGAAGCAATGATACCATAAAGAGGGAGCCCTCGGGGAGTGAAAATCTCCAATCGGACACTTGATTGCAAGGATTGTGGGTTCCCCTAAAAGGCCTGGAGTTATGAGCAGGACTGAAGAGGACATATACTGCTGCTTTTGTGAATGCTGCATCAGGGGAAACTTCGATGCCGTTCGATGTTCAAGGAAAAACATCAGACTGGTGGAGGATAATTAAGCAGCAGCCAGGATTACTGAGCAGACTCTGCAAGTAATGGGGCTATTTCTGTGTTGGTAACAGGAACCGTAAGCGGCCTGAGAATGCTCCCTGTGGATTGCTGAGGTATCATCAAGCTCCCCAGGACTTCAGTTCTCAGCGTTTGGCTTGTTGCAAATTGTTTAGTGGAAGTATGCTTCTTTATCATAAAAATCCCTTGTGATGTGGGGTAGCCCAGGCACTTCCAGGTTTGGGAGTTGGTGCCAGCCTACTGAGTAGCTTAATGGAGACAATTCTCTCTAGGGTCATACCAAAACAAACAAAAACCCAAAAAACAACAAACAAAGAAAAGAAAGGAAAAGTTAAGTCAATTCGTTTACAACAGATATTACTAATCCTAGAGATATTTTTAGATGTTACATAGGCTTTTCATAACAAGGTCATGTGAAGCCAAGTACCTCCTGGATATGGCATGGGCTTGTATTAGGGGATAATCATACAAAGAGTGTTTATTAGAAATATTGAAAAGCAAAGTGCAATTTGCCTAATAATAGCCTACCCAGTGGAAAAGAATTGCTTAAACTTCTCTTGGGTGCTTTAATCTCCGTTCTGACAAAATGAAAGCCTGTTGTCAATTTAACAGTTCCTTGGTTTTTAGCTGAAAGAAAATCGAAATGGAGTGCTGCTAATGCTTGAGGTAAATGTGCAGCCTTGCAGGGCTGGAATTAACTTGTTTTCCAAATACATAAAAATATATCATAATTATACTTCATTGAGATTTTTTTCCTGCATTGTTTTATCTTCATTACGTTTCACTGTTGCCTGCCTGATATCACCAGACCTGTTGTTTGTATATTGGCCTTGCCACTCTTAGAGAAAATTAAATGGGAATCACATGTCCTCTTAAGTTTTGGGTTTTTATTTTGCTCTGTGTAACAATCATCCAAACTAGAATTAAAATGGTCAAAAGACTTAAATAGGCATTTCTCCAAAGAAGATATGCTCATGACCAATAAGCACATGAACAGACACTCATCACTAATCATTAGGGAAATGCTGGGGCGTCTGGGTGGCTCAATCAGTTAAGTGGCCAACTACGGCTCAGGTCATGATCTCACAGCTCTTGAGTTCGAGCCCCGTGTTGGGTCCTGTGCTGACAGCTCAGAGCCTGGAGCCTGCTTCAGATTCTGTGTCTCCCTCTCTCTCTACCCTGCCCCTCCCCCCCAAAAAATAAATAAACATTAAAAATATTTTTAAGAAATTGAAACCAATCATTGGGGAAGTATTAATCAAAACCATGACGAGATACCGCCTCACATTCACTAGGATGGCTACAATTAAAAAAAAAAAACAGATAATAACAAGTGCTGATGAGGATGTGGAGAAATTGGAACCCTCAAAGGTTGGTTAAACATACAGTTACCATATGATCCAGCCATTCTACTCCTGGGTATATACCCAAGAAAAATAAAAACGTATGTCCACACAAAGACTTGTACATAAATGTTCATAGGTGCTTTATTCATAGCAATCAAAAAATGGAAACAACTAAAATGTCCATCAGGTGATAAATGGACAAATAAATTGTGGTATGTCCATATCACGGAACATTATTAGGCAAAGCCAAATACCGTTGACCCTTGAGCAACATGGATTTGTTGCATGGGTGCACTTATATGCATATTTTTTTCCTATAAATACAGTGCAGTACTGTAGATGTATTTTCTCTTATAATTTTCTTAAAAATTTCTTTTCTCTAGTTTACTTTATTGTAAGAATACAGCATATAGTGCGTATAACATACAAAATATATGTTGATCGTGTTTGTGTTGTCGGTAAGACTGCCGGTCAACAGTAGGCTATTGACTGCCTTTCGACTCCCCCCAAACCTAAGTTTTGGGGGAGTCAAAAGTTACATGCAGATTTTCAATTGTGTAGGGGTTGGTGCCCCTAAACCCCAGACTGTTGAAGGGTCAACTGTAAATGAATAAAGTACTGACACATGTTACAACATGTGTCGTAAACCTTGAAAACGTTATGCTAAGTGAAAGAAGCCAGACACAAAAGACCACGCACTGAATGATTTCATTTATGAAATGTCCAATATAGGCAATTCTGTAGGGACAGAAAGAAATTATTGGTTGTTTATAACTGGAGGATTGGGGGAAAGTGGGAAGTGAGTGCTGATGGTTATGGGGTTTCTTTTCGGAGTGATGAAAATGTTCTAAAATTGATAGTGGGGATTACTGTACAACCCTGTACACTTTAAATGGGTGAATTGCATGGTATGTAAACATATCTCATATATATTGGATATTTATATGCATATATACATGTGTGTATGTACTTGAATAATACAAAGAACTTTCTATGGGTATATATTTTGAGGCAAATATCACAGGTTTACTTAGTTTTTTTTTAAGTTATGTATTTATTTTGAGGGGGGGGGGAGGGGAAGAGAGAGAGGGAGAGAAGACGATCCCAAGCAGGCTCTGCACTGTCAGCGCAGAGCCTGATACAGGGCTGGAGCTCACGATCCATGAGCTCATGACCTGAGCCAAAATCAAGAGTCAGACGCTTAATCGACCGAGCCACCCTGGCACCTCTCATAGGTCTACTTATAAGGAAGAATGACATTATTCTCTTTATCCCTTGTGGGCCTGTTGACAACAGTCGGCAGCTTTCTGCCAGCATCATCTTACACTTTCCGGGCATGTGATAGATGCAGGGGAAAGGAAACCTCAGAGTGAGGAATGTCTAGGGGGAAACGTCTGCATGCTAAACTTCCCCCCAATTCGTCTTTTTCATCTCTTTGGAGAGGTAGAAAGTGAGTGAGCTATATGAAGCAACTTCTGTCGTGGTTTAATCCAACAGCTGTACTCGAGCGCCTTAATCAGCATTGCATTGAGGCAGGAACTGTGGGGAGACACAGACATAAGGGACCGGGAGATTCTTCTCTAACCAGTCAACAGTACACGAGTGGATGGAAGTCAACTATTGATCTGAGAGCTGAATGTAATACAAGCCCGAGATATACCAGGAGTCTGAGTACCGCAACAAAGCATAGGTTGCCCTCAGGCTAGATAAATAACAGCAAAAGGGCATAATTCTATTTGGTAAATGCAAAGCACATGGCATCGGAGCCAGTCACATGTTAAAGCAGTTCCTGAAACATACTGATTGTCAGTGCGTGTCAAAGGTTTTATTCAAGCTTATAGCAAGAAAAGGTGAAGAATCTTTCTGGAATGGGATTCTTTAAATTACTGTTTGAAGTATAACATACACACAGTTAAGTACATCACTCTTAAGTGTACAGCTTGGTGAATTTTTAGTTGTGTAGCCACAATCCAGATTGTGGTACAGAACATTCCCACCACCAGAGAAATCTCCCTCATGCCTCTTCCCCATCAACACTGCTTTATCTTATGTAGGCCACCACTGATGAATCTTGCCTGCTCTTGAACTTCATGTAAATGAAATTATATCATAGGTTTTCTTTTGTGCAGGGCTTTCTTTTGCTCTACAAAAAATTGCCTATGAGCTTCATCCATGCTTTTTTTGTGGAGCAAGAGTTGATTCATTTTTATTGCTGCGTGGTATCCCATTGTATGAATAAGCCACAGTTTACCTGTCTATTTAGGTGTTCTTGGACATTAGAATTGCTTCTGGTGTTCCACGATTAGAAATAATGCAGTTGTGGGCGTGCCTGGCTGGCTCAGTTGGAAGAACATGTGACTCTTGATAGTAGACTATCAAGACTATAGATGTGACTCTTGGTAGTTAGTTTGAGCCCCTCATTGGTTTTAGAGAGTAGAGATGACTTAAAATTAATTAATCAATGAATGTTAAAAAAGGAAAGAATGCAGTTGTGACCCTTCTTGCATGAGGTTTTTGGTGGAATGTGCACTACTTTCTCTTAGGTACATGCCCAGGAGTGGAGTTGCTGGGTCACAGGGTTTGCACAAGCATAGTTTTTGGAGATAATGCCAGAAAGTTTTCCCAAGTGATTGTACACATTTCCACTCCTCCCAGCAATGAATGAGAGTACCACTGGGAGAGATTTTTTAATAGGGTGAGCGTGTGGTTAGATCCTGATGTTAAACTAGGTAGTAGAAAGAAGGTCTGGCTCTAGGTTACAGACAAGAAAGATGGTTGGCTGTGCGGTTAATGTATTGTGAGCATAAATTTCACTTCCAAGATAGGGCTCTAAATCTCGTCGACACTTATCAGAAAAGTGCCCAAACATTTTTATCAGAGATATAAATACTTTCCAGGAGAGGTTGTTAGTAACATCCTCAGTAAGTTCTGGCCCAGTCCACCTTTGCTAAGGTTTGAGAACATTTTTGTTCCCATAGACCTAAGTTCAATGCCAGGTATGCCATTTAGTAATTCTATGACTTTTGGCAAAATGACTTCTTAAACTCTTTGTGCCTTTGTTTCCTTAGCTGTTGGATGGGGACAAGAATATCTACCACAGAGGACTAGTCTAGGGTTTTCATGCCCAGCATAGAGCAAGCTTTCAATGAATTCTAGCTTTCCCCACTCCCTCATTCCCTCCCTCTCTTTCTTCCTTTTTTTTCTCTTCCTTCCTTTCTTTTTCTTGGAGAGGTCAAGTGAATTTATAATAGTAGTGACAACATTGTGCCTTTATAATATCTTAAACAAAAATGTCCAGGGTGATGCTGAGGAAAATGAGAGGGTGGAAGATGGTTGGAGAAGAGAAAAGAATAAAAAATGTTGAAGGGCAAGAAATCATGTCCCCATCCTAAAAATAAAGTTCTCCATAATATGCCTGCTATGGGACTGGGGAAGTGGCCAGCAGAATAGAACACCTGATATTTTGAAAATTAAAGCTCACTGTCTATATCAGTATTAAGCACACACATATGCACACTAGAAAACAGACTGATTCAGCCTTAATGGCAATGAACTGCCATCAGATTTGCACTGTACTGAAAATATGTCCATATGAAAGTATATCAAAATTAAAATCTCATTTGCATATATAATATCAGTTAGAGCAAATGTTCATTGCATGATAATGCTCCCTCCAGGAGAGGCCATTAGGTTGATTTGCATTCATTTAAATGTTCAGGCGGATGTTGATTTTGTCTGTGCAATTGCTAGGGTAGTTTATTGTGCTACTAAAACAGTTACAAAATTGCATAGAAGCTAGCTGTAACATACAAATGTGGTAACTGATGGGCAGACTGTAATGAAAACTTCTCAGGTAGAGGCACTTGGGTGGCTCAGTCAGTTAAGCGTCCGACTTTGGCTCAGACCATGATCTCGTGGTCCGTGGGTTCGAGCCTCACGTTGGGTTCTGTGCCTGCTTAAGATTCTGTGTCTCCCTTTTTCTGTGCCTCTCCCCTGCTCGTGCTCTCTCTCTCAAAAATAAATAAGACATTTAAAAAAATCAAACTTCTCACAGAAATAGACACCCTTTCTTCAGTGTGAGCAAAGAAACTGAAACTAATTTCCTGACACAAATCTCCCCCGCCCCTTGCACCATCACCCCCAACCATGTTATGCTTGTGGCAGGAATTCATGAATGAATGGCAAGTCATTTTTACAAGAAGCAAAATAAATAAGTTACATGCTATGTTAGAAGATGCAGTAGATTGCAAGCATGGCCACAAATACCTCCCATCCCTGTTTGAGCACGCTTTTACCATGTTATTTTGTGGTATGGCTTTGCAGCTCTTCTTACCAAGAATTGGAATCTATTTCTCAACCTCTTAAAAATCTAGGCTGGCCATGTGACTTGCTTTGGCCAATCAGACATTAGCAAAGAAGACACACAAGCCAGGTTTGAAAAGTGCTAGCTCACTGCGGCTTACTCCCTAACTGCTCTTTGAACCCTGAGACCACTATGGGAATGAATCAAAGAAAGACTGTTAGAGGATGAGAAAACTACATGGAAGAGATCAGAGGTTTCTGAGCCTGCCAACCATGAGAAATGTGAACGGGGCCATTCTGGATCATTCAGCCATCAGCTGACCTGCCAGCTGAGCACAGATGCACGCGCTAACCCAGAAGAGATCAGCTGAATCAGTTTAGGATAGAAGACCTGCCCAGCCAACCCTCAGTATCATGTGCTAAATAAAACGGCTGTTGTTTTAAGCTGCTAAGTTTGTAGTGTTTTGTTATGCAGAAGTAGCTAACTGGTACTGAAGGTTATAAATACTTCAGAGAAAAATAGAGCAGAGAACGAGAGAGTAGAAGTGTTCATGTGTATGGGTTTGTGTGTGTATGGGGGTGGTGGGAATGACTTGTGATGTTAAATAATTTTGTCAGGGAAGGCTTCGCTGAGCAGATGACATTTGAGTAAACATTTGAAGTAGAGAAGTGATTCTTGTGGTTGAGAGATGAGAATAGCAAGTAGGAAGTTCCTGATGCATAGTGTGTCTGGCTTTTTTGAAGAAAAGCAAGGTCAACTGTAGGAGATGAGGGCAAAGAGGTCACAGGAGGCCAAATATTCTATGAAGTTCCCTATTCAAATCCAGGAAGAGGATTCTAATATATAGGAGGTGGTGCCCCAAAGGCTTGCTGTGTCTCATATGAGACCATGCTAATCAATCAGTCCAGAGGTAAAAAAAAACTAACACAAGCTGAGCCAATCATTTTCTTCCTCCTGGAAATGTGAAACTTGGGATACAGAGACCCAGAGGTTGGGAGGTGTTAGAGTTCAAGTCACCTTCCTGTCTGAACTTGAGGCCCAGGATCCACAGCCAGTACTAGCTGTTGAATTTCTGGAGCTGGCCTGCTTCTTTTCCATTTGAGGCTCGGGAGCTAAACTTGTTTTCGAGCCTTTGGAATACCCCTGAAGGATTACAATGCATTGGCTCTTACACTCTATCTTTTTTTTTTTTTCAATAAAGCAAAGTTAATTTCGGTTGCTTGCAAATAAAAGAGCCTTAACTAATATAATCATCTGTGATTTCTTTCTTGTTGCTTAATATATGCCTTCTCTTCTGAAATGGATTATTCATTTCTTAGAGACAAGAATAATTTCTTCAATTTATTTTGTATCCTTCCTCTACCCAGCTGTGCTTATAGGACAAGATAATGACAGCTAAGCATTCATTCAGTGTCTATAATGTGTCAAGCACTGTGCTAAGTGCTTATATAAATTATCTTATTTAAACTTCACAGTAACTCATGAACAATTTCTCTGATGATCTCCATTTCTACCCAGAGGAAACAGATGCCAGAGAGGTGACATGGCTGATAAATGGTTAAGTGCGGATTCAAACCTGGGCAGTTCCATTGCAGAGCCCACATTCTTTCAGGACCCAGCCCTTAGCATGTACTTGTGTATGGATTCATTGAAGAGTACTGAGTATCCACAAAATCACCTCCTGGGATAATCAACTGGACTTCACCTTCCAGGCAGGGCTTCTGCCAAGTCCATTCACTGTGGGTAGAGAGGCTTCATTCTAGGACCTCACTCTCAATGACAGGCTAGGTGGTATGATGTACACACTCCAGAAAACCATTCCTGCTCAGAAAGTGTTCCTTATCCCAGGGCACCTGAGCAGCTCAATTGGTTAAGCGTCCAACTTCAGCTCAGGTCATGACCTCACGGTCTGCGGATTCAAGCCCCTTGTCGGGCTCTGTGCGGACAGCTTGGAGCCTGGAACCTGCTTCAGATTCTGTGTCTCCTTCTCTCTCTGCCCCTCTGCCTCTCATGCTCTGTCTCTCTCTGTCTCACAAAAATAAATAAAATGTTAAAAAGAATTAAAAAAAAAAAGTGTTCCTTAGCCCATCAGGGCCAGACATGACATAAAGGGTCACATTTGGGGTTAAAATTCTTGTTAAGATGGAAATAAGTTATGCAAATGTGAGTGTGTATAACATGACATGAATTCATTAACGCACATCAGTACATACTAATTTACCAAGGGGGGGAAAAACACCCCTGGGAGGGCAGGGCCTGTGTCTACTCATCACTGCATCTCAAGTGCCTCATGCCCTACCTGTCACACAGTAGGTACTCAACTGAAAAATGTCCAAATGAATGGGATGAAAGAAAAGAGTTAGACATCAGAGAATCAGCGTCTAGCTGGGATAGTTCAGATACACGCAATGACCCACTCTTGATGGCTGTATATGCATCTTACTATATGAGTTTTACAATTCTTTTGATTTGCAGGGGTTTCTGTGTTGGAGATTTGCTGTGAGCTTAGATGAGGCCACTCCCCTGTGTTTTAGAGGTAGGTCTCCCAGGAAGGATGGCATAACAGTTTGAGTTAACGATCCAGACTGTCACAGAGGAATGCAATAGAACAGCCATGATCACATCCTTTGACTCTGGTTTGAGGGAAGAACAGACACCCATTGGATCAGCCATAGGGAGCTGGAAGGCAGATGAGAAACAAGTGCAGAGAAGTTGTCTGGTGCAATGGGGAAGAACACTGGGGTAGAATGGTTCAGTGACTCCAATTCCTTCTCCTTTCCTGTCCAGATGCTCTTAACCATGTAACTGCAGTACCCTCCCTGGATGGGGTGAACTCCCCTGTCCCTTAACTTTAAGTTCAGCCTAAGGACTTTATTGGGCCAATGGGATGAGGTAGAAATGATGCCGTGCCGGTTCTCAGCCTAACAAGAGACTTTGCGTGTTTCCCCTTGTGTCTTACCTTTCTACTAACCATAAAGAGAGTGTGCCACGCCGGCGCCAGCTTTGTAGTTCCAGATGGTAACAGACTCAACAGAGTAGAGTCACCTCCAACTGAGCTCAGCCTAAATCAGCTGACTCTCATCTAATCCACAGATACATGAGAGTAAATGATTCTGGTTTTAAGCCACTGACTTTTGGGGCAGCAGTTTGTGACAAAGTCTAATTGATACCAGCACCTTACTTGTGAAAAATAGAACTCTCTGGCTCTTTTGCTAACTGGCTATGTGACTATGGACAAAGTATTTAAACTTTCTGAGCCTCAGTTTCCTCATCAGTAGAGTGGGCATGATAACACCTACCTTATCTTTTAGGGCTGCTAAGAGGAATATCAAAGATACACGTAAAGATCTTAACAAATAAATAATAGAGTCTTGCTTTTTCTTACTGGAGATAATTGATTCTCTCTACAATACTTCTTACGTGCTTTTTTTTTTCTTTCTTGGTGTGTCATAGGGTTCTCATTTAAAATTCCACATTGTCTCAACTGTTCTACCCCGTGACAAAGTTTTAATGAGGAAACACGGGGCCTCTGGGGCCCATGATGTTGGTGGGAGCAGCTGGCAGACTGAAAGAACTTCAAGAGGAATAATGAAACTCAAGTGAACAAAATCAGTACCTCCCCACTTGATGGCTTTTCTCTGGTGTTTGGTTTACTGAGAAACCATTCCCTGCTACCTAGAGGGAGGATATGGAACCACCTTAAATGACGCAGCTGTCCTTCATCTCCTGGCTGCCCTTGGTATGAGAGGCCTAGAGTTGAACCAGAAGATAAAAGGAGGTACAGGGAAATCAAATCTCACCAGTCATCCTAACCCGAGACCTCCCAACCCCAACGGTACTACATTCAGTAGGCTGGAAATGCAGAATTGCCCAATCCTTAGACCCAGACAATCCAGCCACCAGCTACTGCTCCACCTCTGAGCTTACAACACATTCTCTCTCCCCACCTCATTTTCCATTTAATTATGTGCTGCCCCATGACACCAATGTGCTACTCCATAATTAAGAGCATGTTATTTCAGTGCCATGCGGTTTCATTGTAATTTTACTTTTCACACTTTTTCTATTATGTTGGCTGCTGATAGGAATAGAATATTTCCATGACCAAACAGATTTACAGATTTACAGTCAGCTTGTGAGAGTTTAATGTCAAGATATTATAGAACTACCTATCAGGGAAGAAATGGTTCAGTGGAATCAGACTTAACGATTAATCGGGCTTTTCAGATTTAAAACAAAAATCAAGGAACACATCAAGCAGATTTTGTATAATTTACAGGTATTAGTAAGTACATAGGAGAATCCTTATTGCATAATACTCATTATTTGTTCTATTTTTTTAGGGAGGGGGGAGGGAGAGAGCATGAGCATAGGAGGCACAGAGAGAGAAAGAGGGAGAGAGAGAATACTAAGCAGGCTTCATGCTCAGCATGGAACAATTAACATGATTCATCACATCATTAAAAGAAAGGACAAAGAGGATTTGATCCTCTCAATAGATGCAGAGAAAGCCTTTGACAAAATACAGCATCCTTTCTTGATAAAAACCCTCAAGAAAGTAGGGATAGACGGAGCATACCTCGAGATGATAAAAGCCATATATGAGCGACTCAATGCTAATATCATCCACAATGGGGAAAACCTGAGAGCTTTCCCCCGAAGGTCAGGAACAAGACAGGGATGTCCACTCTCGCCACTGTTATTCAACATAGTAGTGGAAGTCTTAGCCTCTGCAATCAGACAACACAAAGAAATAAAAGGCATCCAAATCGGCCAGGAGGAGGTCAAACTTTCACTCTTCGCAGATGACACGATACTCTATATGGAAAACCCAGAAGATTCCACCAAAAAACTGCTAGAACTGATTCACGAACTCAGCAAAGTTGCAGGATATAAAATCAATGCACAGAAATCGGTTGCATTCCTATACACCAACAATGAAGTGACAGAAAGAGAAATCAAGGAATCGATCCCATTTACAGTGGCACCAAAAACCATTAAATACCTAGGAATAAATCTAACCAAAGATGTGAAAAATCTATACACTGAAAACTATAGAAAGCTGATGAAAGAAATTGAAGAAGACACAAAAAAATGGAAAAAGATTCCATGCTCCTGGATAGGAAGAACAAATATTGTTAAAATGTCGATACTACCCAAAGCAATCTACATATTCAATGCAATCCCTATCAAAGTAACACCAGCATTCTTCACAGAGCTACAACAAATAATCCTAAAATTTGCATGGAACCAGAAAAGACCCCGAATAGCCAAAGCAATCTTGAATAAGAAAACCAAAGCAGGAGGCATCACAATCCCAGACTTCAAGCCATACTACAAACCTGTAATCATCAAGGCAGTATGGTACTGGCACAAGAACAGACACTCAGATCAATGGAATAGAATGGAGAACCCAGAAATGGACCCACAAACGTATGGCCAACTCATCTTTGACAAAGCAGGAAAGAATATCCAATGGAATAAAGACAGTCTCTTCAGCAAGCGGTGCTGGGAAAACTGGGCAGCGACATGCAGAAGAAAGAACCTGGACCACGTTCTTACACCATACACAAAAATGAACTCAAAGTGGATGAAAGACCTCAATGAAAGACAGGAAGCCATCAAAATCCTCAAGGAGAAAGCAGGCAAAAACCTCTTTGATCTTTCCCGCAGCAATTTCTTACTCAACACGTCTCCAGAGGCAAGGGAAACAAAAGCAAAAATGAACTACTGGGACCTCATCAAAATAAAAAGCTTCTGCACAGCAAAGGAAACAATCAACAGAACTAAAAGGCAACCGACAGAATGGGAGAAGATATTTGCAAATGACATAGCAGATAAAGGGTTAGTATCCAAAATCTACAAAGAACTTATCAAACTCAACACACAAAAAACAAATAATCCAGTGAAGAAATGGGCAAAAGACATGAACAGACACTTCTCCAAAGAAGATATCCAGATGGCCAACCAACACATGAAAAAATGCTCAACTTCACTCTTCATCAGGGAAATACAAATCAAAACCACAATGAGATACCACCTTACATCTGTCAGAATGGCTAACAGTAACAACTCAGGCAACAACAGATGTTGGCCAGGATGCTGAGAAAGAGGATCTCTTTTGCATTGTTGGTGGGAATGCAAGCTGGTGCGGCCACTCTGGAAAACAGTATGGAGGTTCCTCAAAAAACTAAAAATAGAACTACCCTATAACCCAGCAATGGCATTACTAGGCATTTATCCACGGGATACAGGTGTGCTGTTTTGAAGGGACACATGCACCCCCATGTTTATAGCAGCACTATCCACAATAGCCAAAGTATGGAAAGAGCCCAAATGTCCATCGATGGATGAATAGATAAAGAAGATTTGGTATATATATATATATATATATATATATATATATATACACAATGGAGTATTACTCGGCAATGAAAAAGAATGAAATCTTGCCATTTACAACTATGTGGATGGAACTGGAGGGTATTATGCTAAGTGAAATTAGTCAGAGAAAGACAAATATCATACAACTTCACCCATATGAGGACTTTAAGAGACAAAACAGATGAACATAAAGAGAAGGGAAACAAAAATAATACAAAAACAGGGAGGGGGACAAAACAAAAGAGACTCATAAATATGGAGAACAAACAGGGTTGCTGGAGGGGTTGTGGGAAGGGGGATGGGCTAAATGGATAAGGGGCATTAAGGAATCTACTGAAATCATTGCTTCACTATATACTAACTAATTTGGATGTAAATTTAAAAACATAAAAAATAAAGTTAAATTAAAAAAAAATTTGCTTGTCCATACAGAATAGGCTCGATGATATTAAAATAATTCCTGCTTTCTAGACACTAGGAGTTAGGCAGATGAACACACATACACACACACGTGCATGATGCACACAGTGGGGAGGCTTTATCTCATTTATTTTTTGCCATATTCCTAATACCAAGAATAGTTTTTGGCACACAACAGGCAAATATACACACAAAAATTTCTTGAGTACCTACAACATGCCAGATAGTGTTCTAGGTACTAGGGATACAACATTGATAAAACAGAAATGCATGTTTTGTGGAGCTTATATTGAACATGTGGGAGACAGAAGATAAATAAATGAATACAATATTTAGTATGTTAGATGGGACAAGAACTATGGGGGAAAATAAAGCAGGAATGGAGGATAGAGGGTGCTGGGGTTAAGTGGGAGAGTCATTGTTTTAAATCAGGCAGTCAAGGGGCACCTGGGTGGCTCAGTCGGTTAAGTAATTGACTCGTGATTTCAGCTCAGGTCATGATCTCATGATCATGAGATCAAGCCATGCATCAGGATCCACATTCAGCGTGGATTCTCTCCCTCTCCCTCTGCCCCTCCCCTGTTGCTCTCTCTCTATCTCTATCTCAAAAAAGTATTAAAAATAATTTAAAAATAAAAAAATACTTTAAAAAATAAATAAATCAGGCCGTCAAGGAAGACCTCAGAGATAGAGGACCTTTGAGGAGAAATATAAAATTGAGAGAGTGAGCCCTGATGATATCCGGGGAAGAGAGTTCTAGGTAGAGGGAACAGTCAGTGCACCAGCCTTGTGTGTGGATGGAATGGGAAGGAGGCCAGGTTGAATACAGTGCAGTGAACTAGGAAGACTATGGAAGAGGATGGGTTTAGAAAGATGGTATGGATTGGGTCATGTAGGGACTTAGGGATGATTATAAAAATCAGGTTTTTACTCTGGAGACAGTGGTGAATTTGCAACAGATAAATGACATGTCTGGAATTGTAGTTTTTTTTTTTTAATTTTTTCTCAACGTTTATTTATTTTTGGGACAGAGAGAGACAGAGCATGAACGGGGGAGGGGCAGAGAGAGAGGGAGACACAGAATCGGAAGCAGGCTCCAGGCTCTGAGCCATCAGCCCAGAGCCTGACGCGGGGCTCCAACTCCCGGACCGCGAGATCGTGACCTGGCTGAAGTCGGACGCTTAACCGACTGCGCCACCCAGGCGCCCCTGGAATTGTAGTTTTAAAAGATCATTCCAGCTACTGTGGGAGAATAGATTATAGGAGGCAAAGGGCAGAAGCAAGGAGACCAGTTGGGCTGTTTGTAACAACACAGCAGAGATGATGGTGGTTGGACAAGGACATTAGCAGCACAAGTTGTGAGAAGTGGCCAGATTCTAGATGTGTTTTGAAGGGTAGAATAGACAGGATTTGCTAATGGATTGGATGGAGTATGAGAAAGAGAGGAATAAAAAAAATGTAAGGTTTTTTGGTTCAGTATCAATATAAAGAGAGTTGCCATTAAACAAGATAGGGAAGACCTTGAAAGGAAGACCTGGGGGAAATATCAAGAGCTGGATGTTGTACAGGGTAACTTTCATATTCCTATTAGTCATCAAGGTGACTGAGGGTAATCAGCAGTTTCCTGGATGGGGTCTGCAACTCAGAGGAAGTTTTCAGACCAGAGACATGAATCTGGGATTCATTAACAAATGACTAGAGTTTAAAATTTTTTTAAATGTTTAATCTTATTTTTGAGAGACAGAGAGAGACAGCATGAGTGGGAGAGGAACAGAGAGAGAGAGGGAGACAGAATCCGAAGCAGGCCCCAGGCTCCGTGCTGTTCAGCACAGAGCCCGACTCAGGGCTCAAACCCACAAACTGTGAGATCATGACCTGAGATGAAGTTGGACGCCTGACTGAGCCACCCAGGCGCACAAATGACTAGAGTTTAGAAACACAAGACTGGATTAGATCACAGGTGCTTGATAAATATTTGATAGTTGGTAAAAAAAAAAATATATATATATATATATATATATATATATATACACACACTATCTCTTCTGTTAGAACACATTTTCCATAAAAATGAGCTTATATGCAATTGCAAATAGGGGATCAATGTCAATATAATGTGGAAGTTGTATTGGAGTATAATTATAATCTTCAGCAAGAAAGGAAAAACGACTTAACTTGCCTGCTGCACAGTTGGGAGCCTTTTAAGCTTTATTAAAAAAAACCCTTACAGGTGAGGATCTGCACCCAAGACTTCCTCCCCAGGAAGGTACACCCCAGCCTTGCATGGTTCTTGCATCAGACAGATTGCACCCCCTACTGTGCTCCTCTTAATAGTAGCCTCACTGTCTTAGAACTGTGCTTCTATCTGTATCTCCTCAGCTCTATCAAGGCAGAATTCTCTCTATTGGTTCCTTAAATGTTTAATATCCCTGGAGGCAGCCTTTAACCATACCAAGGTGTGTGTCTGAGGTGTCAAAATTATTACCTGAGATATTCATCTTTTTCTTATTTTATCAATATTCTGCTAATAATGTTGTATAAGTTCTGAGTGTTCTACTCCGACTTGAATTATTTTCTACTAGTCCTATTAATTTTAGTGTTATTTTACAAAATGTGATTTTTTTTCAGGGAATTGACTGTATACATGTAGTTGACATATTACTTCTGCCACATCTTTCCTAGCATCTTTTCCTATAGGAACTATAACTTCCCCCTCAGGTAAGGCTGTCAATCTATTAATGGCGCATCACCCATGATAGCCAATCAGAATACCCCACCAACCTGGCCATGGTGATTGGTCCAAGGACAGGCACATGACCCAGGAGAGCCATTCAGACTACACTACATACCTGACCCTGGTGAATGGTCCAGGGCTAGGCATATGACCAGGATAATGAATCAGAATACACTACCTACCAGGTCATGGTGATTAATTCTAGGATGGACCTATACCTCAGAGAGACAATCAGAACACCACCCACCTGGCCATGGTGACTGGGCCAGGGATGGTCACATGACCCAGTAGCCAGTCAGAATATACTACCTACCTGGCCATGGTCATTGGTCCAGTGATAGTCACAAGATCCAGGAGGGTCAATCACAATACATAACCAACTGGCCTGGAGATTGGTTCATGGAGAATCATGTGACCCAGGATAGCCAATCAAAATACACAACCTACTAGCCATGGTGATGGGTCCAGGGATATTCACATTACCCAGGGGAGCAAATCAGAATACACTACCTACCTGGCCCAGGTGATTGGTCCAGGGTTCAGCAATGACCCAGGATAGCCAATCAGAATACACTACCTACCTGGCCATGGTGATTTGTCCAGGGGGAGGCACATAACCCAGGAGAGCCATTCGGAATACACTACCTACCTGGCCATGGTGATTTGTCCAAGGCTAGGCACATGACCCAGGAGAGCCAATCAGACAATATTACCTTCCCTAACATGGTGATTTGTCCAGGGATAGGTGCTTGACCCAGAATAGTCCTATGAGCATACATTAACTACCTGGCCATGGTGATTTGTACATGGTGATAGGCATATGACTCAAGAGAACCAATCAGAATACAGTACCTACCTGGTCACAGTGATTGGTCCAGAGATCAACACATGACCCTGGATAGGCACTCAGAATACACTACCTACCTGGCCATGGTCATTGGTTCAGGGGTAGTCACATGACCCAGCCAATAAAAATACACAACCTACAGGGCCATGGTGAGTAGTTTATGGATGGACACAACCCTGGATAGCCAAACAGAATTCACCACAAACACGGCCATGGTGATTAGTCCAGGTATAGGCATAAGACCCAGATAGTCATTCAGAATACACTACTACCTGACCATGGTGATTGGGCCAGCAATAGTCACAAGATTGAGGGGGCAAATCAAAATACACAGCCAAGGGCTGGTGTTTGGTCCAGGGAGAATCACATGACCCAGGATAGCCAATCAAAATACACAACCTACTGGCAATGGTGAGTGGTCAAGGGATATTCACATGACCCAGGAGATCCAATCAGAATATACTACCTACCTAGCACAGTGATTGATCCAGGGATAGCCAAATGACCCTGATAGCCAAACAGAATACAATACCTCCTGGCCACAGGATTGGTTCAGGGATAGGCACATGACCCAAATAGCCAATCAGATTACACTACCTACCTGGCAGTGGTGATTTCTCCAGGGCAAGGCACATGACACATGAGAGCCAATGGGAATACATCCTGGCCACAGTGATTGGTCCAGGGATAGGTACATGACCCAGGATATGCAATCAGAATATAAGAACGACCTGGCCTAGGTGACTGATCCAGTGCTAGCCACATGACTCAAGAGAGCCAATCAGAATACACTACCTTCCTGGTCCTGGTGATGGGTCAGGGCTAGGCACATAACCCAGAAGAGCCAATCAGATTATACTAGCTAACTTACCATGATAATTGGTTGAAGGTAGTCACATGATCCAAGATAGCCAATTAAAATTCACCAACTACATGGCCATGGAGATTAGTCCAGGGATAGGCACATGACCTATGAGAGAGAATCAGAATTCACTACCTCTTGGCCTTGATGATTGATCCAGGGATAGCCACATGACCCAGGATATCCAATCAGAACACACTACCTACCTGGATGAGGTGATTGGTCCAGGCCTACACACAAGACCCGAAAGAGGCAATCGGAATACACTACCTACCTTGCCACCGTGATTGCTCCAACGGTAGTCACATGATCCAGGATAGCCAGTGAGAATTCACCAATTACGTGGCCATGGTGATTAGTCCAGGGATAGGCACATGACCTATGAGGGCCAGTCAGAATTCACTACCTCCTGTCCCTAGTGATTACTCCAAGGTTAGGCACATGACCTAGGACATCCAATCAGAACACACTACCTACGTGGCCAAAGTGATTGGTCCAGGGCTAGGCACATGACCCAGGGGAGCCAATCAGAATACACTTCCTACTTTGCCATGGTGATTGGTCCAAGGGGAGTCACATGATCCAAGAGGCCAGGTAGAATTCACCAACTATGTGGCTATAGTATTTAGTCCAGGGATAGGGACATGACCTATGAGAGCCAGTCAGAATACACTGCCTCCTGGCCAAGGTGACTGGTCCAGGGATAGGCACATGACACAGGATATCCAACCACAATACACTCCCTACCTAGACAAGGTGACTGGTGAAGGGCTAGCACATGACCCAAGAAAACCAATCAGAATACACTACCTTGGGGCACCTGGGTGGCTCAGTTGGTTGAGAGTCAGACTTCGGCTCAGGTCATGATCTCACAGTTCATGGGTTTGAGCCCCACATCAGGCTCTGTGCTGACAGCTCAGAGCCTGGAGCCTGCTTCGGATAATGTGTCTTCCTCTCTCTCTCTGCCTCTCCCCTGCTCACACTGTCTCTATCTCTCAAAAATAAATAAATGTTAAAAAAAATTAAAAAAAAAAGAATACACTACCTACTTGGTGCTGGTGATTGATCCAGGGCTAGGCACATGACCCTTGGGAGCCAATCAGAATACACTGCCTACCTTGCCATGGTGATTGGTCCAAGGGTAGTCACATGTTCCAGGATAGCCAATGAGAATTCACCAATTACATGGCCACAGTGATTCGTCCAGGGCTAGCCAAATGACCAAGGATATCCAATCAGAATACACTACCTACATGGTCAGGTGATGGGTCCAGGACTAGCCATATGACCCAAGACAGCCAATAGAATACACTACCTATGTGGGCAAGGTGATAGGTCTAGGGCTAGCCACATGACCCAGGAGAGCCAACCAGAATGCACTACATACCTTGCCATGGTGATTAGTCCAGGAATAGGCACATGACCCAGGAGAGCCAAAAGGAATACACTACCTACCTAGCCATGGTGAATGGTCCAAGGGTAGTCACATGATCCAGGATAGCCAATCAGAATTCAGCAACTATGTAGCCATGGTGATTAGTCCAGGGAGAGGCACGTGACCTAGGAGGGCCAATCAGCATCCACTACCTCCTGCCCCTGGTCATTGGTCCAAGGCTATCCACATGACCCAGGACATCCAATGAGAATCCACTGCCTACCTAGCCAAAGTGACTGGTCCAGGGCTAGCCACATGACCCAAGAGAGCCAATCAGAATACACTAGCTACCTGGCCCTGGCGATTGGTTCACAGCTAAGCACATGACCCTGGGGAGCCAATCAGAATACACTTCCTCCCTTGCCATGGTGATTGGTCCAATGGTGGACACATGATCCAGATTAGCCAATAAGAATTCACCAACTAAGTGGCCATGGTGATTACTCCAGGGATAGGCACATGACCTGTGAGTGCAAATCAGAATTCACTACCTCCTGGCTATGGTGATTGGTCCAGGGGTAGGCATATGACCCAGGATATCCAACCACAATACACTCCCTACCTAGCAGAACTGACTGGGCCAGGGCTAGCACATGACCCAAGAAAGCCCGTCAGAATACACTACCTACCTGTTGCTGGTGATTGGTCCAGGGCTAGTCACATGACCCAGAGGCACCAATCAGAATACACTTCCTACCTTGCCATGATGATTGGTCCAAGGGGAGTCACATGATCCAGGATAGGGAAACAGATTTCACCAACTCGGTGGCCATGGTGATTCCTCCAGGGATAAGCACATGACCTATGGGAGCCAAACAGAATACACTACCTCCTGGCTATGGTTATTGGTCCAGGGATAGGGTATGACCCAAGGTATGCAATCAGAATAAACTGCCTACCTGACTGAGGTGATTTGTCCAGGCCTAGCCACAAGACCCAAGAGAGTCAATCAGAATATACTATCTTCATGCCGGAGGTGATTGGTCCAGGGCTAGCAACATCACCCAAGAGCACCAATCAGTATACACTACCTACCTTGCCACAGTGATTGGTCCAAGGGTAGTCACATGATCCAGGATAGCTAATCAGAATTCACCAACTATGTGGCCATGGTGACCAGTCCAGTGTAGGCACATGACCTATGAGGGCCAATCATAATACAGTACCTCCTGGCCTCAGTGATTTGTCCAGGGCTAGCCACATGACCCAGAATTTCCAATCAGAATACACTACCTACCTGGTGCTGGTGATTGGTCCAGGGCTAGGCACATGACCCATGGGAGCCAATCTGAATACACTTCCTACCTTGCTATGGTTATTGGTCCAAGGGGATTCACATGATCCAGTATAACCAATCAGAATTCACCAACTACATGGCCATGGTGATTAGTCCAGGGATAGGATAGGATCTATGTGATCCAATCAGAATACACTACCTCCTGGCTATGGTGATTGGTCCAGAGATAGGTTATGACCCAGGATACCAATCTGAATACACTACCTACCTGGCCAAGGTGATTGGTCCAAGCCTAGCCCCAAGACCCATAAGAGCCAGTGACAATACACTACCTTTGTGGCCGAGGTGACTGGCCCAGGGCAAGCAACATCACCCAAGAGAGCCAATCAAAATACAGTACTTTCTTGGACCTGGTGATTGGTCCAGGGCTAGGCACATGACCCAGCAGAGCCAATCAGATTATACTAGCTAACTTACCATGGTGATTGGTTGAAGGTAGTCACATGATCCAGGATAGCCAATCAGAATTCACCAACTAGTGGCCATGGTGATAGGTCTAGGGATAGGGACATAACCTATGAGAGCCAATACCATACACTACCTCCTGGCCAGGGTGATGGGTCCAGTGCTAGCCACATGACCCAGGACAACCAATCAGAATACACTACCTACCTGGCCCTGATGATTGGTCCAGGGATAGGCACCTGACCCCAGCGAGCCAAAAGGAATACACTACGTACCTTACCTTGGTGATTGGTCTGATGGTAATCACATGATTCAGGACATTCAATCGAATTCACCAAGTAGGGGCCATGGTGATGAGTCCAGTGATAGGCACATGACCTATGAGAGCCAGTCAGAATACACTACCTCCTGGACATGGTGCTTGGTCCAGGGCTAGCCAAATGGCCCAAGACACCCAATCAGAATACACTACAATGTGGCTGAGGGGATAGGCTAGGGCTAGCCATAGGACCCAGAAGAGCCACCAGAACACACTACATACCTGGCCATGCTGATTGGTTCAGGGGTAGGCACATGACCCAGGAGAGCCAAAAGGAATATACTACCTACCTTACCATGGTGATTGGTCCCAGGGTAGTCACATGATCCTGGATAGCCGATGAGAACTCACCAACTATGTGGCCATGGTAATTAGTCCAGGGTTAGGCACATGACCTATGAAGGTCAATCAGAATCCACTACCTCCTGCCCCTGGTGATTGGTCTAGGGTTAGGCACATGACAGGACATCCAATCAGAATACACTGCCTACCTAACCAAAGTGACTAGTCCAAGGCTAGCCATATGACCCAGGAGAGCTATCAGAATACACTAGCTACCTGGCTCTGGTGATTGGGTCAGGGCTAGGCCCATGGTCATGTCCCAGAGGAGCCAATCAGAATACACTTCCTACCTTGTCATAGTGATTGGTCAAAGGGGAGTCATATGATCCAGGACAGCCAATCAGAATTCATGAACTAGGTGGCCATGGTGATTAGTCCAGGGATAGGCACATGACCTATGAGAACCAAACAGAATACACTACTTCCTGGCTATGGCTATTGGTCCAGGGATATGCTATGACCCAGGATATAAAATCATAATAACCTCCCTATCTGGCTAGGTGATTGGTTCAGTCTAGCCACAAGACCGAGACAGCCATCAGAATACACTACCTACATGGTGGAGGTGATTGGTCCAGGGCTAGCAACATCACCCAAGAGAGCCAATCACAATAAACTACCTACCTTGCCACGGTGATTGGTCCAAGGGTAGTCACATGATCCAGGATAGCCAATCAAATTCACCAAGTAGGGGCCATGGTGATGAGTCCAGGGATAGGCACATGACCTATGAGAGCCAATCAGAATACACTACCCCCTGGCTATGGTTATTGATCCAGGGACAGGGTATGACCCAAGATATGCAATCAGAATAAACTACCTACCTGGGGGAGGTGATTTATCCAGCCCTAGCCACAAGACCCAAGACAGCCAATCATAATGCAGTACCTCCTGGCCTCAGTGATTGGTCCAGGGCTAGCCACATGACCCTTATTTCCAATCAGAAAACACTACCTACCTGGCTGAGGTGATTGGTCCAGGGCTAGCCATGTGACCCAAGAGAGCCAACCATAATATACTACCTACCGTGCTGAGGTCATTGGTCCAGGGCTAACCACATGACCAAGGGAGCCAATAGAATACAGTACTTACATGGCCCAGGTGATTGGTCTAGGGCTAGCCCTATGATCCAAGAGAGCCAATCAGAATACAATACCTATGTGGCCAAAGTGATTGGCCCAGGGCTAGCTACATGACCCAAGAGAGCCAATCAGAATATACTACATGCTGATCCTGGTGATTGGTCCAGGGCTAGACATGACCCAGAGGAGCCATGACCCAGAAGAGCCTATCAGAATACACTTCTGACTTTGCCATGGTGATTGGTCCAAATGGAGTCACATGATCCAGTGGGCAATCACAATTCACCAACTATGGTGCCATGGTGATTAGTACAGGGATAGGCACATAACCTATAAGGGCCAGTCTGAATTCACTACCTCCTGTCCCTGGTGATTGATCCAGGGATAGGCACATGACCCAGGATATCCAATCAGAATCACTACCTACCTGGCCGAAGTAATTTGTCCAGGGCTAGCCACATGACTGAAGAGAGGCAATAAGAATACCCTACCTACCTGGTCTTGTTGATTGGTCCAGGGCTAGGAACATGACCCAGGAGAGTTCATCTGAATACACTACCTACCTTGCCATGGTGATTCATCCAAGTGTAGTCACATGATCCAGGATAGTGAATCAGAATTCACCGACTACGTAGCCATCATGATTAGTCCAGGGCTAGCCACTTGATCCAGGGGAGGCAATCAGAATACACTACCTACCTGCAATGGCGATGTGGTCAGGAATGGACACATGACCCATGATAGCCAGTCAGAATATACTACCTACCTGGCCACAGTGATTGGTCCAGGGATTGATATAAGACTCAGGAGAGTCAATTAGAATACACTACCCACCTGGCAGTGGTGATCATTTCAGTTTTGGACACATGATCCAGGGTAGTAAGTCAGAATATACCACCTGACTGGGCATGGTCCCTGGTTCGTGAATAGGCATATCATCCAGGAGAGTCAATCAGAATACAATAGCTACCTTGCATCAGTGATTGCTCCGGGGATGGGCACATGACCCAGGACAGCCAATCAGAACACTACCTACCTGTCCATGATTTTTGGTCCAGGGATAGTCACATGACCCAAGATAGCCAATCATAGTACACTACCTCCTGGGCCATGCTGATTAGTTCAGCGATGGACACATGACCCGGGATAGCCATTACCCAGAATTTACCACCTACTTAGCCATTATGAGTGGTCCAGGGATAGCCACATTACCCAGGATAGCCAAACAGAATACAGTACCTATCTGGACATGGTGATTGGTCTAGAAGTAGCCACATGATAGAGGAAAGCCAAGCAGAAGACACTGCCTACCCAGCCATGGAGAGTGATTCAGGGATAGGCACATGACCTAAGATAGCCCATCAGAATACCCTACCTCCTGGGCCATCGTAATTAGTTCGGGGATGGACACATAACCCAGGATACCCAATCAGAATTCACTACCTACCTGGCTATGGTGATTATTTCGGGGATGGGCCCATGACACAGGAGAGCCAGTCAGAATTCACCACCTTCCTGGCCATGGTGATTGGTTCAGGGATGGACACATGACCCCAGTTATCTAGTCAGAATACACTATATACTTGGCCATGGTGATTATTTTAGGGATAGGCACATGAACCAGGATACCCAATCAGAATACACTACCTACCTGGCCATGGTGATTATTTCAGGGATGGACATAGAATCCGGTAGAGCTAGTCAGAATACACTACCTACCTGGCCATGGTGATCGGTCCAGGGATCACACATGACCCAGGATAGGCAATCAGCATGTACTACCTACCTGGCCCTTGTGATTGTTCCAGGGATAGCCACATGACCCAGTATAGTCAAACAGAACACACTTCCCACCTCGCCATGGTGATTGTTCCAGAGATAGGCACATGATCCAGGAGAGCCAATCAGAATACACTACCTACCTGGCCATGGTGATTGGTTTAGAGATAGTCACATGACCCAGAATGGACAATCAGAATACACTACCTACCTGGCCTTGGTGATTATTTCAGGGATGGACACATGACTCAGCATAGCTGGTCAAATTCACCACCTTCCTTGCCATGGTGATAGGTCCATGGATCGCCACATGACCCAGGATAGCAAGTCAGAATATACTGCCTACCTGGACATGGTGATTGGTTCAGGGATGCACACATAATCCAGGATAGCCTATCAGAATATCCTACCTTCCTGGCCATGGCGATTGGTTTAGGGATAGGACATGATCCATGAGAGACAATCAGAATTCACCACCTACCTGGCCATGGTGATCGTCTGGGGATGGGCACATTACCCCCAATAGCAAATCAGGATACACTACCTACCTGGCCTTGGTGATTATTTTAGGGATGGACACATGATTCAAGCAGGTCCAATCCCTGCACCTTTGTTGGAGCTATCAGGAAGTTCAACCCTTAACTCTGGAGCTGTCTTTGATACTATCTGCCTAAAGAATGATGTGTCACAAGATATAAAGGAGACACAAATTAAGAATTCAAAGTAAATTATTCATCTTGTGTGTATTTCTATTATTATTTCCTAGAAAACTCATAGTCTTTTCTTCAAGACTCAGTTCAATTGTCATTTTCTGGTGAAATGTTACTTGACCTCTCCCACCTCCCTCATGGAGGTCTGTGAATTCTCTTCTCATTCCCATAGCACCTTGGTTTTTTTCCCTATTACAGCATTGTTGAGTGACTTGTTTATTGTCTTCTCCTCCCCTTCACCCACTCCTTGTTGTATGGCATTCTTGATGGTAGAGACTTTGCTTTATTCATCTCTATAAACTCAGGTCCTAACATAATGTCCACTACATAGTAGGTGCACAGTAAATGTGAGTTTGGTGAATAGGTTAAGAGACTATTCTAGTAATACTTTTGGTTGATCACCTTGCACGGAAAGACACACTGTTTTGGACACACACACACACACACACACACACCATATTTTGCAGGAATGTAGGATTTTTGGTAGGTAAGAATTTTGATTCAGGTACCTAACAGCTTAAAACAAAAAAGCATCAAATGTTCTTCCTTGAGATTACACTTGAAAATAAGATAGTAAGAGAGAATGCAGAGTAGGGGAAACTTTAGCAAAAGAGGAGAAATAACTTTGGAAAACATGACTTTATAGACTTAGTAGAGGTAGAGAAACTGAGGGTTAATATTATTCAGGAAAGTAGTTGTAGATAAGGAAGAAAAACAAAGTAAATAGATGGGAAAAGATGGAAAGCATAGAGGAAGACATGAAAGGCAGGGGTAGGAAAGTCCTGGATGTTAGACCTTTGAGCTTTCAATAAAGATTTATTTTCCACTGTGTGTCAGGCAGTATACTAGGTTATTGGGACATTGAAATGAATGTCATGGTGCCTTCCCATCGTGGGGAAGATCTAGGTTTATAATGGTGGTAAGAAAGCAACGGGAGGATGAGAAGGGGTGTGTGTTGGGGGGAGATTACCCACTTTTATCAAAAGTCAGTAACCTTCCATTCTGGACAGGAACACAGGAAGTATGGCTGCTGAAATGCTGTCTTCAGGCTGGGAAAATGCCCCACTCTCTCCCCATTCTTCTTTCTTTCCCTCTGAATTCTGTAACCCTTTGCTCTTGCCAAAACAAACAGTATTCTTATTCTACATGCTCTTCCTCTCAGTTTGGATATGATGGAGACCATGGTCTCATCACCCCTGTCCCCCCAGCTCAACAAGATAACCTCTCAGACAACTGTCAGGTCCCAAGGCAGATTCCCAGTCCCTATTTGTTGGAGATCTTACTTCTATTAGTAAGATCTGTTGATATTCTGCTCCGCCGTGACTGTCCCAAGTGAAGCTTGTATATGGTCTCTGCTACTCTTCCCAATCTGAGTCAGATTAGGAGGGTGCCCCCTGGCACCAGAGTCCCATCATCCACACTGAACTCTTCCAGGATCCCAGAGGATCTGAGAGGGGAGAGGCTGACAGCCACCTGTGTGAGGTAGGGGACTCCAAGCAGGTGGGAATAATTTGTGCATTGGTTGTGGTGGGCAGTAGGGGACCTTGGACATAGACACCAACTGTGGGAAGGTCTGGGCATTGCCAGCCCAGCTGATAGGACTAAAGTGTGTCAGATGAGCAGCCCTGGGTGCACGAGTCTGCAAAAGTCCGGGGAGAGGCAAGACTGATGGAAAAGGATACACCTGGGATCTCTAGGAGCCGGCTGCACCTGTCTCTAGGTTGGGTGGGTTCTGGCGCTACCACAAGGGGGAGACCGAGGGTGGCGGGGGTAGGAGGTTGTGGTTAGCCGATAGTCGATAGTCGCGGAGCCGAGCAGGCTGGCAGAGCCTGAGGGAGGGCTTTGACAAACACCTTGTCCAGACGGCGGCGTGTGGAAGGTGTGTTGAGCTCAGATGGGCAGCCTAAGGGCAGTAGGTCCTGGGGTGGCGAGGGGCAGAGGAGAGGGGAGACCCACCCCGGAGGCACGCGTCCTGCAGCAGCTGGTGGTTGTCTGGAGGGGCGGGCTGTGCTTGAGGCGGCTCTGGCTGGAGGCCCCTGGCGCGGCCGCCTGGGGGCGTCGAGCAGAGGGCCCTGCGGAAGGGGCGGCTGGAGACCGCCTCCCAGCGCTCCGACCGGGTACCTGGAGGGGCGGGGAGGGAGAGGGGCGCGCGACGGAGAGGCGGGCGCCCGGCGCGTGAGTCACTCCGCTCCCCGGGGTGCGGAGCGGGACATCGCCTCCCGCCTGGGATCTGCATTTCATCTCCAGCTTCAGCGACCAGCCGCCTTTCCGTCTAGGTGAGGACCAGGTAAGTTTCTCGTCTTTTGGTGCCTCAGGCTTGGGTGACTCGGGTGGTGTTTGGGGGGGGGGGGATGTCTCCCAGTCTGTATCTCTGTCTGCCTTTGCTCCCACCCTCGGGCTCTCTCCATCGGAGACAGAAAGTTAGATTTTTAAAACGCAACAGAGGCTATCAAATCCATGCTCAGACCCCAAACAAGCCAAACTCTGGGGCCATATTCTTAATTTCCAGGATACCTTCACAGGTCCGGATGCGGCGTTTACGGGGCTAGGAATGTTTGATTTGTTTCTCGTGTTTCCCTCCTCCCCCACTTTCTTCCTGGGTGATTCTTAGAGGTTAGGGGGGTGGGAGGTGGCAAGAGAGCTAGAGGGCTGAGCCGGAATCCTTTGCCAAGGCGGTTTCCTCATTCTCGGCGAGGTGGCAGATGTTTCACTGTAGCCTGAGTTGGGATCTTGGAACAACCCTCCCCAGCCCAGGACGTGCTGCATATCAATCTCGTCACCACTGACTGAATCAAAATGTTCCGGAGGCACAATTCATGTGAATGTCACGATAATGTTGAAACAATTCATTTAGGACTCTATTGAATATTTTATTTTTAATGTATTTCAGGAACATTTTAGGAAACTGCTGCTGGTCTTATTTTCAGAGATGCTTCAAAACCTATTATTTCCCTTGCGAGAAAATCAATGAGGACCTATTCTGTTTCTTATGAGGATTTAACAATGCAAAGCTACATGTTAGTTTTCCTTTTTCTCTACCAGTGTGGGTCTGTGTGTGTGTGTGTGTGTGTAGGGAGGGGGAGGTTTGCTTCCACCAACTGCCTTTAGAAAAACCGATGCGGGGAGGTCACATCCCTGTTTCTCTACCATTAACTGCAGGTGTTTCTGTGATTATTAAATAGGTACTAATTATTGCTGTCGTTTTTGCTTAAAAGTAGCAGAGGAGAGCATCTCCTGGAATGCATGCATTTGTGGCTCCTGTCGACAACTGATTGCTTTATTATCAATATTGTTTGGTTTGCTGCAATGTTAACAGGTGGTCTTAATTCACAGCCCAGAATTCTTCTGTGCTGCGCAAACATCCCTGCTGATAGAGGAGGAAAGTGCTTACCCTCTTTCCCCCCACCCCGCCCCCCACCAAACCTGGTCTTTATCCTGTTTTGTGGGAGAAGGATGGGTGGGGAAGCTTTTCTGGCAGTTGATTGAGTAGCCCATCCTAAATTGCTCTTTCCTGAAATGTCATTTGGTCTACAGTCTGTGATTATAGCAAAGAATCGCCTCCTCCTCCCCAGGAAGGAAAATAAAACTTCACGTGTTTAGTCAAGTCACAGGAATAACTTTTTAGAGTTGAATGGAAGTTTTCATGATTCTCTTTTCCAAAATTATTTATGGGGACCCCCCCGCCCCCCCCCCACCAAACCTTTCTGATCCTGTGACTCCTCTCCCCTGCATATCTCTGTCTCTGTGCTTACCATCCTGTGACTCTTGGTTTACATACCAGTCTCAAGATAGTAAAATTTCTTGGGAGGCAGGGGTAAAGTTTTATTCATCTTTATACCCCTGGAGTCTACTAAAGTGGAGGTCTGTTAAAAGAATGAATGAATAAACGAATTTGGCAGTTCAGACTGGGTTTACCTTTCCACCTGGGTATGCTTTCTCTTCATTCCTAGAAAATAATCCTTCTCATTCAATAAATCTCAAAATGTGGGGCCTCAGGCCACACAGTGTTCTAAATAAATGAGTTTGACACACATGGAAGACTATATATTAATTGTGATTTTTTTTTCTGCAAGAGAAAAGCCAACTACAGGTGGCTTTTACAAATAGAGAAGCCTGACAGCAGGTGATTACTGGAGTTGGTGGCCCAAAGGCATCAGGGTTCTGGATCAATGCCTTACTAAGCTCATGGCTTCAAGATGGGTCTAAGAACTCCAGACGTTACATCCTTACTCCATGTTCAAAGGCAGGAAATGGGTAGTGGAGAGGGGTAGAATAATTTCTCTCATATGACTTTCTCTTGCCAGAGAAGAAATATCTTTTCTCAGCAGAATCTCTCTTGTATTTCATTGGCCAGAACTGGGCTCTATAGCAGTTCTTAATGGTGAGAGAGGCCGGGAAAGCGAGTATCGGGCTTTTTAGCTGCTGTCATGGAAAGGAGGCCAGGGAGAGGGAGGTTAGAGATGGCTTTGGGTAGCTAACCGGCAGATTGTGCTAGTATGTCATGAAAACGGTTCTATTTTAACCAGTGACGGGATTAATGACTGATCCAAGTAAAAAATTAAATATTAATCAGTGTAGCAAGAGCACATTCAGAACAGCCCCTGCTCCTGCCCCCCCAAGGTGTATGGTGTTTTAAAGGTGCTAAATAATCACTGTTGTGGAGCACGTTAACTTTTAGAGACTGCAGGTAGAAAAAAAAACGCGTGTGTATATGTGTGTGTGTGTGTATATGTGTATATATACATGTACGTATGTATATGTGTATATACGTATACACATACATACAGCGTATACGGTTTCCATCAGGTAAGGGTCAGATCCTCCAGTTCCTGGAACAGAGTAAACATTCAGTAGATACTTGTCTAGTGAGTTGACTGTAGAGTTTGGGAGCTTCACAACCTCACATGGCCCAGTAGAAAGGGTTTAGCAAGAAAAACCTAATTAGTGGTTTGACACCTACACCCTGAAATGCTGGTTTACATAACCTTAGAGTCTTTCATTTGGATCTGAGGAACCCGGAGGGCAACTTAGAGGGGCCAGAAGAACGTAAGGAGAGGTAGTGGGTACTGATAGTTTAAGTCAACGGGTTTTCTGTGGGGGCCCTCCCTATACCTGTGCTGAGGAAGATTTATTACAAAAGTTCAAGAGGATCCTAGCCCCAAAATGTTTAAGCTGATGCATGAAATTAAGAGCATAGATGACTGCCCGCTTTGATTCTTGACTCTCTTTCACAGTAGGAGTCCTGAAATATTTACAGAAGGACCAGGTTTGGAGACCTACTGATGGGACATCAGTTAAGCAAGTGTCAAGAGATTGACATTTAACAGTTGAAGGACCCTGGGCCTTAGATTTTTCACCAGTCAAAAGAATGAAGCACACCATCGGTGGTTCTCAAACTTTGTTGCGCTTAAAAAAATCACCTGGAAAGCTTTTAAAAATCCAGAGTTAGGGGCTAATCCCCAAATTACTTAAATTGGGACCTCTGGGAGTGGTACCTAGCTGTCAGGATTTTAAAAACTCCCTCAGATGAGTCCAATATGCACCTGAGTTTGGGAACTGTATTTGTGAGAGCTACCATAACAGAGTACCCCAGACCAGGTGACTCAAATAAGATTTTTTTCCCCACAGTTCTGGAGGCTAGAAGGCCAAGATTGAGGTGGAGGCAGGGTTGACTTCCTCTTCTTTTTTTTTGTATTTAAATTCAAGTTAGTTAACATCCAGTGTAGTATTGGTTTCTGGGGTAGAACCCAGTGATTCATCATTTGCATAGAACACCCAGTACTCATCCCAACAAGTGCCCTCCTTAATGCCCATCCCCCACCCACTTCCCCTCCAGCAACCCTGTTCTCTGTATTTGCGAGTCTCTTAAGGTTTGCCTTCTTCTGAGGGCTCTCACCTTGACTTGTACATCACTGCCTTCCTGCTGTTTTCACATGGTCTTTCCTCTGTGCACGTCTGTGTCCTAATTGCCCGTTATAAGGACACAAGTTATATTACATTAGGGCCCACTCATTTGACCTAATTTTGCCTTAATCGCCTCTTTATAGAGGTCCTAGCTCCAAATAAGTCACCTACTGAGGTTAGGACTTCAACGTGAGTTTGGGGGTGGGGACACAATTCACCCCACAACAGGAACCACTGGACGGATACGGCACTTCTCCAGCTTTAATGTGCATACCAGTCACCTGAAGACTTTATTTTTTATAATTTAGATTCCAATTTAGTCTAGATGGGGCGCAGGATTCTGCAGCGCTAACAAAATCCAGGTGATACCAATATAGATACTTGAATGCAGTTCTAGTTAGATCGGTGGTTCTGAAGCCCTCCCAGGCATTCACATCACCTGGAGAGCTTGTTAAAAACAGGTCACCGGGTCCTGGCCTCAGAATTTCTGATTCCGTAGGTTTGGGGTTGAGCCCAAGATTTTACACGTCTTTTTTTTTTTTAAACAATTTACATTTCTAAGAAGTCCTCAGGTGAAGCTGCTGGTGTTGGTCTAGGGATGATACTTTGTGAAGCACACCATCGGTGGTTCTCAAACTTTGTTGCGCTTAAAAAAAGAAATCACCTGGAAAGCTTTTAAAAATCCAAAAGCTTTTAGCAAGATCTCTGACATTTTGAGACTTTATGGTATTGGGTGAGTCTGGTTCATTACATCATTGTAGGTGAGTTTATCTGTGGTATTTGCTCTAATTGCTGATAGTATTGTACTTGTGCTTTTGCCAAGTTTAATGACTTTGCTCAAATGACAAAGGATGAGGAAATGGGAGAAAATACTATAGTGAAGTCTCCCTCAATCTCTTGTACAAATGGAGGTGAATGAATATGGAGACTATACATCAGCCCATTTGTCTCCATTCATGTTTCTTCTCCAGTCACAGAGCTAAATTGCAGCTTGCCCTTGTACCAGCTCCAAGATAATTTTACAAGGCTGGTTCCTTGTGATTTTTTTTTCAAGGATTAACTATTCTGTGGATGGAGCAATCTCGAGGGGCATTGCAAATTTCTCCACACACATTTAATACAAAATTCGAATTTAATCACATTTTTTTTTCTGCATGAGACCCAACAGTGAGCTACATCAAACAATATCCCCCTCTCCAAAATAATTAAGAGATGGGAAAATAATTTGTCTTCTCTTCGAGAGCTAAGTCAGTAAAGTTCACATTCTGTGGATATTGTTATTCACTTGTGGGAGTAAAACAAGAGACTGTAAATATGAGATTAAATGGCTTAGAAACATCTAAAACCTTAAGCTAGTGATTTGGGTATAATATCAAGAATGTGATTTTATGTTAGAAAGTAGAAATCTACCAAAAATAACAATAGCTATACACAGCCTCCAACTTAGCAATGGTTCAACTTACGATTTTTTGACTTCATGATAGTGCAAAAGCCAGACACACTTAGTAGAAGCTGTACCTTGAATTTTGAATCTTGATCTTGTCTCAGGCCAGTGGTATGCAGTGTCTCTCCTGATGCTGAGCCACGATTCCCAGTCAGCCATGCCATCGTAAACGACCAATACACATAAAACCATTCTGTTTTTCACTTTCAGGACACTGCTCAATAAATTACATGAGCCACTCAGTGCTTTATTATAAAGTAGGCCTTGTGTGAGATGATCTTGCCCAACTGTAGGCTAATGTAAGTGTTCTGAACACGTTCCAGGTAGGCTAGGCTAAGCTATGGTGATTGGTAGGTTAGGTGTAGGAAATGCTTTTTCAATTTACGATATTTTCTTTTTTTTAGTTTTTTTTAAGTGTTTGTTTATTTTGAGAGAGAGAGCATGAGCAGGGGAGGGGTGGAGAGAGAGGGAGACACAGAATCCGAAGCAGGCTCCAGGCTCTGAGCCATCAGCACAGAGCTAGAGCCTGATGCGGGGCTTGGACTTGTGAACCGTGAGGTCATGACCTGGGTCGGATGCTCAACCGACTGAGCCACCCAGGTGCCCCAGTTTACAATATTTTCAACTTGTGGTCTTATTAGGATGTAGACCCATCATAAGTTGAGGAAGATGTGTATTTTTGTTGCTGACTGGGATGTGTTAAGTCATTGTTCCCATAGTATCTCATTTAACTCTTGTAACCGTATCAGATTATGTGTGTGTCAGATGTCTATTGCTATAATAATGTGGTATAGCAACCAACCACAAAATCTCAGTAGTATATGATAATATGCTTAAGCACTTACCGCTCATGTGTCAGGATCAGCTGGGGGTTGGCCCGATTGCTTTGCTGGTCTGGGATTGCTCACGTGTCTTGGGGTTACCTGGATATCAGCTGATCTAGGCTAGCCTTGATTGGAGTACCTTGTGGCCCGGACTCTTTTTCACATGTTTCTCATCCTCCAGCAGGCTTCCAGTCATGTTCTCAAGGCAGTAGCAGAGGCAGAAGTGAGAAAAAGTGGAAATATACAGACTTCTTGAGGCCTAGACTCATAACTGGCATGTCACACTTCTTCCTTATTGTGTTGGCCAAAGCAAGCACATAGTCGTGCCCGGAGTCAGAGTGCAAGGGCCCTGTGGAGTTACATGGCAAAAGGCATAGATGGAAGGAGGGGTGAAGAATATGGGTCATTTTTTCGATAAACTATCCCAGAGGAAAAAATAAGGTCCAGAGATACTAAATAACTTGTTTAGATTGCATTATTCATAAGAGGTGAGCCAAGCTTCAGAAACAACCGTGATGCCAAAGCTTAGTACTCTTCCCTTTATACCACATTGCTTTTCTATTTCTTCTTGTACCGTTTAGAAAAAAAACAAAGTCAACAGAAGGTATGAGGTTGGCCTAGAGGATAAAAAAATTATCTTTGTTCATTAAGTCACAATTGAGATTTTATACATATGTACACACACAAGTGCACCCATATGTATGTGTATATATGCATATTCTATTTGATCAATTTCAAGAATTTTATGTTTTAATTTTTTAATGTGGTCTATTATGTCTCCAAATGAAACAACTAAAATATTTCCGTTTCAAACTTAAAAATGGATTCAACTTGCTGCCCCATTTCCTCTGGGGCTGTCCTCAAAAGAATGAGTCTTGCTAAAATATTTTCCATACTTAGGACATTTCCAAAGTTAGGCCAGGCATATAGGGCCTGTGTTCAGAATGACTTTGCTGATGACCTGTTTTGAGTTTACCTTCAAGGATTTCACACATTTTTCACATTCCTCATGAGTTTTGCCAGCAGTTGGTATTGTGGCTCCCAGCACTGTCTAGGGGAAGAGGTTACCTGTTATGTTTCCAGCCTGATTGTCCGACCCGCCCAATTACACAAGCTAGGTTGTAGAGATGGATGCAACAGGCTGTCAGGACCCGATGCCATTTCAACATTTGAAGTGTATAATAAATTGTATTTCTCCTGATTTCATGCTCAGCAGTCACTCTTATGATTCCCCGTGTTCATTGCCTTCAGGGAGAGAATAACCTGGTCAAGCTGTCTGGTCTGCCTGAAAGTTCTATTTCTCATTGTAAATTACTAAGCCACCACTCTGACTTTAAACACTTATGAGTATTGTCGGTGTGAGTCAGCATCCAGCACCTTCTAGCCTGAGAAATGCAGAGACACTGATAAAAATCAGTTTTCTGGAGTTAGGCCGCTCAGTGGCAGGCCTGATGATGGTGATTCACCGAAGCGAATTAACTAGCATTTATTAATCATTTTCTGCATACCAGGCACTGTGCAGTTTTATTTGTATGATCTCATTTAGTCCTCGTAACAACTTTGTGACTTAGTACTTTTCTTTTTTCCAGTTTACAAATAAGACTCATTGTCCTTTCTTACCATCTTCTTTAGTGGCAGAATCTAGTTTTATTCCTGCTGGTGATGCTTCCAGTGAACAGTCTCCATTAGCCAGCATCTCTGGCACTGAGGCGTGATCCTACGACTGAGTTCTGCCCCTGAGATCATTGTTGTGTTGTGCAGGACTTCTAGGAAGCCTGTGTGAAGAGAGTTGATTTGGCTGGGAGGAAGGCCCTTCTATACTTTGTTTCCTCCAGCTACTGGCCTGGAATGCAGGCATGTTAGCTAGAGACCTCTTGGACGATGGAGTGACTGCTTGGATGTACGCCAGCATTGAGGTTCTTAGGAAGGTAGAAGGAGGAATCGGCCTGTGATGGCATCATGGAGCCCCTGTGCAGTTCCATTCCAGAGATCCTTGCCTACTTTCTGAACATACTGGTGTTCTCTTAGCAGAGAAAAAAAAGTAGGAATGGCTACTGGGTAGGCAGTGGACTGTGTTTACACGCCGTGTGCCAAGTGCCTAATATTTGAACTGCGGTAGATACATGTGTTTTGAGTTCCATCTCTGCTGCTTATTAGGTGTGTGTATTAGGTACATCTTGTGCCTTGCTGTGCATCCTTTCAGCCTGCCTTTTAGGCAAGCCATTGGTTCAATAACCACATTTCAGGGGAGTAACCAGAGAGTACCTTGCCTTAGCCTCACTTTCTACCCCAGGACTTCTTTGATATTTCAACACCAAAGCTTGTTGGACCCCCCTGGCACCCAAGTATGTGTATTATGGGATGTGAGGGAGTTAAAGACCCAAAGAGTCAATATTTGACCAGTCTGGGATGGGAGCCAGGGATAAATGTTCCCTTCTTACATTCAGATATTTCTGAACTGCGTTTTAGTACTGTTTACTTCTAAGAGATTCTCAGAGGGTCTAAGCAGGGTTAAACCCCAGTTGCCTCCAGTTGTGGTCAACTCAGAAATATACTCCTGGATTTATTTTCATGTTTCCTATTTCCTTTCCCCACTTACCTACCTCTTTTCTCTAGAATCACTTTCCAAAATAGACTACTTGCATTCAAATCCTTGTCTCAGGCTTTGCATTCCAGGGAGAAGTCAGGGTAAGATATTGTATTATCTTCAATTAAGCTCTACTGATAAAACTTTGGTACTTGCTGACATTTTTATGCCCCTTGTATGACGAAGTGGTACACTGTCTTTGGCATACAAAGATGATGATACATTATGAAATCTGATGGTATTAAGTGTTTGGTATGGGAATGGATCAGCAGGAGTTAACATACCTTGTTGATGGGAGTGCAAATTTGGTAAAGTCATTTTGGAAAAGAAAACTTGACATTCCCTTGCAGAGTTGAATATCCACATGCCCTATAGCCCATAAATTTTATTTCTGGGTATAACCCTTAGAGAAATCTTTCTGCATGTGAACCAGGAACTCTCCTTAGGAATGTTCTTAGCAACATGGTTCGTAATAAAAAAAAATGCTGGAAAAACCTGATTTTTCACTGATGGGAAAATAGATAAATTTAAAAATTTGATATTTCACAATAGAATAAAAATGAATTAACTACAATTATATGCAAGAACATACATGCATATTAGAAACAATTGAATAAATAACCAAATCACCAAAGCCTTCATGCGGTTGGGCGTAATTTTTGTAAAGCTCAAAAGTAAACAATACTAAACAGTACATTGCAAGGAATCCTATGTATATGAGAAACTGTAAAGCAAGGTGAGCCCAAAATTGAGGCTAGCGCTTTCCTCTGATGGGGACATAGGATAAGGTAGGAACATGTGGTAGATACATTGGCATTTGTAGTACTCTAGGTCCTGAATGGGGTGACGGGGTCATCGAGACTCATTAGTCTTTAGAATTTATTTAAATGTGATATAGATTCTTTTGTATGTATCACATATTAGTAATTTTTATGAAGTGAAACCACACCAACAAGGATGCTGTACTGACAAAGCACGGCCTCAGTGAAAGCCTGCTCTGTTCTTCAGCGTGTGAGGGATTTTTTTCCCCTTTGTGTTCTCAAGTGCATTATAATAAACTAGAATGGCAATGCACAAGATTCGGTTTTCCTTATGGCCATTAAGGGTCACGTCCTCTAGTATATTTAGAAAAGAACAGTTTGTTGTGTCCTCTTGCCCCTGCGTCCACTTGCCTGTGGTTCCTATGTATCCTGAGGTTCCCCATTGCTTTTGACTGTGCATGATCCAACTGCCATTTATTGCTGGTCTCAGTGCAGCACTCAAGGGCTACAATCTCCCTTGATTCTATGGTGTGTGTGTGTGTGTGTGTGTGTGCGTGCGCACGCATGTATATGTGTATGTATTAGGAGGTAGTATTACGGTAGGGAGTGAGGAGGCTATTAACCTGACAGTTCTCTTTATAGCTTCAAACTTCTTCCTTTCCTTGACAATGCTACCACACAAAGCTATAAGGTTGTAGCAGATTTTACATCCTAGGCTAGGATTTATAACCTTGAAAACGTTTTTGTGCCATCAACCCTTTGATGAAACTTACGGCTTTCTTATCAAAATGTGGCTTAAATACATAAAATCAAACACTGGATTACAAAGGAAACAAATTATATTGACATACAATGATCAGAATATAAAAAATTTGTGTTATAGTAATATATGTACTTATTTATTCACTTACTAAACAATCTAGTGGTGAGTCTAATGACCATCCAAAGTTTAAAGTAGTGATGGGCAGGGGTGCCTGGGTGGGTCAGCTGGGTAAGCATCTGACTCTTGATTTCAGCTCAGTTCATGGTCTCACAGTTCCTGAGGTCGAGCACCACGTTGGGCTCTGGGCTGACAGCGTGGAACCTGCTTGGGATTCTTTCTCTCCCTCCTTCCCTGCCCCTCTCCCACTCACTCTCTCAGAAATAAATAAGCATTAAAAAAATATTGATAAGCATAAAGGATATTGCTCAGTATCTGCAGTAACTAATGTGACATGAAAAATATCTGTGGTTTCTATTGGTGACAGTCATAGGTGCTAATGCTATTGTGGTTTGTTGCCTACATTCATATTTAAAAGAAATAAAAAATTTCAGATAGAGATTAGTGAACATAAGTGTTTCTTCCCATCCAAGTTCATGGACCCTTTAAATTCTATCCATATGCCCTTGGGGTTCCATGGACCGCAAGGTGAGAACCTTGCTCCAAGCAAACCAAAGAAAATTACGACAGATGAGGGAAATAATTTTAAAGTGAATACCCAACATTATCTAAAGCGGAGTCCTCAAGAAAAGCCCTTAACTCTAGTCCTTCGTGGGTGTTGAGGGAGGCATAGTATGTCCCAATTCCCATGCTTACTTCACAGACCTTTGAGAGGAACCTGCTCTTCAGTGCCTTCCACGCAAGTCTTCATACTTCCTTTGGAAGTCCTGCCTCTTTCTCAGAGGAGATGGTCTTCCCCTTGGATTTATCGGTGTCCCATCTCTGTTTTCCTAACCTTCAGATGCAGTCTCCAGTGACTCCCACACAACAATGTAGGGTGGGCTGTGGCTTCCTGAGTATTCGCTCCTTTAAGGCCTTACAGCTGTGGTGAGTTACAGCAAGCAGAGCATGTGCACCCCTCTTAACTCTCCAGTAAAAACACTTATTATCAGAGATAGCCCAGTCTTAAAATATAGGGAAAAAAAAGCATTTTCTTGACTACTCCATAAATTAGAAAGCTGCCCAAGTGTGTAGTGAACCTTGTATTGTACAATTATTATGCAGATCAGGGATAGTTCTTTATTCATCCCGCGGCCCCTTTTAAATGGGCTCATTACTGAGCTATAGACCTTTTAATGTCGGTGCCCTGAGCTACACAAACACCTGGATCCCATTTGAAATTTGTGTTTGTACAGCCTGATTAGGCACTTAGATTATGTCATTAGTATCCCCCATAATACCTACTGATTGATTCATTGATTTATTATTTTAACTGTTTTTTCTGTAATTAATGATGAATTTTTAATCAACTTTGTTTCTTGGGACAGTTTTGATTTACAGAAAAATCGTGAGTATATACAGAGTTCCCATACACCTCCATGGAAATTCCTCCGTTATTATCTTACAGCAGTATGGTGCATTTGTTACAGTTAATGAACCAATAATATTATCTAAAGTCCATAATTTATCCAGATTCCTTACTTTTTACCTAATGTCTTTTTTTCTGGAAAGTTCAGAATCCCATCTAGGGCCCCACGTTACATTTTGTCATCATGTCTCCTTAGCCTCCTCTTGACTGTGATAGTTTCTCAGAGTTCTGCTTGTTTATGATGACCTTGACAGTTTTGAGGCGTGTTGGTCAGGTGTTTTTAGCATGTCCCTCAATTAGGGTTTGTCTGATTAGACTGGGGGTATGGGTTTTTGGGAGGAAGACCACAAAGTTGAAGTACCTTTCTCACCACATCCTGTCCGGGGTACATACTGTCAGTATGACTTACCACTGTTGATGTTGACCTTGAGAGCCTGGCTGAGATAGTGTTTGTCAGGGTTCTCCATTGTAAAGTTGCTCTTTTCCCTCCTTTTCGATACTGTCCTCTTTGGAAAGAAGTTACTATGTGCCCTGCACACTTAAGATATGGGGGTTATGCTCCACCTCCTCGAGGGTGGAATATCTACATAAATTATTTAGAATTCTTCTGCACAGGAAAATTGTCTCTTCTCTCCCATTTACTTATTTATTCACTAATTTGTTTATATTAGTATGGGCTTATGGTAATGAATTTTTAATAAAGTAATAATCCCAATATTATGGCCAGTGGCATGAATTTTTCTAACTGTGGTTAGCCCAATAGTTTCTAAGCCCCCCCCCCCAAAAAAGAGTAAAACCATTGGTTACACGTGAATTTTTTTCACTCTTTGTCTATATTTCCATTTTTTGGTCAAATGTTTAGTTTAATTCTTAACCAAAATAATTCAGTAATTTGGTAAAAAAAAGTTCAACCATTAAAGAGCACACAGTTAAAATTTAGACTACTTTTCACCCCATACCTTCGTATCTCTCTTCAGTGGCAACTCCTGTTAACTGTTACTGATATTTTTCCAGAAATTTTGTGTATATTAACATCTATTTATTCTTCTTTAGACTATAAGAAAAGGGTCAGAAGAGGGATAATGAAAGAGAAGTAAGAAAGGAAGGGCAGGAGCAGACCAAAGATGATTAGGTCAGTCATAGAATTCCTAATGCAGTCACTGTATTTTCTTGGGAAACAGTTGATTTTTCCAACTTTTTTTCTGGTGGAGTTTTGTCCCATGTGTGCATTTTAACCACTGATTATCAAGAAGTGTGGCTATATCAAGCTGCTTAGTTTAAAACAACCACATTCTCTCTGCCTAGTTTAAGCAGAAGAGTTTATTTGAAGGCATTAGGTGGTAGGGTGTTTCTGGCCCCAATTTTCCCCACCTCTACCCATGCCTTTGGGACATGTGACTTTGTGGTTTTTCTCACTAGGGCAGAATATGTCTATGTCTCTTCAGTCTGAGGTTGACCAGTCTGAGGTGACTTGACCAATGAAATGTTAGTAGATACGTGTATAGAAGCTTGTAAAAGCATTTGAACATTTATGCTTTCGTTCTTACTTGTCTGTCATCTGTGAGAGGACATGCCAAGGCCAGCCTGCTGGCGGCTGAGCAACATGTGATGTAGAGCCAAGTCATTCCAGTTGTCCCAGTTGAAGCTATCCTACGCTGGCTCACAGCCAGCTGGCCCCCAGACGAATGGGTGAGCTGAACTGCAGCTGGCCACAGACACACAAACCAGCCCAGTCCAGCCTAGCCCATCTGACCCTGCAGATTCATGGGCTAAATAAGTGCTTATTTTTGTATGTCACTGAAATTTTGGGGTCCTTAGGCAGCATTACTGTGGCAATGAGTAACTGATACAGGTAATTGACAGAATCCGTGGGAAGGCCCGAAACCTGGTTTGGATGTTACTTGGCCAGGAGAAGTGCCAACTACCCCACAGGATGTTTCTAGCAGAAACTTCACTCCTGCTGCCTCATAGTCCTCAGTGCCTATGATGCTACAGAATAGAAAGAACCTTCACCAGTGTTCTTCAGAGGAGCCAAATGCCTCCAACCCATCACTTTTACGAATCACCAATATCCCTGACAAAGTTTACTTCCTCATTTCAGTCTTCCTGTGGTACATCTGAGGGGTAGAATCTAAAGCACACCTGGAACGTTAGCTGTGAGGGAGTCTGGAAAATGTGCTTTTTGACTCTCTGGCCTCTGCAATGCAAGGAGGCCTGCTAGAAGGGGGTGGGAGTAAGTGTGAATGAGTCCCTCTCCAGTATCTGCGACAGAGGCATAGAGAAAAGAACTCGGTGTCCTGATCCTCTGATTGTCTGCCATCTGTGCATGGGGACACTCAAGGTGTGGACTCTCCCAAGACTTGTAGTCTCAAGGAGAGGAACCTTGGACCCTTTAACTGCTCCATACCAGACTTGCTATGGCAGTTTAAGCTCTAGGAAAGCAGTTTGGTTCTGATATTGGTGACTGAAGGTACTCCCTGCCTTTTCTTTGACATCTGGCAGAGTAGCATGTGAATAATTCCAGGTGAAACAACACTTTAATTTTATTGGACACTGTAAACAATGAGTTTGGCCAAGTTTCCCCCTCTCTGTAATGAGTGAAAAGCCACAAGCAAAGGCATGTAGAAAATCCTATTCATGCTCTTGTGTGGGGAAGATGTAAAGGAAGAAACCCATCCCTGTTTCTGTCCACCCTCTATACTCGTGTGCCAAGTCCAGTGACCCAAGTGTCCCAAATATCTAAAGGGTGACAGCACAGGGCTGATGGATTTTAAGCTCACCCTAGTCCTCCAACCCCACTCCCCACCACAAGTGAGAATGGCCCTCTGAAGTTTCTGGTCTGGGTCACGTGGCATTAACTGATTGATAGAAGACATGTCCACTAAATGAAAAGCCTGTGGGTGCATGTGTATTTATCTGTAAAGTGGCAGTTGTGAGATTGGCCACGTGAAGCCTTTGTTTATTTTTATTCTCTGAAGATCTTGTTCCAGCTAAACATTTGTTGAAATGTTTTGGTGACATTTTTGTGTTTTAACTTAATAGGCAAAACCATGCTGTTACTAACATTGCAAAACTGAAAGATGTCGTATTTGTGTAGTATTTTAAGGAGGTATTTTGGGATATAAGCGTGAAAAGTATTCAGCTGTATTGCCGATATCTGGATCCTTGACTGGTTACTAGGAAAAGCAGGAGCAAACCCATTGGAATGTACGTATGCTCAGAATTGCAGATAGACTATAAGCATTCCCGACCATGACAACATGACCAGAACATTTTCTTGGAGGAGCACAAGAGGTTCTGATATTGTTAAGATGCTACTTGGCCCATATAACTTTGTACATTCAGTCGTTTGGTTTAATATGCCTTGTGTATGGATGGAGAATCTAATATGGGCTTGTAATGCACTCAGCTAACTAGGAGTTTGTGGTAGACATTCGTAATTTTTATTTTCTGAAGTGAATTTCCTTGTATGTCACCAAGCATATCTGTGACAAGGTCTAAAACTTCTGTTCACAAAGGTGCCAGACTTGAATCAAGACTTAGGCCAGGGGAAAGCAATCTCCACAGATCGGCCCCGCCTGCACCCCTCATGGGTGGTCCCCTACTCACCTCCCTATAGAATCTTCTCCCCCAGCCAACTGGTATAATTGTTGGTCACCAATGATATATATTTTTCTACTTTTGTCTGTACCTTTTGACCTGCCCGGAGGATGTCCCTGGCCCTCTTGATACATCTTTGGTCTACTATATGCAGGCTGGCCTAGACTGAGGTAAAGCTTAGCTATAAATCCAGAATTTTCCTGGTTTGCACAGCCTTTGCCCACTGCTCCCTCCTCTGAACTTCTGACACATCTATACTCTTGGCATCTAGGTTGGGCATTTTGTGCCTTCACGATACCTCCTCACAGTTAAAATGTTAGCGTCTAGAGTATACAACAGCTGACCTGTAATTCTGTGTATCCTCAGCCCCTACATTAGTGTTCATGCAGATATAATCAGTGCTCAGTTGATGGCATGTGATGCCTGGAATCCCCAAAACAAAGCTATAGAGTTTGGGCAGCAAAAGTCCTTGCATTTCCCTAGAGCTTCCTGCACTGGCATTTCTGACTTCGCCCTTATTTTCAAAAGGGTTCTATGATCCCTTTGTTACAAAGGGTCACATGATTTGTTTATTGCTTCTTTCCAGTAAGGGAGAGGAAAGGTCTTTCGTCTCGCTGGTCTTTTGTCCCAAATGCCTCCTTATGCTTTCTGTGTATGAGATACTTAAACAGTGCAGCCTTTGGTTTGTGGGCCTGGCCGATGATCTCATTTAATCCTCACTACAGCTCTAAGAGGTTGGTGCAATTATTATTCTTGTTTGGAGATGAGGAGATTGAGGCATGAAGGAGTTAAGTAACCTAATGTCACAAGCTCTTAAGTGGAGGAGCCAGGATGTGTGCTGGGACATTCTGGCTTCCAGGTCTGTGCTGTTAGCTTCTATGCCACACTGCCTTTCTGGATGCCTGGTTGGTGTCCATTAGATGAACCTGTAAACCTCCGAGTTTCCTGAGTTAGAAAGTTTAAACAAATGGAAGATATTGCTAGTCTAGGAACTTGTGTTATTCTTACTGTGCTACCAAGAATCCTAGAACATCCACTTGGTGGAAGAACTAAATGGTTGGATGTTAAGTATGATACCCTCCTAAAGCCACAATATACATATTGTGAAGGCTTCAGAAACATCCATGTCATTAAGACCAAACCTGGTCTGTAAGTAAAGGCAGAACCAGGATGTGAATCCTCACCAAGTAAAATACCGAGGTTGGAATTCTGTTGCCACTTACTAGTTATAACATGGCTGTGTTACTTGACCTAACATAGCACTTATTAATACTAAATAAGCGTCAACTATTATGTCTATACTACAATGTTTCCTCAGCCCTGTGTCCTTCCTAATAACAAAGCTCAGTCGGATAAGCGTCCAACTCTTGATTTCAGCTCAGGTCATGACCTCACAGTTGGTGAGAGGTTTGTGAGATCTAGCCCCGCATCAGGCTCTTCACTGACAGCACAGAGCCTGCTTGGGATTCTCTCTACCTCTCTCTCTGCCCCTCCCCTGCTCTTGTGTATGCACGCACACGTACACACACACTCTCTCAAAGTAAATGCATAAACTTAAAAAAAAAGGTGGTGTAATTAGCTTTCACATCAGAAAGCTGCCTCCCTCCACCTCACTGAATTAAATAAGCGTGTTTGTAAATATGTCAGGAAACAGTGACGATGAACAAATGGATACCTAAGAAGTCTAGATGGGAAGGGTGACGTTGTTTCCTTTGTTAGTAGAATGACAAGTTGGAAGGAAAAGGAGTGAGTCACTCTAACATTGAAATGCTACCAACTTGGGATTTGTTTTATTATTTTATGACTGTTTCTTGTTTCCTGTTGCTATCATTTCTTATTCATTGGGGGAAAAAACAATCCTTTTCTGGCTTTTTGAATTTCATAGCTGAGACATCCTCTTCAAAACACGTTAGCCAGACCTTTCCCCCTCCCCACCACCTCATCACCATCTCAAACACCAGAAATCAAATTTACAGAATTGTCCAGGAGTACTGGATGTGCAAAAATGTTGGCATGTGCTTTCTCCTTTGGGTGTATTTCCTATGAAGGGTTCAAAGGGGGGTTATTACAGGGGCCTGAACATTAAGGGTGTTTGTGGCAATTGTCATGTCCCCTCTCTTAAACTGATGTTGGGTGGAGAGCTTCTAAGGTGAAGATTCTCAAATTTTCTGCAACTATAAAAGCCAAGTATTGGGGAAAAAATTTCAAATGACCATAAAGCAAAAATATTAAGACCCAACAGTTGATGATCCATTTTACAGGGGAGAGTTGGAAGTAATAACATAAGTAGATCTTACCCTAGGGAACGTGTGGATGTACTTTACGGAGTGTTTAAAGACAAATTCATTCTGTGCCGTGCTTTACCCGGGACTCCTGAATGCATTTTCTTTCTGTACACATTTGTTCTTACATCATGTGTCTTCTGGCAATGTCCTTATTGCCCTTGGAAACCAAGGCAATTCTTCTATGATGTAATTCAAACGTGTCTAAGTTTTTCAGTCCTCAGAGACTGATGGAAGCCCAGCATTACCTCTCCCTTTAATAAGCCAGGAACATGGTTTTTTAGGATGCTGGGAGTCAGTTTCCTTTCCCACTGTGCTTGAGGGGCCCTATCATTACACGTGTCACAAGTGTGTCTGGATGGTCTCTTGTCCCCTCACGTAGCTCTGCACACATTCCAGCTTCTCTCTCAGTACCTCTGCCGCCCATGACCTGAGCCTCCGTGCTGCTGCCTCTCCCTGATCCATCCCATCCCTGCCTACAGACAGGGTCTCTTTCTTAAAACCCCACTTACAAAAGCTGTCTGGTTTAAGGCTTGAAAACATCAGGGAAGTACCATGCAGAAATAAAACTTTTATTAATTTTTAATTCCATATAATTAACATACAGTGTTAAATTTCAGGTGTACAACAAAGTGATTCAACACTTCCATACAGTACCCAGTGCTCATCGTGATAAGTGTGCTCTTTAATCCCCATCATTTATTTCACCCATCCCTCCCTCCCTCCCTGCTGATAAACATCTGTCTCTTCTCTGTAGTTAAGAGTCTGCTTCTTGGTTTGTCTCTCTTTTTCCCCCTTTGTTCATTTGTTTTGTTTCTTAAATTCCACCTATGAGTGAAATCATGTGGTATTTGTCTTTCTCTGACTTGACTTATTTCACTTAGGAATATCCTCTCTGGCACCATTCATGTTGTTTCAAATGGCAGTATTTCATTCTGTTTTATGGCAGAATAACACTCTACTGCGTGTGTGTGTGTGTGTGTGTGTGTGTGTGTGTGTGTGTATCTCACATCTTTATCCATTCACTTATTTATGGACACTCGGGCTGCTTTCAAAGTTTGACTTTGTAAATAATGCTGCAATAAACATAGAGGTGCAGATATCCTTTCATTTTAGTGTTTTTGTATTCTTTGGGTAAATGCTCAGTAGTATGATTACTGGACCGCAGGGTAGTTCTAGTTTTAGCTTTTTGAGGAACCTCCATACTGTTTTTCCACAGTGGCTGTACCAGTTTGCATTCCCACCAATAGTGCACAGTGGTTCTTTTCTCTCCACGTCCTTGCCAACACCTGTTGTTTCTCGTGTTTTTGATTTTAGCCAGTCTGACAGGTGTGAGATGATAGCTCATTGTGGTTTTGATTTGCATTTCCCTGATGATGAGTGATGTTGAGCATCTTTTTCATATGTCTCTTGGCCATCTGGATGTCTTCTTTGGTGATGGGAGCACCTGGCTGGCTCAGTCAGTAGAGCGAGTGACTCTTGATTTCACAGTATTGAGTTCAAGCCCACCTTGGGCATAGAGATTACTTAAAAAAAAAAAAAGTAAGAAGTCACATCTTTGAATCTGAGGGTATAAAAGCTTTATAACATAGTTCAAACTTGCTTTATCATGAGGCCTTCCCTGACTCCTCCCTGTAAAATAATAACATAGTACCTCTGACCTCTTTTGTACTTTATTTTTTTCTGGTACATATCATCTGAATTATTACATATTTACTTATTTACTGGATGTCCACCCTGCCCTCACCCTGAATAGAATGTATATTTCATAGGAACAAAGCCTTTGCCATTTAGTTCACTGCCGGATCCCTGGCACTTAGAACAGTGATTAACATATAGTCAGCACCTAATAAATATTTATGAAATGAACATAGGGATTCAGACAAATTTTAATCAAAGGACATTTAGTTCTTTTTCTTTCTATTGGCTTTTGCGCTAGCATGGGAAACTTTTTGGCAAGTGAATTGACACATTGGAGACAAGTTTTGTTAAGTCCATCACGTGTGTTAGTAATGGTAATCTCTAAGCTATTTGAAATTTCTCCCTGTGTGTTATTTGCTTGCCTCCAGAATCCCTCTCTACCCAGAACTTTATCAGTCTTTGTCAACTTTGGTAATTTATTTCCTGCCAGGGTATCCCTGATTGCACATTTGTAATTTCCAGATCTTTGTTTCTTGTCTCTGACTCGGTGGTTCCTGTATAATAGCTGCTGTGTCTCATTTTCGCCAGTAGATGCCAGTATCTGATATGCCTTAGTAGGGATAGATCTACCACTTATGGAGGACTTTTTTCTGGAAAGTGTTCTGTATTTTGAGAATTCAGAAAAAACAAAAACGTTTTCTCTGTTTATAGGAAGCCTGTGTTGAAGCTAATTGATCTCTCTGGACAAGGAATATGAGCTTTGAATTACCTAGAATACTAGACCCCTACTTGACCGAAATCTCTTTCTTAACCAGTAAACAGTGGGACTCATTTTAACTAATTGTACTTACACTTAAAGAGTTATTCCGTCCTATCCTAAATGCTACCTTTGAATTCAATGCTTTATTAGCATAATCTACCAAGAAACCCTCTTTCTAGCACTTAAAAACTACTGATGGTAACTCTTGGTGGAATATTCCGTGGATTCCTTTACTAGCATGAGTTCCTTGGCTGGCAAGGATGTTTTAAGCTCTGGTATTCTTTGTTTTATAATCTGACACTGACATGAGTTAAACCCTTAAGTTCTTTTCTTTTACCATTGAAATATTTGATGAGATCCAGAAACAACCTGGCTTGTGATACAGACTCTCATAACTTAATTTAATTTCATTTATTTAAAATTTTTTTGACATTTATTTATTTTTGAGAGAGAGAGAACACCAGTGGAGAGGGGCAGAGAGAGGGAGACACAGAATCTGAAGCAGGCTCTAGGCTCCAAGCCCAATGGTGGGGGCGGGGCTCGAACTCACAGACCCTGGAGATTATGACCTGAGCTGCAGTCTGATGCTTAACTGACTGAGCCACCCAGGCGCCCCTCATAACTAAATTCTAAAACTTCTGACTGTTCAACTACATTTCCTCATCTTAAAATCTTCCAAAGGATGGCAAGAAGAGGAAAACACATGCCAATATAAAAGGCACAAACCTGTTTCCTTGCTCTAACTCTTCCCAAGATAACTGGTATCCTGTCTTACTAGGACTGGTCCTTAGGAGAGACCAAAGCAGGTAAACAAAGGCAGCCCAGACAAATAAAATGCCTGTTTGGATGTATATGAGGGAGATAGTTGTATTCAGTGTTACTAACCTGGCAGAGTTAATTCAGAAGTGCTCTTTATGTGTTTTCTTGTGCTTCCTCCGGAGTCCACTCCCCAGGATCAGTCACGCCGTGCTAACTTTGATTGGAAGTGAAAGCAAGTCTGAAAATACGGCTAATCCTTAAAACACCTTCAGAATACTTTCCAAAATAGTGACAGAGAAGACACAATGGAAATGCTGAGATGGTGTGGGTCTGGTTTAAAACTTGCGTGAGCTGATTATAGAAAGGGAAATTTGATTTTATTACTTAAACATTTACAAATGTTGCAAAGAGGAAGTGAAAGCATTGTATATGGCCCAGAATTTTCCCCTGAGTTTTTGACATTTCCGTGCTGTGTTTACCTGTCCACTGCATGCATACAGGGGAAATAGCCAAAGTTTTGTGTAACCTGAAACTAACACAATTTAATTGGCTGCCTTGAAGAAAAAGATCGCAGAATAAATAGTTCACATATGCAGTCTGACTAGTCTCCCTGCCCAGAGGAGGAGGCTTCTCTCACCCACATGCTCGCTGTGGTCTCCAGCCTAGTACAGTCCTTTACACCAGGGGTCGACAGACTACCTCCTGTGCCGAATGTGGCTCACCTCGTGTTTTTGAATTGGAACGTTGCCACAGCCGTCCCATTAGATACTGTCTGTGGCTACATTTGCGCTACAACGTGTGAGTTGAATAACTGCCACAGACACCATACAGACTTGGAAAGCCTAAAATATTTACTCCCTGGCCAGTTACAGAAAAAGCTTGCCAACTCCCGCCTGACACAGTGGCTGTGGGTTCCATCTCCGCTTTTCTCTGAACCGATTCAAGAGGATATAAAAGAACCATTCAGTTTTAAAAAAAATTTTAGTCATCTCAATTTCTTATTTGGAAGTTAGAATTTAAGTTGTAAGTTAATATGATACAATATCATCCTACCTACTTAATTGTGCTTTAGAATATATGAAGCTGGACCAAACTGCTATTTTATTTTATTTTTAAAAGTTTTTAAATGTTTGTTTATTTTTGAGAGCGAGAGAATGAACGAGGGAGGGGCAGAGAGAGGGGGAGAGACAGAATCCAAAGCAGGCTTCAGGCTCTGAGCTGTCAGCACAGAGCCTGACGCGGAGCTCGAACTCAATGGACCCTGAGATCATGACCTGGGAGCCTAAGTCCCACTCAACCCATTGAGCCACCCAGGTGCCCCCTCCCACCCCACCAAACTGCTGTTTTAAAAGCTACCTGCAGGTAGAAGCTATTATGCATAAAAATGTGAAGTGCTGTCTTCTTTGGAGTAAGGGCTTTGTCTCTGGATTCTTATGCTATTAATGGACTTTTCTCCTTTTAACTTCCTTTAAGGGAAGTGAGTTGGGGGGGGATAGGAATTTCTGGGAGAGAGTACAAAATGGAGATCTGTTATCTTGAGTAGAAAGAGGCTTTCATCCCCAGCAGCAGGATACCGTCCGCACTGGCTAAAGACGAGGGTGTCAGTGTGAAACCCCTAGGGAAGGGTGTGATCTGGGGGCTCTAGAGAAATAGGTCTACAAACAAGTTTTAAGGTTTTCCAGGGGCGCCTGGGTGGCTCAGTTAGTTGGGCGTCTGACTTCGGCTCAGGTCATGATCTCCCAGCCCATGGGTTTGAGCCCCGCATAGAGCTCTGTGCTGACAGCTCAGAGCCTGGAGCCTGCTTCGGATGTTGGGTCTCCCCCTCCCCCTCTCATGCTCTGTCTCCCAAAAATGAATACATGTTGAAAAATTGAAAAAAAAAAAGATTTTCTAGATTTGTGTAGAAATTCCCCCTCTGTTTATCACAAGGCTTCAATAAAGTTAGTGAAACAATGGTATCTATTGTGCTTTAGTAAAAAATGGGCAGGACTGTGTCAATGGTTTGGATCCAGTATTGGTGAAGTAGGTGGAAGTGAGGAGAGCAACACGTAAAGGAGAATTGAATGGAGCAATGACAAGATGGGCAGAGGGAGTCCGGGGAGGATTAAAGAGGTGATCCTAGCAGGAGCTAAGGCAAGTGGCCACCTTTGGGGGGAACTCAGAAGCATTTGAGAAGGGAACTGGTTATTTTCTTTGGCTAAATTAAAAGGGATCTCAGAAAGCTGGAAATCGAGAATTGCACACATAAAGCACTTTCAGGTACAGCTATTAGAATGGCTTTGGTGTTACAACTGAGAGATATGAAAAATGTGACTGATTAGGTTTTGACCCTTCTAAAGAGGAAAAAAATGACCAGAATTCAGAATTCCATTGGGCTGCACAAAGATTACCTGAAGAAAGTTAGCTGCAAAAATAATTGGAATTCAGTGTCGACTTCTAGGGAAGCCAAACAGATAAATTACTTCAGGATGAAACCTGAAACTAGCAGAGACCAGTCCCCCTCAAAAAAGTAGGGAGAGTCTCCTGTTTCTTTTTTTTTTTTTAATTTAATACTTATTTATTTTTGAGAGAGAGAGACAGCCAGAGCGCAAGTGGGGGAGGGGCAGAGAGAGAGAGAGCACACCAGGAGGTAGTGAATTCTGATTTGCACTCACAGGTCATGTGCCTATCCCTGGAGTAATCACCATGGCCACTTAGTTGGTGGATTCTTATTGGCTAATCTGGATCACGTGTCCACCATTGGACCAATCACCATGGCAAGGGAGGAAGTGTATTCTGATTGGCTCCCCAGGGTCATGTGCCTAGCTGTGAACCAATCGCCAGGGCCAGGTAGTTAGTGTATTCTGATTGGCTCTCTTGGGTCATGTGGCTAGCCCTAGACCACTTTGGCTAGGTAGGCAGTGGATTCTGATTGGATGTCCTGGGTCATGTGGATAGCCTTGGACCAATGACCAGGGGCAGGAGGTAGTGGATGCTGATTGGCCCTCCTAGGTCACATGCCTCTCCCTGGACTAATCACCATGGCTACATAGTTGCTGAATTCTGATTGGCTATCCTGGATCATGTGACTACCCTTGGACCATTCACCATGGCCAGGTAGGTAGTGTATTCCTTTTGGCTCTCCTGGGTCATGTGCCTATCCCTGGACTAATCACCATGGCAAGGTATGTAGTGCATTCTGGTTGGCTCTCCTGGGTCATGTGGCTAGCCCTAGACCTATCACCTTGCCCACATAGGTAGTGTATTCTATTGGCTGTCTTGGGTCATGTGGCTAGTCCTGGACCCATCACCTGACCATGTAGGTAGTGTATTCTGATTGGATATCCTTGGTCATTTGGCTAGCCCTGGACGAATCACTGTGGCCATGTAATTGGTGAATTCTCATTGGCTATCCTGGAACATGTGACTACCCTTGGACCAATCACCATGGCAAGGTAGGCAGTGTATTCTGATTGGCTCCCAAGGGTCATGTGCCTAGCCCTGGCTCAATCACCAGCACCAAGTAGGTAGTATATTCTTTTTTTTTTTTTTTAATTTTTTTTTACATTTATTTATTTTTGAGAGATAGAGACAGTGTGAGCAGGGGAGAGGCAGAGAGAGAGAGAGGAAGACACAGAATCCGAAGCAAGCTCCAGGCTCTGAGCTGTCAGCACAGAGCCCGACACGGGGCTCAAACTCACAAACCAAGAGATCGTGACCTGAGGTGAAGTCAGAGCCTTAACCGATTGAGCCACCCAGGAGTCCCAAGAGTCAAGAGTCTCCTGTTTCATAGCAGTTATAAAAAAGGCTAACAGCATCTAATAAGGCCTCACAGGGTGATTACCCCAAAGCTTGGATCCTGTATCCTGACAACCATGCCTGTCTTCTGAGATGGTAACCCCAGTTTGACTAGTTGGTAATCTCAATATGCTTAAACATTATAATTATGATATTAAGACAAACAGTTATCCTTAAATGTTCATGTTTTCCTCTTATAAGTTAACAGTTCCCCAGCTTTTTAGCTGGGCCCACAGATGTTCAGAATAAAGATTACATTTCCTAGCCTTCTTTGTAGTTAAATTTGATTGCATGAATGCAGTTTTAAAATTTTAATTCTAGTATATTCACATACAGTGTTAGGTTAGTTTTGGGTGTACAATATAGTGATTCAACACTTCTGTACATTGCCTGGTGCTCATCACTACAAGTGCATTCTTAAACCCTATTACCTATTTAACCCATCCCCCCATCCACCTTCCCTCTGGTAGCCATGGGTTTGTTCTCTGTAGTTAAGAGTCTGTTTCTTGGTGTCTCTCTCTCTCTCTCTCTCTCTCTCTCTCTCTCTCTCTCTCTCTCTCTCTCTCTCTCTCTGTTTTTCCTTTGCTCAATTGTTTTGTTTTTTAAATTCCACATATGAGTGAAATCACATGGTATTTGTCTTTCTCCTACTTATTTCACTTAGCATTATACTCTCTAGCTCCATCCATGTTGTTGCAAATGGCAAGATTTCATTTTGTTTGTGGGTAATATTCCATTGTATGTATATACTATTTCTTATTTTCCATTCATCGATCAATGGACACTTGGGATGCTTCCATAATTTAGTTATTGTAAATAACGTTGCAATTAACATAGGGGTTCATGTATTTCTTTGAATTAGTGTTTCTGTTTTTGAAATGGAAACACTGTTTTGGAGTAAATACCCAGTTGTGTGATTAGTGGATTGTAGGATATTTCTATTTTTAACTTTTTGAAGAGCTTCCATACTGTTTTCCTCAGTGGCTGCACCAGTTTGCATTCCCACTAATAGTGCAAAAGGGTTCCTTTTTCTCCACATCCTTGTCAACACTTGTTTCTTGTCTTTTTAGCTACGATAACACATGTGAGGTGATCCCTCATTGTAGTTTTGATTTGAATTTCCCTGATAAGCAATGATGTTGAGCATCTTTTCATGTGTCTGTTGACCATGTGTATGTCTTCTTTGGAGAAATGTCTGTTTATGTCTTCTGCCATATTTTAATTGGTTTATTTGATTTTTTGGGTGTGGAGTGGTGTAAGTTCTTTTATATTTTGGATACTAACCCTTTATTGGATCTGTCATTTGCAAATATCTCCTCCATTCAGTAGCTTGCCTCTTAGTTTTGATTGTTTACTTCACTGTGCAGAAGCTTTTTATTTTGATGTAGTCCCAGTAGTTTATTTTTACTTTGATTTCCCTCATCTCAAGAGACATATCCAGAAAAATGTTGCTGTGGCCCATGTTAGAGACATTACTGCCTGAGCTCTTGTCTAAGATTTTTATGCTTCAGCTCTCATACTTAGATCTTTAATCCATTTTGAGTTTATTTTTTGTGTGTAAGAATGTGGTCCAGTTTTATTCTTCTGTACATAGCTGACCAGTTTCCTAGCACCATTTGTTGAAGAGACATCTTCCCATGGATGTTCTTTGCTGTTTTGTCAAAGATCAATTGACCATTTATTTAGTTGTGGGATTATTTCTGGGGTTTCTATTTTGTTCTATTGATCTATGTGTGTGTGTTTTGTGCCAGTACCATACTGTTTTGGTTAGTGTAATTTTGCAGTATAATTTGAAGTCTGGAATTGATAGACCTCCAGTTTTGCTTTTCTTTCTGAAAATTGCTTTGGCTATCCAGGGTCTTTTGTGGTTCCATATAAATTGTAGGGTTGTTCTAGTTCTGTGAAAAATGTTGTTGGTATTTTGATAGGGATTGCATTAAATCTGTAGGTTGTTTTGGTTAGTGTAGACATTTTAATAATAATCGTTCTTTCAATCCGTGAGCATGGAATGTCTTTCCATTTCTTTGTATGGCTTTCAATTTCTTTCTTTAGCATTTTATAATTTTCAGAGTACAGGTCTTACACCTCTTTGGTTAAATTTGTTCCTACGTATCTTATTATTTTTGGTGCAATTGTAAGTGGGATGATTTTCTTAATTTCTCTTTCTGCTATTTCATTATTAGCATATAGAAATGCAACATATTTCTGCACATTGATTTTTTTATCCTGTGACTTTACTGAATTTATCAATTCTAATAGTTTTGGGTGGAGTCTTTTGGGCTTTCTATGTATAGTATCATGCTATCTGCAAATAGTGAAAGTTTTACTTCTTCCTTACCAGTTTGGATGCTTTTTATTTCTTTTCCTTGTCTGATTGCTGTGGCTAGGCCTTCCAGTATTATGTTGAATAGAAGTGGTGAAAGTAGACATCCTTGTCTTGTTTCTTACCTTTGGTGGAAAGTTCTGTTTTTCCCCGAATGAGTTTCATGTTAACTATGGGTTTTTTGTATGTGGCCTTTATTATGTTGAGGTATGTTCCCTTAAAACCTTCTTTGTTGAGGGCTTTTATCATGAATGGATGTACTTCATCAAATGCTTTTTCTGCATCTATTGGAATGATCATATGGTTTTTATCCTTTCTCTTATTGATGTGATGTATCACATTGATTTGCAAATATTGAACCACCCTTGCATCCTGGGAATAAATCCCACTTGCCCAGTTGATCATGGTGAGTGATTTTTTAAATGTATCTTTGGATTCAATCTGTGAGTATTTTTGAGGGTGTTTGTATCTATATTTATCAGAGATATTGGTCCATAGTTCTGTTTTTTGTTGTCTTTATCTGTTTTTTTTTTTTTAATCAGGGTCATACTGGTCTCAAAATGAATTTGGAAGTTTCCCTTCTTGTATTTTTTGAAATAGTTTGAGTAGAGTGTGTATTAATTCTTCATTAAATGTTTGGTAGAATTTGTGTATGAAGCTGTCTGGTCTTGGACTTCTGTTGGCTAGATTTTTTTTATTATTGGTTTAATTTCTTTGCTTGTAATTGGTCTGTTCAAATTTTCTATTTCTTCTTCAGTTTTGGTAAGTTATAGGTTTCTAGGAATTTATACATTTTTTCTAGGTTGTCTAATTTGTTGGCATATAGTTATTCAGAATATTCTCTTACAGTTTGTATTTCTATGGTGTTGGTTGTTATTTCCTTTTATATGTGATTCTGTTTGAGTCCTACCACTGCTTGATGAATCTGGCTAAAGGTTTATCAGTTTTGTTGATCTTTTCAAAGAATCACCTCCTGGTTTCATTGCTGTGTTCTTTGGTGTTCTTTTGCTTTTGTTTTTGTTTTTGTTTCCATATCATTTATTTCTGCTCTAATCTTCATTATTTCTTTACTTCTGCTGGTTGGGGTTTTGCTCTTTTTCTAGTTCATTTAGGTGTAAGGTTAGGATTTTTTTTTTTTTGAGATTTTTCCCCTTGAGGTAGACCTATATTGCTTTAAAGTTCCCTCTTATAACTGTTTTTGCTGCATCGCAAAGGTTTTGGGCCTTTGTGTTTTCATTTTGTTTTCATGTGCTTTTTAATTTCTTTGATATCCTGGTTGATTCATTCATTGGTTAGTAGCATGTTATTTAACCTCAATGTATTTGTGATCCTTCCAGATTTTTTTTTTTTTTTTTTGGTGGTTGATTTCTAGTTTCATAGCATTGTGGTCAAAAAAGATACATGGTATGACTTTGATCTTTTTGAATTTGTTGAGGCTTGTTTTGTGGCCTAATAAGTGATATATCTGGAGAATTTCCATGTGCATTTGAGAAGAATGTGTATTCTGTTTTTGGATGGAGTTTCTGAATATATGTGTCGAATCTATCTGGTCCAATATGTCATTCAAAGGCACTTTTTTGTTGTTGATTTTCTGTTTGGATGATCTGTTCACCAATGTAAGTGGGGTGTTATAGTCCCCTACTATTTTTGTATTACTGTCAATTTGTTCCTCTATGTTTGTTATTAACTGTTTTATGTATTTGGGTGCTCCCATTATGGGTGCATAAATACTTATAATTGTTATATTTTCTTGTTGGATTGTGCCCTTTATTATTATATAATGTTCTTTTTTGTCTCTTTTTACAGTCTTGATCATTTATTTTGTCTAAGTATTGCTACTCAGACTGTCTTTGACACCCATTTGCATGATAAATGTTTCTCCATCCTCTCACTTGCTATCTACCTCTGTCTTTAGGTCTGAAATGAGTCTCCAGTAGGAGAATAGAGATGGGTTTGTTTTTTTTAATCCTCTGTCACCCTATGTGTTTTGATAGGAGCATTTAGTCCATTTACATTCAAAGTGATTATTGATAGATATGTGTTGATTGCCATTTTGTGGCTTGTTTTGTGGTTTCTCTGATCCTTTCTTCTTTTTCTCCAAGGTTTGGTGATTTTCTTTAGTGAGTCTTTTGGGTTCCTTTCTCTTTAATTTTTGCATATCTGTTACTGATTTTTTATTTGTCATTACCATTAGGTTTATGTATAACCTCTTAGGCATATAGCAGTCTATATTAAGTTTATGGTTGCTTAAGTTTGAACCCATTCTTTATTCTTCTTCTCCCCTGTTTTAGATATATGATGTCATAATTAGAGTGAAAAACAGCATCCTGGCAGTCACTAGAAGGGATACAACAGAGTTGGAATACTTTCAAAGCTGCATTTCCAGAGAATTATGGAAATTATTATATTATCTGGTAGTTCCCTGGAGAACTCCATTCTCAAGGCTGTCCTTACTTGACTTGGGGCTTGTCCAGCCTGCAAAGGTTTTTCTTCAGAGCATTTGTAAAATATCAGAGGCAGTTGTTGAACCTTGCAAGCTACCTACGGTGGTAGATAACATTTGGGGCAAGCAGTAGGCTAACCAAAAAGCTTAAATAGAAAAACTGGTAAATGAGATGTCTGTAGAGAACTTTGGAAAACTCTGACATATTTGTGAAACTCTAGAAAGCCATGCACATATAGAAGGCTATATACATGCTCAGGAAAAACTTGAGAAGACCCTAAGCTCTTATGTCTGACTAGCCTTGAGATACTGTGTAAACAGGAAGTAAAGGCTAAGGCAGAGCTGGAAACTGTCCAGCTGAGTATTAAAGGCATGCTCTAAGTGCACATAAAGCCCCTCAGCAAAGACTAGGAGACATTGGTTTTAGGTACCTAAGGAAATTTCTGTCTAATCATTAACTGAACACTAAGCTAACAAAGACCTTAGTAGCAACACTTGAAAAAGAATAAAGAATTCACAGAATTAGTTTACAAAAGTCACTAAACAAACAACAGATCCTGGGAACAGGGAGAAATTGACTTCCAGAGTTGCCACATTATATTATTTAAAGGTGTCCAGTTTCCAACACAAGTTATGAGGCATGCAAAGAAAGAAGAAAGCGTGGCCCATCCACAGAAAGAAATGTAGTCCATAGAAACTATCACTGAGGAAGGCGAGATGTCAAGAGTTACAAGACAAAGACTTGAAATAAGCTATTTTAAATGTATTTAAAGAAGTAGGGGTTCCTGGGTGGCTCAGTCCAACAGTTAAGTGTCCGGCTGTTGATTTTAGCTCAGGTCGTGATCTCACAGTTCATGGGATCCAAGCCCCACATCAGTCTCTGTGCTCACAGTGCAGAGCCTGCTTGGGATTCTGTCTCTGTCCCTCCCCTGCTTGCACGCTCTCTCTCTCTCAAAATAAACATTTAAGAAATAAATATAAAAAGAATTAAAGGAAACCATGTCTAAAGAAGTAAAGGAAAGCCTTTATTCTTGTTTGCACAGTGCCTCAAGGCTAGTCAGACATAAGAGCTTAGGGTATACTCCATGTTTCCTGAGTGTGTGAATATTGGTGAGAACAATGTCACACCAATAAAGAAAAACAACAGTAAATACAGAATTTATTTATGTTTATTTTGATTTAATTTAACTTTATTTTTTATTTTTTAAAATTTACATCTAAATTAGTATATAGTGAAGCAATGATTTCAGTAGATTCCTTAATGCCCCTTACCCATTTAGCCCATCGCCCATCCCACAACCCCTCTAGCATCCCTCAGTTTGTTCTCCATATTTATGAGTCTCTTTTGTTTTGTCCCCCTCCCTGTTTTCATATTTTTGTTTCCCTTCCCTTATGTTCATCTGTTTTGTGTCTTAAAGTCCTCATATGAGTGAAGTCCTATGATTTTTGTCTTTCTCTAATTTCACTTAGCATAATACCCTCCAGTTCAATCCATGTAGTTGGAAATGGCAAGATTTCATTCTTTTTCATTCTTTTTCATTCTTTTTCATTGCTGAGTAATACTCCACTGTATATATATACCACATCTTCTTAATCCATTCATCCATCGATGGACATTTGGGCTTTTTCCATACTTTGGCTATTGTGGATAGTGCTACTATAAACATGGGGGTGCATGTGTCTCTTCAAAACGGCATACCTGTATCCCGTGGATAAATGCCTAGTAGTGCCATTGCTGGGTTGTAGGGTAGTTCTATTTTAGTTTTTTGAGAAACCTCCATACTGTTTTCCAGAGTGGCCGCACCAGCTTGCATTCCCACCAACAATGCAAAAGAGATCCTCTTTCTCAGCATCCTGGCCAACATCTGTTGTTGCCTGAGTTGTTACTGTTAGCCATTCTGACAGATGTAAGGTGGTATCTCATTGTGGTTTTGATTTGTATTTCCCTGCTGAAGAGTGAAGTTGAGCATTTTTTCATGTGTCGGTTGGCCATCTGGATATCTTCTTTGGAGAAGTGTCTGTTCATGTCTTTTGCCCATTTCTTCACTGGATTATTTGTTTTTTGGGTGTTGAGTTTGATAAGTTCTTTGTAGATTTTGGATACTAACCCTTTATCTGCTATGTCATTTGCAAATATCTTCTCCCATTCTGTCAGTTGCCTTTTAGTTCTGTTGATTGTTTCCTTTGCTGTGCAGAAGCTTTTTATTTTGATGAGGTCCCAGTAGTTCATTTTTGCTTTTGTTTCCCTTGCCTCTGGAGACGTGTTGAGTAAGAAATTGCTGCGGGCAAGATCAAAGAGGTTTTTGCCTGCTTTCTCCTCGAGGATTTTGATGGCTTCCTGTCTTACATTGATGTCTTTCATCCACTTTGAGTTCATTTTTGTGTATGGTGTAAGAACGTGGTCCAGGTTCTTTCTTCTGCGTGTCGCTGCCCAGTTTTCCCAGCACCGCTTGCTGAAGAGACTGTCTTTATTCCATTGGATATTCTTTCCTGCTTTGTCAAAGATTAGTTGGCCATACGTTTGTGGGTCCATTTCTGGGTTCTCCATTCTATTCCATTGATCTGAGTGTCTGTTCTTGTGCCAGTACCATACTGCCTTGATGATTACAGGTTTGTAGTATGGCTTGAAGTCTGGGATTGTGATGCCTCCTGCTTTGGTTTTCTTATTCAAGATTGCTTTGGCTATTCGGGGTCTTTTCTGGTTCCATGCAAATTTTAGGATTATTTGTTGTAGCTCTGTGAAGAATGCTGGTGTTACTTTGATAGGGATTGCATTGAATATGTAGATTGCTTTGGGTAGTATCGACATTTTAACAATATTTGTTCTTCCTATCCAGGAGCATGGAATCTTTTTCCATTTTTTTGTGTCTTCTTCAATTTCTTTCATCAGCTTTCTATAGTTTTCAGTGTATAGATTTTTCACATCTTTGGTTAGATTTATTCCTAGGTATTTAATGGTTTTTGGTGCCACTGTAAATGGGATCGATTCCTTGATTTCTCTTTCTGTCACTTCATTGTTGGTGTATAGGAATGCAACCGATTTCTGTGCATTGATTTTATATCCTGCAACTTTGCTGAGTTCGTGAATCAGTTCTAGCAGTTTGTTGGTGGAATCTTCTGGGTTTTCCATATAGAGTATCGTGTCATCTGCGAAGAGTGAAAGTTTGACCTCCTCCTGGCCGATTTGGATGCCTTTTATTTCTTTGTGTTGTCTGATTGCAGAGGCTAAGACTTCCACTACTATGTTGAATAACAGTGGCGAGAGTGGACATCCCTGTCTTGTTCCTAACCTTCGGGGGAAAGCTCTCAGGTTTTCCCCATTGTGGATGATATTAGTGTTGAGTTGCTCGTATATGGCTTTTATCATCTCGAGGTATGCTCCTTCTATCCCTACTTTCTTGAGCGTTTTTATCAAGAAAGGATGCTGTATTTTGTCAAAGGCTTTCTCTGCATCTATTGAGAGGATCAAATGGTTCTTGTCCTTTCTTTTATTGATGTGATGAATCACGTTAATTGTTTTGCAGATATTGAACCAGCCCTGCATCCCAGGTATAAATCCCACTTGGTCGTGGTGAATAATTTTTTTTTAATGTATTGTTGGATCCGGTTGGCTAATATCTTGTTGAGGATTTTTTCATCCATGTTCATCAGGGAAATTGGTCTATAGTTCTCCTTTTTAGTGGGGTCTCTGGTTTTGGAATCAGGGTAATGCTGGCTTCATAGAAAGAGTTTGGAAGTTTTCCTTCCATTTCTATTTTTTGGAACCGTTTCAAGAGAATAGGTGTTAACTCTTCCTTAAATGTTTGGTAGAATTCCCCTGGAAAGCCATCTGACCCTGGACTCTTGTTTTTTTTGGGAGATTTTTGATTACTAATTCAATTTCCTTAATGGTTATGGGTCTGTTCAAATTTTCTATTTCTTCCTGTTCCAGTTTTGGTAGTGTATATGTTTCTAGGAATTTGTCCATTTCTTCCAGATTGCCCATTTTATTGGCATGTAATTGCTCATAATATTCTCTTATTATTGTTTTTATTTCTGTTGTGTTGGTTGTGATTTCTCCTCTTTCATTCTTGATTTTACTTATTTGGGTCCTTTCCTTTTTCTTCTCGATCAAACTGGCTAGTGGTTTGTCAATTTTTTTAATTCTTTCAAAGAACCAGCTTCTGGTTTCATTGATCTGTTCTACTGTTTTTTTTTTTTTTTTGGTTTTGATAGCATTAATTTCTGCTCTAATCTTTATTATTTCCTGTCTTCTGCTGGTTTGGGGTTTCATTTGCTGTTCTTGTTCTAGCTCCCTAAGGCGTAAGGTTAGGTTGTGTATCTGAGATCTTTCTTCCTTCTTTAGGAAGGCCTGGATTGCTATAAACTTTCCTCTTATGACTGCCTTTCCTGTGTCCCAGAGGTTTGGGGTTGTGGTGCTATTTTCATTGACTTCCATATGCTTTTTAAATTTCTTCTTTAACTGCTTGGTTAGCCCATTCATTCTTTAGTAGGATGTTCTTCAGTCTCCAAGTACTTGTTACCTTTCCAAATTTTTTCTTGTGGTTGATTTCGAGTTTCATAGCATTGTTGTCTGAACATATGCACAGTATGATCTCAATCTTTTTGTACTTAGGGCTGATTTGTGTCCCAGTATATGGTCTATTTTGGAGAACGTTCCATGTGCACTGGATAAGAATGTATATTCTGCTGCTTTAGGATGAAATGTTCTGAATATATCTGTTAAGTCCATCTGGTCCAACGTGTCATTCAAAGCCATTGTTTCCTTGTTGATTTTTTGATTAGATGATCTGTCCATTGCTGTGAGTGGGGTGTTGAAGTGTCCTACTATGATGGTATTACTATCAATGAGTTTCTTTATGTTTGTGATTAATTGTTGTATATATTTGGGTGCTCTCACATTTGGCGCATAAATGTTTACAATTGTTAGGTATTCTTGGCCTATAGACCCCTTGATTATGATATAATGCCCTTCTGCATCTCTTGATACAGTCTTTATTTTAAAGTCTAGATTGTCTGATATAAGTATGGCTACTCTGGCTTTGTTTTGTTGACCATTAGCATGATAAATGGTTCTCCATCCCCTTATTTTCAATCTGTAGGTGTCTTTAGGTCTAAAGTGGGTCTCTTGTAAACAGCATATAGATGGGTCTTATTTTCTTATCCATTCTGTTACCCTATGTCTTTTGATTGGAGCATTGAGTCCATTGACGTTTAGACTGAGTACTGAAAGATAGGAATTTATTGCCATTATGATGCTTGTAGAGTTCGAGTTTCTGGTGGTGTTCTCTGGTCCTTTCTAATCTTTTGTTGCTTTGTGTGTGTGTGTGTGTGTGTGTGTGTGTGTGTGTGTGTGTGTGTGTGTGTGTGTAATTTTTTTTTCATCTTTTCTCCCCTCAGAGAGTCCCCCTTAAAATTTTTTGCAGGGCTGGTTTAGTGGTCACAAGCTCCTTTAATTTTTGTTTGGGAAACTTTTTCTCTCTCCTATTTTTAATGACAGCCTTGCTGGATAAAGAATTCTTGGCTGCATGTTTTTCTGATTCAGCACACGAATATATCCCCCCACTCCTTTCTGGCCTGCCAAGTTTCTGTGGATAGGTCTGCTGCAAACCTGATCTGTCTTCCCTTTTAGGTTAGGGACTTTTTTTTTCCCTTGCTGCTTTCATGATTCTCTCCTTGCCTGAGTATTTTGTGAATTTGACTATCATATGCCTTGTTGATGGTCGGTTTTTGTTGAATCTAATGTGAGTCCTCTGTGCTTCCTGGATTTTGATGTCTGTGTCTTTCCCCAGGTTACGAAAGTTTTCCTCTATGATTTGCTCACATAACCCTTCTACCTTGATTTCTATTTCTTCCTCCTCTGGGACCCCTGTGATTCTGATATTGTTCCTTTTTAATGAGTCACTGATTTCTCTAATTCTTAAATCATGCTCTTTTGCCATAATCTCCCTCTTTTTTCTGCTTCGTTATTCTCTATAAGTTTGTACTCTGTGTCACTGATTCTCTGTTCTGCCTCGTCCATCCTTGCCTTTCCTGCATCCATGCATGATTGCAGCTCAGTTACAGCATTTTTAATTTCATTCTGGCTATTTTTTACTTCTTTTATCTCTGCAGAAAGGAATTCTAATCTATTTTCGACTCCAGCTAGTATTCTTATTATCGTGGTTCTAAATTGTGGTTCAGACATGTTGCTTGTGTCTGTATTGGTTAAATCCCTGGCTGTCGTTTCTTTGTGCTCTTTCTTTTGGGGTGAATTCATTCGTTTTGTAATTTTGAAGGGAGAAAAGGAATTAATGAGGTAGAAAATTGAAATTAAAAAAATATTAAAATTAAAAATTAAAAACACACACAAAAATCGAATAGATGATGCTAGATCCTAGGTGTTTTGGTCTGGGTGTAGAAAATGGTTTGACAAATTAGAGAAACAAACAAAAAAAAGGGGGGAGGAGAGAAAAAAAAAGGAAATCGTTTGAGAATTTGAAAAAATGAATACACTAAAGTAGACTAAAATAGTAGAGAAGTTAGTAGAAAAAAATATAGAAAAATATTTTTAATAAAAATTAAAAAGAAATAAAATGAAAAAGAAAAGAAAAGTGATTTGAAAATTTGAAAAAGTGAATACACTGTAGTAGACTGAAATAAAATGATGGGAGTAAGATAGAATTTGAAAAAATTTACATAAAAGCAAAAAATATAGTTATAAATATTAAATAAAATATTTTAAAAGAAATTTAAAGTAAAAATGAAGTTTTTCTCTTTCTGCATTCAAGAAAACAGAAATGAAAAAGAGAAAAAAGAAAAAGAAAAAAAGGAAAATGTTTGAAAATTTGAAAAGGTGAGTACACTTAAATAGACTAAAATAAAATGATGGAAGTAAAGTAGAATTTGAAAAAATTAACACAAAAGTAAAAAATATAGTAATAAAAATTAAATACAGATATTTTTAATAAAAATTGAAAATAAAAATGAGGTTTTTCTCTTTCTGTATTAAAGAAAAAGAAAAGAATTGTAAAAGAGACAAAGAAAAAAGAGAGAAAAAAAAATTGAATATATGAACCTGCTAACAGATTGAAGTAGGACTGAAATTGCTTCATTTTCCCCTAGAGGTCAGTCCATGTAGCTCTTTATAGTCCATAAATTAAGTCGGTGGTGAGGTTTGTGATCTTGAAGAGCAAAATTGGCCCAGTTGGGCAGGGCTTGGTGTAACAGCTCCACTCTCCCCTAGATGGCGCTGCTAGCCTACTGGGGTGGATTGTTGCAGGGTTCGTCGGTGTGTATGCGCATGCGTGGGAGCGGTGAAAATAGCGCCACCCAGCCACCCAGTCTGTTCTCCCGGATCAGCGTGCACCTGTCCTCTGTCTTCAGCTCTCGTCCTCTCCCTGCTTTTCCACTCTCCGTGACCAGGCCCCAGGCAGTACCTCTCTCCCAAGTTTTGTCTCAGATGTGGCTGTTTTCCCCCAGCCCCTTACTTCTGAAGGACTGTGGCTTTGACCCACTCTGCTCCTCTGTGGGAGGGTCTCACCGAGCAATGGCTGAATGAGCAATGGCCGAGTGTTGGCTGCAACCAGGAATGCCCACTGGACCCTCCTGTTGCTGGTGCCCCGAGACTGCGGCCAGGTGCCAGCCCGTCCCCCCAAAAAATTGCGAGATAGTGTAGCCTCAGCATGTCAGGGACCACGGAAAATCACAACACACATCTGACACCAGGCTTCACCCTCAACAACCTTGCCCCAGCACCAGCGAATGTGGCTGCCTTCTGGGGTCTGCTGGGACCAGGTGGCTTCAGTAGTCTCTACCAAACGTCCTTCCAGCAGAACCACTTTTCCCTGTGTGGCCCGAGAACCTCCCAGACCCTACTCTGTTCCTGGGGATTCACCTTTCCCGCCAGAACACCGCCAGGTATCGAGCTGAGGAGTTGCAGCCTTTGCGCTCCCCGTTTACAGTCTTAATGGAATTTAAATCCTCTCCTTTCTCCCTTTTTAATTCAGTGCCTATGGCTGTTTCCAATTTTCCACTTTTTCTCTAGCTGCTTTTGAGAAGGGGTGCTTTTCCCATATGCTCCCCCCTCCCCAGTCTCCATCCTCTCTCTGCCCGCAAAAGGGGTTCCCTACCTTTCAGGGCTTCTTGCTCCCCAAATTCAGCTCTTCGTGTCATGTACCTGCTGAATTCTGTGGTTCAGGTTGTGCAGATTGTTGTGTGAATCTTCCAATTGGTTTTCTAGGTGTGTAGGATAGTTTAGTGTTGGTCTGGCTGTATTTCATGGATGCGAGACACACAAAAAGCTTCCATGCTGTTCTGCCATCTTGGCTCCTCCCCTAGAGAAATTATTTAGAAAAAAGAGAAGCAAATAGAAATTCTCAAGTTGAAAAGGACAGTGTGTGAAATGAAAAATTCAGTAGAGGTGCTCAACAGTCGATTTGATCAAGCAAAGGAAAGAATCAGTGGTTTTGAAGGTAGGTCAATTAAGATTATCCATTCCAAGGAGCAGAAAGAAAAAACAATAGAAAAATTAACAGAACTTAAGAGATCTATGGGACAATATCAAGCATACCAAAGTATTCATAACAGGAGTCCTAATAGGAGGGGAGAAAAAAATAAGCAGAATGTTGGAAGTTATAATAGCTTGAAACTTCACAAGTTTGTTAAAACACAAATCTACATATTCAAGAAGCTTAAAAAATTCCAAGTAAGATACGTTCAAAGATATCTATATCTAGACCCATCAAAAACACTCAGTGGACAAAGGCAACACCTTGACGGCAGCAAGAGAAGCCAGTCATCACATACAGGGTGTCCTCAATGAGATTAGTAGCTGATTTCGTATCAAAAACCATGGAGAGTAGAAGGCAGTGGGATGCCTTCTTTTAAAGTACTGAAAGAAAAAGACTATCAACCAAGAATTTTGTATTCATGAAACTATCCTTTAAAAGTGAAGAATTTAAGGGGCGCCTGGGTGGCGCAGTCGGTTAAGCGTCCGACTTCAGCTAGGTCACGATCTCGCGGTCCGTGAGTTCGAGCCCCGCGTCAGGCTCTGGGCTGATGGCTCGGAGCCTGGAGCCTGTTTCCGATTCTGTGTCTCCCTCTCTCTCTGCCCCTCCCCCGTTCATGCTCTGTCTCTCTCTGTCCCAAAAATAAAAATTAAAAAAAAAAAAGTGAAGAATTTAAGCCATTCTCCGATAAAACAACAACAAAAACAAACAGAAAATCTGTCAGCAGACCTACCCAGCAAGATAAATTAAAGGGAATCCTTTGGACTGAAACAAAAGCACACTAGTAGTTACTCAAATCCACATGAAGAAATAAAGAGCACTGGTAAATGAACTCTGCAGGTAAGAATATAAAAGACAACATAGGTATATTTTTTGTTCTTTTTTTTTAAATCTCGTTTGATTAAAAAGACAGTTGTGTAAAGCAATGCTTGTAATTCTGTGTTGATGGGCCATGTACACAGGTGTAATTTGTATGACAATAATAGTGTAAACGATGAGGAATGGAATGGAGATAAACTGGAACAGTTTTGTGTACTATTGTAATTAAATTGGTATTAATCTGAACTAGACTGTTTTCAGTCAAGAAGGTAATTGTCATTGAAGGATCAACCACTAAGAAAATAACTCCAAAACATAGCAAAATAAATGGCAAGGGAATGAAATAGTACACTAGAAAATATGTTTGAACACAAAGGAAGGCAGTAGTGGAGGGAGAGAAGCACAAAAAAGATGTAAGACACATGGAAAACAGGTAGCAAAATGGCAGGTATAAATCCTACCTTATTAGGAATCATGTTAGCTATATATGTATTAAACTCTCAAAATGAAGAAATTGGCAGAATGGATAAAAGAAAAACAAAACAAAACATGGTCCAGGTGCACCTAAGTGGCTCAGTTGGTTGAGCTTCTGTTTCTTGATTTTGGCTCAGGTCATGATCCCAGGGTCATGGCATTAAGCTCTGTGTTGGGCTTCACTCTAGGCATGGAGCCTGCTTAAGATTCTCTCTCTCTCCTTCTGCCCTTCCCCCCACCCCACTCAAATTTTAAAAAATGGTCCAACTGTACACTGGCTACAAGAGACACACTTAATATTCAAGGTCACAAATAGGTTAAAAGTTAAAGAGTGGAAAAACCATGCAAACAGTAATCACAAGAGAGCTGGAGTGACTATTATCAGTTGAAATAGACATTACAACAAAATTGTTGGTAGAGACAAAGAGGCAACTTTTATCATGATAAAAGTGTCAATCCATCAAGAAAATTAAATGATTCTAAACAAATATGCACCTAACAATAGAGGTCCAAAATATGCACCTAACAACAGAGGTCCAAAAGCATATGTGATGGGAGGTTTTGTTGTGGTTATCTTTAGAATATGTAATCTGCTACATCCACATAGATTAAAAATTGGAAAAATGACACCACTTTTAGAATTCATATTGTCTTGTTCCAGTAACAGCCATCTAGTTATCTGTTATGGAAATTAATGAATTGATTACCCGAAAATTTCAAGATCATTTATTAAGCCCAAATTAGCACCATTACAGTTCGCATGACTTCAAAAAGAAAATGCTCTTGTGTCTAGGTTTGTCATCCCTTGTACATCAGTCTGACTTCCCCGGAGGTCTCATCCCCTGTACAGATAGTTAGATATTGAGGGCTGTGGATAATTTACTAACATCCAAATTATGGGGAACAAATTATGGTCTACTAGGAAGCTGAGACTTCCTTTACTGGACATTTGAAATGCTGTTCTTCCCTCAGTAGTGGACACAACCCATGTTGAACTGATGAATTGTCACCAAAAGAGGACAGTAGGGGAACCTGGATGGCTCAGTTGGTTGAACGTCTGACTCTTAATTTCGACTCAGGTCATGATTCCAGTGTTGTGGGATCGAGCCTCCATGCTTAGCATGGAGCCTGCTTGGGATTCTCTGTGTCCCTGTGCTCCATTCCCCCCCCCCCCACCTCATGCCTTCTCTCTTTATATAAATTTTTTTTTAACGTTTATTCATTTTTGTCAGAGTGTGAGCAGGGGAGGGGAGGAGAGAGAGAGAGAGAGAGAGAAAGAAAGAGAGAAAGAATGAATCCGAAGCAGGCTCCAGGCTCTGAGCTGCCAGCACAGAGACCAATGCAGGGCCCGAACCCACGAATTGTGAGATCATGACCTGGGCCAAAGTCAGATGCCCAATAGACTGAACCACCCAGGTGTCCCATGCCTTCTCTCTTTAAAATAAAATAAAATTAGGGGCACCTGGGTGGCTCAGTCGGTTGAGCGGCCGACTTCGGCTCAGGTCATGATCTTGTGGTCCATGAGTTCGAGCCCCGCATCGGGCTCTGTGCTGACAGCTCAGAGCCTGGAGCCTGTTTCAGATTCTGTGTCTCCCTCTCTCTGACCCTCCCCCGTTCATGCTCTGTCTCTCTGTGTCTCAAAAATAAATAAACATTAAAAAAAATAAATAATAAATAAAATTTAAAAAAAAAGAGGACAGTATATGTTAAGATGTATGTTAATAGATGTAGTAGTAGGCAGGTAGGTGGACTTTCTGCAAGTGATCCCCAAGATTCCAGTTCCTAATCTCCAGGATCTGTAAATGTAGATAGATATCACTTGTGTGAGACTATATTGTGTCATATGTCACAGTTGATCTTAAAAATAGAAGGTTGTCAGAGTGAGCCTAATCTAATTATGTGAGCCCTTAAAAGCAGGGAACTTTCTCCGGCTGGTATTGGAAGAGAAGGGAATGTCAGAGATTCAAGACATGAGAAAGATTCAACACACCATTTCTAGCCTTGAAGATGGAGGGAACCACTTCATAAGAAATGCAGGTGACCTCTAGGAGCTGAGAGGAAACCCAGGTGACAGCAGAAAGGGAGTGGGGACCTTAGTTCTACAACTGCAAAGGAGTGAATTCTGCCAACAACCTAAATGAACTTTAGGTTGAAGCAGATTTTTCCCAAGGCCTGTAATAAGAGCCCAGCTCAGCCTTTCCTCTTGAGATACCCCAGAGCAGAGAACCCAGATTAGTCCCCCAGACCTCTGACATAAAGAACTGTGAGGTAAATGGTTGTTATAAGCTTCTTGGTTTATGATAATGTGTTACGCAGCTGTAGAAAACGAATACACTGGACCAACAGAGCACCAGTGTAGAATCCTGTTATTTTTAATTCCCATGGTCACGTGAATGAGGTACACACTAGATGTTGTATAAAGCACTTCAAAGATGTCTGTGACAAGTGTTGAGTATCACAAATTCAGGGATCTCCCCAAAACCAAAGGAAAATCTGTGGATTTAATGATTTTCACATATGTGATTTTTTTTTTAATTATTGTTTCAAAACATTGTCTCCCATTATGGAAGGTAATTGAGGTATAATCCTGCCTGGGGAATTTATTGACTGAGGCAATAGTAATGTAACGAATGACTGGGAAAACATGACTGTGAGAAGGGTCTACCTGTCTATGTACATAATTTCCACCTTATTGTTACAGCAGCAAATGGTGGTAAAATGTACTTTCACTGATCCTGTAAAATTTAAAGGGCTTGTTTAGGGACATTTTTGAATGCATATTTTTGGAGGCTTCTTTGGAAAGTAAGTGGAGAGGTTTATTTAGAGACATCCTTTGTTGTGATATTTTCCCTCATTGAAAATGTTTCTGTACCAAGAAGAGGTGATAAAGATTGAACTATTGGTCGTTCTGCAGCCCCGCCAAAGTAGAAAATCTTTCTGCTCTCAGGTGCTGCATCTGGCCAATAGTAGCAGCCTCACCTTGCATTTTGGTATGAAACAACCCATGGCTGACTTTAAAATGCTTAAGCAAATCCTTATTTACATTGAATTTTTCGTTCCTCTATATCTCATTCTGTTGTTCATAGAGTCAAATGCTTTAAAGCTTTGGTTTGAATAAAAAAGAAACGTAGGGGCTCCTGGGTGGCTCAGATGGTTAAGCATCCAACTTTGGCTCAGGTCATGATCTCCCGGTTCATGGGTTCAAGCCCTGCATCAGGCTCTGTGCTGACAACTCAAAGCCTGGAACCTGCTTTAGATCCTTTGTTGCCCTCTCTGTCTCTGCCCCTTCTCCATTCACACTCTGTCTCTCTCTGTCCTTCAAAAATAAAAAAAAAATATCAAAAAATTAAAAAACAGAAACTTAAAAATACATGGAACTGAAATTTTCTATCTCTCTCATTCTTTCTCAATCTCATTTTCTCCCCTGTCCCTCCACCTCTTGCCAGAAGGCTTTAAACTGAACATAACTCTCACTTGGGCTTTCCCCATTTTTCCAGCTTATTTCAGAAATTTTCAAAGATTAAATATAAGTTACTTTGTAATAGGCACACATTTTGGCGATAATCCTTTCATCCAAAAGAAGGTTGAACTTTTAAACAGTTCATTTACTAGGTGATGGCACCTATTCAAATAAGCCTGCATTTACACAAGCATTTTTTGGTGTGAAGTTTTGAGGTTTAGGGATAATTAACCCATTCCATGAGAAAAATCCATTTCCTTACTAATGGATTGCTATCTTAGATACGGTTTTATTCCTCCGGCTTCTTTCCATGTTTTATTCCTCCAGCCTTCCTCTGCTGTGTTGGTTCTTTTTTTTTTTTTTAATATAATTTATCAAATTGGCTAACATAAAGTGTGTAAAGTGTGCTCTTGGTTTTGGGGGTAGATTCCCATGGTTCATTGTTTACATACAACTTCCAGTGCTTATCCCAATAAGTGCCCTTCTCAATGCCCATCACCCATTTTTCCCTCTCTCCCCGCATCCACCCTGAGTTCTCTGTATTTAAGAGTTTCTTATGGGTTGCCTCCCTCTCTCTCTCTACCTATTTTTCCCCTTTTCCTTCCCCCGTGGTTTTCTGTTAAGTTTCTCAAGATCCACATGTGAGTGAAAACATATGATATCTGTCCTTCTCTGACTGACTTATTTCACTCAGCATGATACCTTCCAGTTCCATCCATGTTGCTGCCAATGGCATGATTTCATTCTTTCTCATTGCCAAGTAGTATTCCATTGTATATATAAACCACATATTCTTTATCCATTCATCAGTTGATGGACTTTTAGGCTCTTTCCATAATTTGGCTATTGTTGAAAGCACTGCTGTAACCATAGGGGTACATATGCCCCCATGCATCAGCACTCCTGTATCCCTTGGGTAAATTCCCAGTAGTGCTATTTCTGGGTCGTAGGGTAGATCTACTTTAAATTTTTTGAGGAACCTCCCCACTGTTTTCCAGAGTGGCTGTTCCAGTTTGCATTCCCACCAATAGTTCCCCTACTCCACATCCTTGCCAACATCTGTAGTTTCCTGAATTGTTCATTTTAGCCACTCTGACCGGCATGAGGTGGTATCTCATTGTGCTTTGATTTGTATTTCCCTGATGATGAGTGACGTTGAGTATCTTTTCATGTGTCTGTTGGCCATCTGGATGTCTTCTTTGGAAAAGTGTCTATTCATGTCTTCTGCCCAATTCTTCACTGTATTTGTTTTTTGGGTGTTGAGTTTGGTATGTTCTTTATAGATTTTGGATCCTAACCCTTTATCCCATATGTCATTTGCAAATATCTTTTCCCATTCCATCAGTTGCCTTTTAGTTTTGTTGATTGTTTCCTTTGCGGTGGTGAAGCTTTTTATTGTGATGAGGTCCCAATAGTTGATTTTTACTTTTAATTTCCTTGCCTTTGGGGATGTGTCGAGCAAGAATTTGCTGCAGCTGAGATCAAAGAGGTTGTTGTCTGCTTTCTCCTCTAGGGTTTTGATGGTTTCTTGTCTCACATTTAGGTCTTTCATCCATTTTGAGTTTATTTTTCTGTATGTTGTAAGAAAGTGGTCTAGTTTCATTATTCTACATATTGCTGTCCAGTTCTTGCTATGTTGGTTCTGATATAGAAACTATCTGGAGGGAAGATGTTATAGGGCAGAGGCAAGACCTGACTCAAGATGGGACCAGGGGAGGGGTGCCTGGGTGTCTCAGTTAAGTGTCCAACTTTGGCTCAGGTCATGATCTCATGGTTTGTGGGTTTGAGCCCCACGTCGGGCTCTGTGCTGACAGCTCAGAGCCTGGAGCCTGCTTTGGATTCTGTCTGTCTGTCTCTCTCTCTCTCTCTCTCTCTCTCTCTCTCTGCCAATTCCCTGCTTATGCTCTTTCTCTCTCTCTTTATCTCAAAAATAAACATTAAAATTTTTTTTAAAAAGATGGGATCAGGGGAGTCTTGCTAGGAGGACAACAGGAAGCACAATGACAATCTTAGATTATTTCATGTGCTGTACATTGTCATCCTAGGCATACTGGCTGAATTCCATCAATTACAGACATTAATGCACTCAGTGAAGTCCTAGAAGCCTGTGTTCCTGGTGAAAATTTCCTCTCTGAAGCATCTGTTTGTGCAAAAGATAAGATTGCTACATTGCCAAAGCTTCGTGTCCAAATTTCATTTATTATGTTTCATCTTGGTTATAATATCAATGCCTCTAGAGGCAAGGAAGGTAGACAATATATTGAAGATAGTGGGGACTGTGATAAATTGAGAGCATGTATTCTATTTTAAGCCTGTCCTCTGGAAATGTAGGATGCTTTTGCAGTAAGCAGCTTTTTACATCTGAGGTGAATACTGGAGGGATATGGACACCACACTGACAGCTTCTGCTGTGGTCCCCAAACCTTTTATGAGAAAAGGCTAAGTTTTATTATGTCAGTCATCATCATTGTTAATGCGAATGATGAATTCCATGATCAGAATGGGGTAAGGGGTCTTAGGTGGTAGCACGTGTATTACATGACAAAACTGTAATGAGCCACTTTTCATTTTTCCCTGGGACTGTCCCAGCACAAACTGGGTGGATGAGGACTTGGGTCCCAGTTACTGCTGTGCAGTGAATCCCATAAGCATGACTTCCTAGCAGATAATCCCTGAAGTTGAGCTTTACTAGTCCCTCTGACACTTAAATTTAATAACTTAGTTATTCTAAAGCTCTATTTGAATATTGTTTCAGAGCATAATGTATTGTACACTTGATTTCAAACAGAAACTCCACTGTATTCAGTCAACAAATTAATCTAATTCTACCAGCAATTCATAGCAACCACATAAACTGCCAGCAGGAACCAGAAAATCTTTCTACAGTAAGCCTCTGTTAGGCAGCATCTTTCCCTAATTCTTTATTTCCAAAAACAGCCTTGAAGAGTGGATACAGTTGCCTCAAGGAATAACTTCTTTCCTCAGACAGTCATTTACCCACTGTTGGGGTTTAGTCAGGTTTTTCAAGTAAGCCTCGTATCGTTGTCCAATTGTACCTTCTCAGAAATCTTTCTCCAGAGTCATCATATAACATTATCAAAAAACCTAGGAAAATACAGTGGACATACGTATTTATTACTGGCTTCCTGTAGATTTCCCAGTCCCATTTCTTGCATCCAGGTTAATATTGATGTAAAAGATTATATCCTTGTCCAAATTATATAATCCATTATGTACCTGCTCTTCACTCAAACGACTTATTTGTGTACTCAACATGTACACCTTCTAAGAGAGAACTAGTAAGGAAAATGAGATCACAAGGAACCCTTGGTTTCAATCAAAGTTTACCAACTGATCCAGTGGTTAAATCTAGCTCATAGGAGTATTTTGTTTGTCTTGGCCATTGCTTTTAATTTTTATGAAATAATAGCAAACATTTATAAATAGGGAAATTTCATATAAAATCCTTATTTTTGCTTCCTTTTTCAAAAAATCAGAGGATCCAGCCAATGTTGGTCTCAAAAATCTGCATGTCCTTCAGTGCTTACCTCAGATACAAAAGGCTGCTTACTGCAAATACTTGGTATTGTCTGACAGATTGTGTTTGAGGGCTGGGCAAGAAAGCAAGCTTGCCTTGTGAGGGCAAGGTCCCTAGAGGTAGCCTTCAACCAATGACAGGTGGGTTGTTGGTGGTAAAAACAGCCCAACTTCTTTGTTGATCAACTGAGGTATCAGAAATGTTGTCACTATTCCCCAGTATCCTCCAGAAGGATTGAGCCCTAGTTGCCCACCGTGGTGGGTAGCTGCCTTGATCAAATACCCTTTATTGGTTTTCTTCCCTTCCTTATCTTCCCTACTTCCAAACTAGTGTTTACATACTTCCCAAACTCAAATCTTTGTCTTAGGATCTGATTTGGGGGAAATGTAAAGAAATCTGCTTAGTGCTTCAAAATTCATTTTGACCAAATTAGATGTCGTGCTAAAGAATACTCATTTACAGTTTAGAATCACTTTGCAGCTTTAAAATAAAATGAAAGTCTGTAAAAGACTTCCTGTGCTTTTTATACTTACTGATGTTAAGCCAATGCAGTGCATGGCTGTAGGGTATAAATCACTGTTGAATGCATTCAGTGAGGTCTCTGGGATACAGGAATCCTACTTGATGGCAGGAGAGCTATTAGTGTAAGGTCTACATCACCAAGGATGGACACATGAATGTGATAATGTGGAACAGGTCCTTGGCACAGAACAGGGATTGGAAAAATACAGCCTATGGAACAATCATCAAAACTAAAAGACAACTTACTGATTGGGAGAAGCTATTTGCAAATGAATTATCTGATAAAGGGTTAGTATCCAAAATATATAAAGAACTTCTACAACTTCACACCCAAAAAACAACCCAATTAAAAATAATGAACAGACATTTCTCCAAAGAAGACATACACATGGCCAACAGACACACGAAAAGTTGCCGAATATCACTCATCATCAGGGAAATGCAAATCAAAACTACAATGGGATATCACTTCACACCTGTCAGAATGGCTAAAATCAAAAACAAAAGCAACAAGTGTTGATGAAGATGTGGAGAAAAAGGAACCCTCATGCACTATTGGTGGGCATGCAAACTGGAGCAGCCACTGTGGAAAACAGTATGGAGGGTCCTCAAAGAAAAGAGAACTACCCTATCACCTAGTAATTGAACTACTGGGTATTTCCTTAAAGAATATGAAAACACTCATTTGAAAGGATATCTGTGTCCCTATGTTTATTGCAGCATTATTTACAATAGCCAAATTATTGAAGTAGCCCAGGTATCTATTGATAGATGAATGGATAAAGAAGATGTGGTATATATACAATGGAATATTAGCCATAAAAAACAATGAAATCTTGCCATTTGCAACAACATGGTTGGATCTAAAGAATATAAATCTAAGCAAAGTAAGTCAGTAGGAGAAAGTTGCCATATGATTTCACTTATATGTGGACTTTAAGGAACAAATGAACAAGAAAAAACAGACAACCCAAAAAACAGACTATTCACTATGGAGAACAGAGAGTTACCACCAGAGCAGAGTTGGGTTGGGGATGTGTGAAATAAGTGAAGGGGATTAAGATCACACTTAGCTTGATGGGCACTGAGTCATGTATAAAATTGTTGAATCACTATATTGTACACCTGAAACTAATACAAACACTGTGTTAGGTAATGGAATTAAAATTGAAAAGTTAATTAAAATGTTCTTGGGGGAGAAGATGTGGTGTATATATATACAATGGAGTATTACTCATCAATCATAAAGAATGAAATCTTGCCATTTGCAACTACGTGGATGAAACTGGAGGGTATTATGCTAAGTGAAATTAGAGAAAGACAAAAATCATATGACTTCACTCATATGAGGACTTTAAGAGACAAAACAGATGAACATAAGAGAAGGGAAACAAAAATAATAAAAACAGGGAGGGGGACAAAACAAAAGAGACTCATAAATATGGAGGACAAACTGAGGGTTGCTGGAGGGGTTGTGGGAGGGGGGATGGGCTAAATGGGTAAGGGGCATTAAGGAATCTACTGAAATCATTGCTTCACTATATACTAACTAATTTGGATGTAAATTTTAAAAAATAAAAAATAAAATTAAAAAAAATTGATACAACCACTTTAAAAAAATGTTCTTGGGAGATAATCATCAAAAAATAAAAATGCAAATGGTCATGAGGAGAAAAACCTTTTACTTTTTCTTTTATATTTTTCCTGTTTTCCTACCTGGAAAATGGGGAGACATGATGAGTGGAAGTGCAACAGCCTCCTTGTGACCATAAGGGTGAAAGCCATTCACACCACATGTGGTAAGGCAGGAATATCAAAGGAGCGTGGGTGCTTGAAAACAAATATGGAGCCTTCCAATACCGTGGATTGCCTCTCCCTAGACTGTGTGTGTGTGTGTGTGTGTGTGTGTGTGTGTGTGTGTGTGTGTGAGAGAGAGAGAGAGAGAGAGAGAGAGAGAGAGAGCGAGCGAGCGAGCCACTGTTTTGGGGGTTTTCTTTAGCAGCCAAGAATAATACTGATTAATAAATCCCTTCTATTTGTTTTTAAAAAAAAATACAGCCCATGGGCCAAATCTGATCTGCTGCCTGTAAATAAAGTTTAATTTTAACTTAGCCGTAGGTCATTTGTTTATACGTGGTCCGTAGCTGCTTTTGTATAACAGCAAAGTGGAGTAGTTGTGACTGAAATCATATAGCCCACAACACCCAAACTATTTACTGTCTGGTTCTTTTTGGAAATAATTTTCCAACCACTGATACAGAATACTTTACAGTACTTGTATAATATTTTAATTTTTAAAAATAAGCCAGTAAGGCGTTTAATTGGTCATGGTTTGTTCTCACTACCTCATACCAAAAGATAGTTTAATAACCTCACCCTGAGTGTGTCTGCAATGGCTGTAAAAAATAAAGTGGAAATGCAGCGTTGAGCAGGGCTTTTTGGCTAATTAAAACACTGAATATTAATTTCCACAGTTAACGGATACAGATATGATCTTGTAAAGATGCAACGTGGTGATAGGTACACTGAATGCCTAAGAATATGGATGTATGTGTATGTCTGTATTTAATATTCTGTTTTGAAATACTTAATCCAATAGAATAACTGTAAGAATCCTACCATAAATACTCATATGCATTTGACCGAGATCACCCATATTTTATATTTTACTGAATTCCTCTTAGGTGTCTCTCAAGAATAAGGACATTCTTTTTTGTATATACCCACAAAACATTTATCAAATTCAGCAACTGTATCCTTGAGAAAATATATATAGTCCATTTTCAAGTTTAGTTGTCCCAATTTTTTCCTTTATAGCAACGCATCTCAAATGTTAGCATGCATCAGAATTACATGGCAGGATTATTAAAACACAGATTCCTCCTGGGCCTCATCACTAGAGATTCTGTATAGACGATTTGGGGTGGGATTCGAGTATTTTCTATGATTACAAGCTCTCAAGATTTGATCAAAATGCTGCCAGCTCTATAGCATCCCATAATACACCTACCAACCCATCTCTCAAATCAGGCCACGTTGCATGTCGTATCCTATTTATTTATTTATTTATTTATTTATATATTTATTTATTTATTTATTAGTGTTTCTGTTCATTTTTGAGAGAGAGAGAGCGCAAGTAGGGGAGGGGCAGAGAGAGGAGGACAGAACAGGCTCCAAAGCAGGCTTTGTGCTGGCAGCAGAGATCCCAATGCAGGGCTGGAACTCACAAACTGAGATCATGATCTGAGCTGAAGTCAGATGCTTAACTGACTGAGTCACCCAGGTGTCCCCCCAGCCATTCTTTAAATTGCCTCTTTTGAGCTTTGACTGGCTTTCTTTCCAAGTCCTGAACTTTCTCAAGAGCATTTGCAGGAGTGACTGCAGTCTTTGGACTCGTTGGCCCGCATTCAATTTGTTCATTTGTTGCCTTCTCCACTTTAAGATCTGAAGTTTGAATGTGAAAGGGCGGGAAAGAATGACATTTCCAGGCCATTCTCTGTGAAAGTAGGATTCTGTATAAAATAAACGCACAACGACTTGTCCTACGTTGCCCTTTTTATGTTCTGTTTCAGTAAATTATGATGATAAGAAAATGCATTCTATATTTCGTGAATGAAAAGCTAATGTTTATTTCAGGGTAAAAACAATGTAAAAAAGAAGCAAAATCTGAAACTCCTACATCACACTGAGTACAATCTCATTTATTATATTTATACTATTTTCATGCTAGCCATAAAAGTGTCAATAATACATAGGATGTAATGAAGACCTCAATGCTATATGTCTTTTTCTTCTGATTTGGTGAAGCCAGTGGGTCCTTTAGTTTCCTTGAAGCTGGAACAGTTCCTCAGTCTTGCCTTTCTTTGTTTTTCATGAGACAGACTTTATTTATTTATTTATTTATTTATTATTTATTTATTTATTTATTTATTTATTTATGAGACACTGAGGGGGTTGGGAGGAGAGAGAGTGTATGGGGGTGGGGGTGGGGGAGAGAGAGAGAGAGAGAGAGAGAGAGAGAGAGAAGCAGTCTCCATGGTCAGTGTAAAGCCTGATGCAGGGCTCAATCCCACAACCTTGGGATCATGACTTGAGCTGAAGTCAAGGGTCAGAAGCTCACTCAACTGAGCCACCCAGGCACCCTGATACTGACTGACATTTTTAAAGAGAACATGCTATTTTTCCCCCTGTAGAATATATTTTAGTTTGGATTTTTCCTGATGTTTTCTCATGATCAAACTTAGATAATGCAATTTTTGGTAAAAATGCTAAAGAAATGTTTTTAGTTTGTCCCCTTTGGTGGTGATTTAATTTTGATCACTAGGTTAAGGTAGTGTCTGCCTAATTTCTTCCCCGTAAAGGCATAGTTTACTTTGTAATTAATATGTAACTTGTGGGGAGATAGCTTAATTCTGTTCTCCAATAAACTTTCATTGAATTTATATATGATTCTTGCCTGAATTATCACTATATTAAATTGCTAAATATTGATCTTCTAATTTCATCATTCCCTCTGTATTTCCATTTTATAGTAAAGAAAAGCTTTTCCTCATTTCTTTGCATTTTATGAAATCAATATGAACAAATGGTCTCATTTTATTCAATGGGTTATAGTCCTTTGTTTTTATTCATTTTTGACACTCAAATTGTCTCCAATTTGACTAGAGCCAGTTCCTGTGTCCTTTTAACATGGATCCATCTGTTTTTTGAGTATTCTAGAAAATCATAAAATATTTTATTAATGTGTACATTTTTAAATGTTTGTTTATTTTGAGAGAGAGAACACACAGGCAGGGGAGTGGCAGAGAGGGAGACAGAGAATCTCAAGCAGGCTCCATGCTGTCTGTGCAGAGCCCGATGTGGGGCTTCAACCCACAAACCATGAGATGATGACCTGAGCCAAAATCAAGAATGAGACGCTTAACTGACTGAGCCACCCAGGTCCCCTTTAATGCATACATTTTATCCGTCACTAAATACTTGCTGTGCCTTGAGCGTATCTCCAGTATTTGATGTCAAAAGGTATGCAAGGGTAATACTAAGACATCCCTTCTTCCCCCAAGTAACTAAAATCTCACTTAATATAGTAGTACTGGGGCGCCTGGGTGGCTTGATCGGTTAAGCGTCAGACTTCAGCTCAGGTCATGATCTCACGGTCCGTGAGTTCAAGCCCCGCGTCAGGCTCCGTGCTGACAGCTCAGAGCCTGGAGCCTGTTTCAGATTCTGTGTCTCCCTCTCTCTCTGCCCCTCCCCTGTTCATGCTCTGTCTCTCTGTCTCAAAAATAAATAAACGTTAAAAAAATTAAAAAATATATATAGTAGTACTAACATAGGTAAAGCAATCAGAGACTAATTTAAGATGGTATATAATCCAGTTTTAAGTTTATTGCTTATTTCTAGTTAATTACTTCCTCCTAAAAGTGATTCATACACTTACAATACCAACACATTTCATCATTGCAAAATAGGAAACAATCAATCCTTAGTCTGTAAGTAAGGATTATACTATACAGGAGAGTCATTCAGCAAGATACCTAAGATTTGTCCCTCTGCCTTCAGTGTATAAAATGCAAATTTTAATATAGTTAGACAAACGATTCCAAGTTTTACAGTGTCATATATCACATAAATTTGGGGAGTGCTATCTGGTATAGTAGGTGTCTGGCCAATTTTGTGGTTAGCTAGCTAATTCTTGCAACCAGTTGGTTTTATCCATCCCATCTCTTTTGTACTTTTCACCCTTTTGTCCCTCTGAAGTTTTTTGCAGAATAGTTTATTGTGATCTGCCTTCCAGAATACTAACTGGCTCCCATTTCGTCTGTCTGGTAACACTCATCTATTGATTTCTTCATTTTGGCTACTGTAATTTTTTCCATTCTAGAAATTCTCTTTCAAATATGCTACTGAATTTAGAGTTTCCAGTTCTCTCCTGAAAATTTCAGTCTTTTATATTTTTTAACATCATAAACATATTCATTTTTCAGATCTGTGTCTGATGTTAACTAGACCTATTGTAATGATCATTTCACCAAATATATAAATATCAAATCCTTATGTTGTACTCTTGAAACTAACATGTTATGTGCCAATTATACCTCAATAAAAAAGATAAAATAGTACAAGTCTATGACTTCCAAACCTACATGTCACGTAAAAAGCTGGGCACCTCTATCTAGGTTCTACATTTGAGTTCGGTTCTCCTGTGCAGAAGGTATTTTACTTGACTGACTTGGCAAATGGATCTTTAAAAAAAAATTCTAGGGCTCTTCAGTAGATTACAGTCTTCCTTAGAGTTAATGGTTGAAATAGGGCTGCACAACAGCATTTATAGAGGAGGTCAAGATAAATTGTTATTCGGGAAAGAAAAAGAACAGTGGCAGAAGGAATTTTAAGTGGCACTGAGTGTGCAATAAAAGCTCTGTGCATATCTAACAAGGCTGCAGTTGATAGGTTGCTTAAACATGTCAAATGAGCCAATATATCAGAAAGACAAATTCTCCCCTGTCCTGAGGTATGATTGCAGCATGGGCAAATGGGACCAAAGAGTCATAACATCAAACTGTCACAGTGATGCATAACATCAAGGATGTTGTGTTACCTCGCAGTGCTTGCTTATGTTCCAAATGTGAACTGAACAATAATCCTAATGATAAACATTATTTTGATGAAGCGGTCAGTGATGTGTATCCTTTCTGAGTTAAAATAATGAGAACATTTCAAGGCAACGTCTTTTTCAGGACAAAGGAAATAATTCTATATCTTAAATATGAAGTTTGTGGATTTTTTTATCTTTTGAAATTATCTAGGCAAGGTCTAAGTGCTAAGTGTGGATCTACGTAGATAGGAAGATGATAAAAGATGCAGTTGAAACTTCTACTCCTTTGCCTGTTACACAGTGGGAAGAATAAAACACAATGTTGGGTTTTTGTAGGGGGAGGGGGGCTCAGAGCTAATTCAAATAAGACAAAAAATTGTGTGGTTTCTTCAAAGTCATCATAGATGTCAAAGTAGTAGAATACCATCTTCTAAGATAAAAAGAATACTCCATAAGTCAGGTCATGACTGCAAAACTCTATTAACTCCTCTCTCTGCTGATCCCCCCCTTCTAAGAAAAGACATCTCTGATAATTATAATATCTAAAGGTCTGTGGCTCTGTTTCTATTGTGTGATGTTTCCACTGGATTTTAATCTTGAACAAAAGCCTCAATTATTCTTGTTTGAGGATCCACATTTCTAACAACGGTGCTAAAAGAATCAGTTTTTTTCCTTGAGAAAAAAATGTGTGTGTCAAGAACGGATGGTAGAATTATAATGGAGTAGGATTATACTCTATAAAATTGCAGTCAAACGTAATGGTTAAGAGTCAGGGGGCTAGATTCGTGCTGTGTTCAGATCTCAGCTTCTTTACTTAGTATCTGCCAAGTCTCAGTTTCCTCATCCTTAAAATGAAATAGTAACACTTATTTTATAGAGTTGTCATAAGAAGTAAAAGAGGTAATACATATAAAATATTTAGCCCCAATGCCTGGCAAGCACTCAGTAAATGTTAACTATTATTATTCTTAGCTATTCAGAGGAGAGAATCTCAAGTTTTGCATGTAAGAAGTATTTGAGATGGCATTGGAAAATACATTCATGTATTCATTGATTTATTCATCACTTATTTGATCAGTATACAAGAAATATTTGTTGAAAGAAAGACTTTGAGCAACTGGTAGAGAAGGTGAGCTGAATCTGAAAGGGAAGGGTGAAATTGTAAAGATATTAAGAGTAAAGGGTGGCATAGAAACAGCCAAGGCAAAGTGGAGAGTCAGCATGATTCATATGTGGGATAACGGGGACGATCAACCTGGATGGAATGTCTCAGAGAAAAAGATAATCTACAGAAAAATGAAGGGCAAGTGTATGACCTTGTAATGTTCTGTAATTATCTCATGTACATTGCCGCTTCTGGGTCATTTTCTTTTATTCCCAACTTAGTCCTGTGATATTAAGCTGATTATGTGTACATTAATGCAAGCAGGTATCACCTATCAACTAAATGAAAGGGCTTTTTCCCCTGACATAATAGATACTCCTTGAATAATTTGGGTTTTTTAATACATTTTTTAAATGGTTCTTTCTTTTTGAGAGAGAGAGAGACAGAGCTTGAGTGGAGGAGGGACAGAGAGAGGGAGACACAGACTCTGAAGTAGGATCCAGGCTCCGAGCTGTCAGCACAGAGCCTGACACGGGACTCGAACTCACAGACTGTGAGATCATGACCTGAGCTAAAGTCAGACGCTCAACCGACTGAGCCACCCAGCTGCCCCAAGATACTCTTTAAGTAATTTGAAAGGCTCAGTTTCATTGAAGTATTTACCTTGTGTGCCTTGTGTCATTCATATGCAGTGATTAGCCTGAGAGCCATTTTATCTGAAACTACCACCAGGAGAGCCTGTTACAGTACATATCGCCGAGCCTCATTCTGAGAGATGTTGATTTCTCAGGTCTGTCTGGAGTGGAATCTGCATTTCTAACAAGTTTCCAGGTGGTGCTCCAGCTGCTGGTCCAGGGACTACACTGTGAGAGGCACTGTACTAATGACATCGAGCTGTATCAAGTACTGAACTTGATAGAATTAGATCATGTTTTCTTTAGGTAGAATAATTTTCTAAAATCTATATTTAGTTGTGCCTCCTACCCATGGAAGTCAATTATTTGAAATAACTTAGAGGAAAAAAAAACCCTTTTCATTTATATTTTATGTTAGCCATTCCCTTACTGTGATTTTGATTTTGATGATCTTGCTGTTAAGGTTAACTGTTTTGGGAGGCCTAAGCTACCATTAAACTCCATTAATGCTATAAATTTTCTCATGCTTCAGAGAGATCCCATTGCATTATTCATCAATCTGAATGGGTTGAGTGGGAGTTTTTCTACAAGTGATTTTTATAATAGGCCTTTCAAAAATGTAAGCATGCTTTCTTTCATCAGTGCATTTTTGCTGCTCATAGTATGGCAACATTTTAAATAAAACATATGCAGATTTTATGGCTTTTTCCATTATGATCATGTATCTCTTTAAAGGAAAATACACATCGCTTCAGATTCCTGTTAATTTTACGTGCTGTCGCCTCCTACCTAAATGAGTCACACCAAGATTTACATGCCACTCTTTCTGACAAGTACCTGAAAGTTGAAGTAATTTTCACACACTCTGTCTCCTTCTTCCCTCATAGTTCTTGAATGCGTGAGCAGGAAATTACTTTGAATGATGAGAAGAATTAGGGGGAGGATTCACCACATGGCACCCATCCACTCACCTCCAGTCTTCTCTGTCAGTTCTGTCCACTTCCCTCTTGCTGGGCCTCACGTTTTCACTTTCCTCAAATGAAACTAACGTGAGACTTTTGTGTGTAGCCGACTTCTAAATCTTGGTAAGAACAGGGAAGGGAGTGGTGACAGCTGAGCCCAGTACCATAAATATCTTACAACTGACTCTCATACCCCTGTGTTCTCAATTCCTTGGCTATGCCCTGTCATGGGGAATTTCTCCTTCGGCTTATATTACTTACATCAAGGCTGCTGCTTTTCTCTTTTCCCTGTTCCCATCCTGACTTTCCTTCTTGCAGGCCTCCGTCTCAGCCACCTTAATCTCTCTTCGTCTGTTTCACAGGGTAATTCAGCTCTCTCTCTTCTGGCTCTCAAACTTTGAGCAAGGGCCCTTGTATTTATCCTTTAAAAAAGGTAGTCAGAGCCCATCATCCAAATATTTTTCTTAACAGACAAGCTCTCCACCTCCCTGGTGATTTGGATCATTGCCCTAGAGAGGAATAAGTGGCTGCAGTGAGTATAATTTTCAGTACCACTTAAAAAACAATTCTGCCACATTTGTTAAAGGAAAGACAATAGGGCCACTTGCCGCTGAGGGTATTTCTGTGGCTTGGCACAAGTTTGGAAAAGAAAACTAAGGTGAATTAGGAAGTGGACTACTGGCTTAGAAGTCCGATTCCTGGTCCTAGCTCTGCTTTTATTTGGCAGTGCAGTCTTTAAAAAGCCACTTCGAGGCCTGTGTTTCTTCATTTGTAAATTAAAAGAGTTGGGTGGTGTTCTGCAAGCTTAAGCAGAAACCTAAAGACAAAACCGATTCACAGTGACTCCTACTGAAGTAGGAGAGGGGGCCAGACCCACCCCCTTAATTCTTTCTCTTTCCATGGCCCCCCTGAGCTCCCTCACAGCACAGTTCTGAAAACACTGATCTACATGATTTTCATCCACAGTTGTTCCCTACTGTTCTCGTGTTTCTGACCAGAATTCACAGTTTAATATAAAGCTCCTTGTGAGTAGAATGAGGATGTAGATGGAAGCCTGAGAGAGAAACTTTCCATGGCCTGGTGTAGCTGAGGAATTTGGGAGTTGTCTCATGTTCAGTCCTGAGTTGTTTGTGGCCCTGGGCTGAGCTGTAACCAAGTCTCCTTTGTCCCCATCTTATGTACTCAGGATACATAAGTTAAAGGTAAGTCAGTCAGTGAAAGACAAATACCATATCATTTCACTCGTATGTAGAATTTAAGAAACAAAACCAACAAAGAAAAACAAAAGACAAACCAAAAAACAGACCCTTAACCGTAGAGAACAAACTGGTGGTTACCAGAAGGGAGGTGGGTTTGGGGGAGAATGGGGGAAATAGGTGAAGGGGATTAAGAGTACACTCATCATGACGAGCACGGAGTAATGTGTAGAATTGTTGGATCACTATATTGTATACCTGAAACTAACATAACATTACCTGGTAACTATACTGGAATTAAAATTAAAAAAAAAAAAAATATATATATATATATATATGATCTGTCACAGATCTGGCCAATTTTAGAAAAGATGTGCCTGTTGAAAAATATTTTTCTAGAAAAAGAGATGGCTTTATTTTGACTGAGGTTTGATCTTTGGTGTTTGACAATAATTGATGAACATTTTATTGTCTGACCATCCCTGTGCAGTCAGTGATATACTTACAGAAACCCATCTGACCAGTAAGTCACTCCATGAAGAAAATAGCAATCACTTTAGCCTCTGTAGCAGTGGTTGGTGATGTTCTGCAGAACTGCCCAGTCCCTTAGGCACTTGATTTCTATTCACCTGTAAAGAAGTCTCCTGCACTTGCCAGAAGCCCGTGTCAAGTGGGCGCATGGGGCAAAGAATGGAGAGGCAGTCCCTGGATTCCAGCACAAAGGAAAGTGAGCTAATGCTGCCAGGCACAACTCAACCAGTGGTGCATCGGAGTAGGTAGATTAGTGTCCTAGCCATAGTAGCCGTTGGTGGTGTTATTTTGAGGCAAGTTCCTGCAGTTTCTTCTAGTATCCCAGGAGGGACTGAGTTCCATTTGCCCACAGTAGTAATTTATGCACCTCTTTCTCCCTTCCTTTGTCTCACTTTACCTGTTGCCTCGCTTTTGTATCCTGGGATTACCTTCCAAATAGTTATCTGCCCCCACCTTTTTGCCTCAGGGTTTACTTTTAAGAGAGGCCAAATTAAACTAACTTTCAGTATGGTACCATTTCAGATACTAAGTATTAAATAGGTAGTACTCGATGTATTTTGAATTCTGCAACCACTGCTAATTTCATGTGTGTGCTCTTGTTTCAACAAGTCCTGTTGTGTTCTTGGTGGCACAAGCTGAAGAGAAACAGGATGTGGTTAATTCTATATTTTTACTGAAGTATAATTAATATACAGTGTTATATTAGTCTCAGGTGTACAATGATTCAACAATTCTATACATTTCTCAGTGCTCATCATGACAAATGTACTCCTTAATTCCCATCAACTCTTTCACTCATTCCCCCACCCATCTCCCCTTTGGCAACAACAGTTCTTTCTCTGTGTTTAAGTGTCTTTTTTTTTGTTTGTAGTTTTTTTCTTTGTTGGTTTGTTTTGTTAAATTCCACATATGTGTGAAATCATATGGTATGTGTCTTTCTCTGATTTCATTCACTTAGAATTATATATACCTGTCGTTCCATCCATGTTGTTCCAAATGGCGAGATTTCACTCCCTTTTATGTCTAAATAGTATTCCGTTTTATGTATTACACCACATCTTCTTTATCCATTCATCTATTGATGGAAGCTTGGGTTGCTTCCCTATCTTGGCTATTGTAAATAATGCTGCAGTTAAACATAGGAGTGCAGATATCCTTTGAATGAGTGATTTCCTATTCTTGGGGTAAATTTGCAGTAGTGGAATTACTGGATCCTATTAACACATTCTATTTTTAACTTTTTGAAGAACCTCCATACTGTTTTCTACAGTGGCTGTACCAGTATGCATTCCCACCAACAATGCATGAGGGTTCCTTTTTTCTTCATTCTTGCCAGCACTTGTTATTTCTTGTGTTTTTGATTCTAGCCATTCTGACATAACATAACCAAGTAACATAACATAACCAAATTCCTCAGCTACGCCAGGCCATGGAAAGAGAATATGGTGATAGTTAATTGTGGTTTTGATTTGCATTTTCCTGATAATTAGTGATGTTGAGCATCTTTTCATGTGCCTATTGGCGCTAGGTATGTCTTCTTTGGCAATATGTCTATTCAGGTCCTCTGCCCATTATTTAATTGGGTTGTTTTTTGGGTGTGGAGTTATATAAGTTCTTTATATATTTTGGATACTAACCCTTGATTGGATATATCATTTGCAAATACCTTCTTTCATTCAGTAGTTTGCATTTTTGTTTTGTTGAAGGTTTCCTTTGCAGTACAAAAGCTTGTTCTTTTGGTATAGTTAAAATGCTTTAATTTTGCTTGTTTCTCTTGCCTCAGGAGACAGATCTAGAAAAGTGTTTCTACTGCTGATATCAAAGAAATTACTGCCTATGTTTTCTTCTAAGAATTTTATGGTTTCAGATCTCACATTTAGGTCTTTAATCCATTTTGAGCTTATTTTTGTATATGGTGTAAGAAAGTCATCCAGGTTCATTCTTTTGCATGTAGCTGTCCAGTTTCCTGGCATCATTTGTTGAAGAGACTGTCTTTTCCCCCATGGTATATCCTTGACTCCTTTGTCATAGATTATTTGACATAAAAGCATGGGTTTGGGGGCACCTGGGTGGCTCTGTCAGTTGAGCATCTGACTCTTGATTTTGGGTCAGGTCATGATCCTAGGGTTGTGGGATTGAGACCCACATTGGGCTCTGTGTTGAGCATGGACCCTGCTTAAGATTCTCTTTCTCCCTCTGCCCCTCTCTCCTGTGCATGTGCTCACTCTCTCGCTCTTTGTCTCAAAAAAAAAAAGCATGGGTTTATTTCTAAGGTGTCTATTCTGTTCTATTATTGATCTATGTGTCTGTTTTTGTGGCAGTACCATACTGTTTTGATTACTACAGCTTTGTAGTATATCTTGAAATCTGGGATTGTGATACCTCCAGATTTTGTTTTTCAAGATTGCTTTGACTATTCAGGGTCTTTTGTGGTCCTATATAAATTTTAGGGTTATTTGTTCTAGTTCTGTGAAAAATGTTGCTATTTTGATAGGGATTGCATTAAATCTGTAGATTGCTTTGAGTAGTGTGGACATTTTAACAATATTGTTTCTTCCAATCCATGAGCATGGAGTATCTTTTCAGTTGTATCTTTAATTTCTGTTATCAGTGTTGTCTAATTTTCAGAGTACAGATCTTTCACCTCCTTGGTTAAGTTTATTCCTAGGCATTTTATCATGTTTGGTACAATTGTGAATGGGTTTGTTTTTTTAATTTCTTTTTCTGCTACTTCATTATTAGTGTATAGCAATTCAATGAATTTCTGGGTATTGATTTTTATACTGCCACTTTACTGAATTCATTTATCACTTCTAATATTTTGGGGGTGGAGTATGTGTGTGTGTATGTGTGTGTATGTGTGTGTATGTGTGTGTATGTAGTATTATGTCATCTGCAAACAGTGAAAGTTTTACTGCTTCCTTACTGATTTGGATGCCTTTTATTTCTTTTTGTTGTCTGATTGCTGTGGCTAAAACTTCCAGTACTATGTTGAGTAAAACTGTTGAGAGTGGACATTCTTGTCTTATTCCTGACCTTTGGAGGGGAAACTCTTTGTTCTTCATTGAGCTTGATGTTTGCTGTGGGTTTTTCATATATGGTGTTTATTATGTTGAGGTATGTTCCTTTGAAACCTACTTTGTTGAGAATTTTTATCATGAATGGATATTATACTTGGTTTTTTCTGCATCTATTGAGATGATCATAAGTTTTTTATCTTTTGTTAATGTGATGTATCATGTTGATTGATTTTCAAATATTGAACCACCTTGTATACCTGGAGTAAATCCTGATGATTGTGGTGAATGATTTTTTTAAATGCATTGGTGGATTCAGTTTGCTATTATTTTGTTAAGGTCTTTGCATCTATGTTAATGAGAGATATTGGCCTGTGTTTTTCTTTTTATGTAATGCCTTTTTCTGATCTTTATTTATATCAGAGTAGTGTGTCATAGACTCTATGTCTAAAATTCTCTCTTGGCTGGCAAGAGAGCAGATGCAGGATTAAAAGCGAGAGATGGCTAATGTCTGGGAAAAGATAAGAGCCCCAAATAAGGGTCCTTGCTCCATATTTATTACGATGAGAAGGCTTACAAATGTGATGGGTGTGCACAAAGAGACAATGAATCTGTGAACATTAACTCATGGGCATGAGGGAAAGGGGATTTTGAAGATAGACAGTATTTAGAGTTTGGGTCAATATAAACCAAAATCCTGGCACTGGGAAGATGGGCAGATGGTTGTTTACAGCAGACAGGAGGCGCTGTATCTGTTTATCTTAGCTAGCCTAGGGGATAAGACAGAGCAAGTAACCTCAGGGTCAACAAGGCACCTTTCTTTTGCTAATCAGCCCCACTCTGGGCAGCATCACCTGCAGGCAGTGGCCTATAGCCCTATTTACCTGTTTACCTAATTTGGTCTTTCCTTCCTGTGAAAGCAGCTTTCTGCTATAGTATTAAGTTGGGGGTGCTTTTGCTCTGAATACCTAATCTTGCTTACCTCATATGCCTTTGTACTGGGGCCTTTGCCCCTCCACTACTCTATTCTGGAGGCCTAATCTTGTCTACCCAAGCTTGGGTGAGAGCATCTATGGCTTTGTAATTCTTTATGCCTTGTTAACCCATTGGTGCAAGCCCAGGGAATTTCTAAGCTTATTCCCCACAGTAGTGCTGCCCTCAAAGAATGAATTTGGAAGCTTACCTTTCTCTCTGTTTTTTGGGGATAGGTTGACAAGAATAGGTATTAACTCTTCTTTAAATTTTTGGTAGAATTCACCTGTGAAGCTATCTGGTCCTGGACCTTTGTTTGCTGGGAGTTTTTCGATTACTGATTCAGTCTCATTGCTGGTAATCTTCAGATTTTCAATTTTTCCTGTTTGTTTTTGTAGGTTATATGTTTCTAGGAATTTACCATTATTTTCTAGAACAAATAGTCCAATTTGTTAGCATCTAACTTTATATAATATTCTTTTAAAATCCTTTGAATTTCTCTGGTGTTGGTTGTTATTTCTCCTCCTTCATTTCTGATTTTGAGTCCTCTGTTTTTGTTCCTTGATGAGTCTGGCTAAAGGTTTATCAATTTTGCTGATTTTTTTTTTCAAAGAACCAGTTCCTAGTTTTAATGCTCTTTTCTATTGTTTTTTTAACCTCTTTTTCATTTATTTCTGCTCTAATGTTTATTATTTCCTTCCGTCTACTGTTTTGGAGTTTTGTTCTTTTTCTAGGTCCTTTAGGTGTAAGGTTAGGTCGTTTGAGATTTTTTTCTGTGTTTCTTGAGGCAGACCTATACTGCTGTAATCTTTAGCTTTTGCTACCTCCCAAATATTTTGGACCATTGTGTTATATTTCTTTTTCTCTGTGTATGTCTTTTAAATTTTTTTTTTTTATATATCTTGGTTGTCCCATTTATTGTTTACTAGCTTGTTATTGACTCCCCATGTATTTGTGTTCTTGCCAGATTTTTGTCTTGTGATTTTTAGTTTTGTGCTATTATGGTCAGAAAAGGTGCATGATATGATTTCAGTCTTTTTCATTTTGCTGAGACTTGTTTTGTGGCCTAACATGTGATCTGTTCCAGAGGATATTCCACATGCACTTGAAAACAGTGTTCACTCTGCTGTTTTTAGATGGAAAGTTCTGAATATATCTGTCAGGTCCATCTGATCCAATATCATTCAAAGCCACTGTTCTGGATGATGTATCCAGTGATAAAAGTTCAGGTTAAAGTCCCCTATTATTGCATCACTGTCAACTTCTTCATTTATGTCTGTTACTAGTTGCTTTGTGTATTTAAGTGCTCACAAACTGGGTGCACAGATATTTTTTTTAATGTTTATTTTTGAGAGAGAACATGAGCAGGGGAGGAGCAGAGAGAGAGGGGCACAGAAGATCCCAAGTGGGATCTTTGCTGACAGCAGAGAGCCCAGTGCAGGGCTTGAACTCACGAACTCCTGAATGGTGAGATCATGACTTGAGCTGAAGTCGGACACTTAACTGACTGAGTCACTCAGGGGTCCCAGTGCATGAATATTTATATTTGTTATATACTCTTGTTTGATTGTTACCCCATTTTATTATGCAGTGTCCTTTATCTCTTGTTACAGTCTTTGTTTTGAAGTCTATTTTGTCTGACATGGTAGGGTAATTCTGTTCTTAAAAGAATTATAAATTGATGTGGATATGAGTTATATGGTTTCAAAATTTACCATTTTAGTTCCTGGAGCCAGTTTGTTGAGTATTTTTAATTCAGGGGAAGTAATAATATGATACAGCTTTATTTTTGCCAGTTAACTGTCCCCAACTGTGTTGAAGTTTCTTTCCCATAGATCAAATACTACCATTATGATATCTTAGCCAGATTCCATAATTCTCACTCTACTCTGCATTCCTGGGAAGATTCATTTCATTTCAGAGATTTATTTTCTTATCATTGGCAGGGTAGGGAATAATCTATCCTTGTGAACACTCCCTAAAAGGACTGACAACCTTTCTCCATTCTGCATATTTTTCTAATATTGATTGAGAGAGCAGGAAGGTGTTGGTTGATGGTGGACCTGTCCTGGGACCCTTCAGTAGGCCTGAAGGGAAGAGGCTGGCCTCCGCTGTTATTGGTTCACTGGTGGCTCAATAAACGTAGAGTGTGCCTTCAACCTTGGGCCTTAAAATCCCATCTGCATCCTGTTATATTTATTTACTCTAACAGTAAACTAATCTTTATCTTCTGAGTTCACATTAGGAAACATGTTATTGGGATATGTCAGTCTGAGTTTTAGAGATTCATAGGTATGTTATACTTGTGAGTCAATGTGAGCTGTCTGAAAAGGGAATGACAGAATCAGAAAGCATCAAAAATCATGACTAGAATAAGACCACTGCTGGTATGAGTGGTGAGAACTACAAACAGGGTAAGAAAAAAATCAGGGATATTAAGGCTTAAAAATTGAAATAGTAAAATGTTTGAACTATGGACTTACTTGAAGGATGATGGGCAAAGGTGAAATAATTATCTCCAGAAAAGTTATGTTAGTGGCAGCAGGACCTAATAATTGGATGTGGGAGAAATGTAACAAATTCAACCAGGAGAGTCATTACAGCCTCAGCTTCTCTCTGATATTTGGATCATTAGAATTGTTCTCAGAAGACATACAATAGGGAAGAATTACTTTTCTTAATGGAAAATTGATCTCTTCCCTCTTACTTCAAATGATTCCATCTCGGTCATTGTGACACAAGCTCTTCTGCCAAAGGTAGCTTTTCTTGTGTTGGAATTTTCCAAATAATGGCTACTTTCCTTCCCAATCAGTCTGCTCGTCATCACTCCATTGCCCTGGTCTCTCTTCTGTCCCACTTTTCTCTTTTCTTTACTTCCCCCTTTACTTCACTCTCTCTTCATTCTCCCTTATTCTTCAGGGACTAAATTAACTGCCTTCCTATTACAAGGTTCAACCCTTTTCTGGTAATCTCTAATCAGTTGTATTTGTGATTGCTTTGTGACCTTTGCTTTGTGATTGCTCTGTGCATCATAGGACATTTCTTATTTCCTTCAGAGAACTGATAACATTTTAACTGGGAACATTTCTTAAATGGACAAGCCCTCCTCCAAGAGGTTTCAATTTTCTTATTTTCTTGAACTTATTTCATCTAAATCCAAAGTAATTTCTCCCAATTTTATCCTATTAAGTGGTGGGGGGGACAATAATGATAGGGAAAACATATAGGAGAGTAGTAAAGGTTAAGAAGAACAAGAAGTATAACACGAGCTGCTTTTGTTTACTACAAATATTAGTTATTCTTCTGGAATTTTAGAATCTAAAAACATCACTGAAATTCATTCTCTGCATTAGTTTAATCATTTTGACTAACTGGTGAATCCCCAGATTTTTTGCTTCTCAGTCTGGCAGTACTTTATACAATATCTGTCCTCTTCTTTAATTCACACAGGCATCTTGATACTTTTTTAAGATTAAAAATGTCCTGTGAGGTCTGGGTGTGTTGGAGTTGTGAAACTGTTACGGCACCAGGTTGGAATGCTGGTGGAAAAACCAAGCGGCACTTGGAGATCTTGGTGGATTGGAGATTTATTTAACACCGGTGGGCTCAGAGGAGACCGTTTCTCCAAAGATCTGAGCCCCGAATGCAAGTGGGGAGGGTAATTTATAGTTGTCAGCTTCCATATCTGTGGGAGTTTTCATGCATGCAGCAAAGGAAGAAGAACGCAGGGGAGAGATCTCTAAGCTAGAGACCAGAGTTTGTTTTAGCCCCATTGGCCATCTTTGGCATACTTTATTCACTTCTCCAACATTCCTCCCTTTGATGCCCTAAAAAAAAAAAAACAACTTTTAGTAGACATCACCTTTCAATTTTACAGGTTGGTACTCTCGGAAGGCTAAGATATGTGCTGTAGTTTGGTGAGCAACAGTGTTTTCAGTAAAACCACGGCATTCAGTATACAGAGGTCGATGGATACACCTAAAATTTTGGAGAGGAGGGGACCCACCAGGGCAGGAAGCCAGGATGCCCAATCTGTGAGATCCCATCCTTTCTATTGATTGATACTTTCCTGTTGTCTATGTTGAATTCCTTCCTTGAGTTCCTTAACCTTAGTTGTAACTATTCCTGACTGGTTTATGAAATAGCAACATTCCTCCCCCAGAAAGATGCAAGTCCCTCCTTTTTCTGAAGTGAGGAGGTTGAGGGCTCGCCTGTTTTGGAGGGTCACTGCCGCCAGAGAGTTTATTTGGCTTTGTAAGGTTACGAGTCAATCTGCCACCCATTCCATGTCTTCGTTTAGCTCTTGAGATAGTCTATGGCAATAGTCCCACGGATGAACCTATGCCCCATTCCAGTTCCTATTCCTGTCGCAATTCCTGCTCCTATCAGAACAGGTAGCAGGATTGCCCATTTAGTCTGGGACTTGGGGCTAAAGGCTGTTAGGAACTGATCTTCAGTGTACACGGATATCTCTGGGGTTAGGAAGATGGAATAACATATCTGAGTCCTGTTGGCCTCTAAGCATCGGTAGGCCGAATTAGAACACAGATAGAACACCCCAAGGGTGCAACATAAGGTTGTAGTCCTCATTAAGGTTGTATTTCTTCTGCGTAGAGAAGTACCATTCATACCTTCAGGGACTGTACAGATTAGATTGTTGGCATTTGTGAAATGGATCCCAGTGGCCAGGGGTCCAATTAAGACAGAGGTGTTGGTTTTGAGATTTTCAGGAGCTTCCCAGGTCAAAGGGATAGGAGTGGCTAAGTAAGCCCTTCGGCTGAGGGGCAAACACATCCAGCAGGTTTGAGTGTGATTATCTATTTTATGGAGGACTTGTAGACTAGTATTGGCCCAATGCTGGAGTGGGGAATTGGTAAGCATCTGATTGAGGGCTGAGAGGTTCAAACCCTGGTAGGCTGCCGGGGGAGTGGTTGCCTTTATGCCTTGTATTACCCTATCTTGGGTATCCTTTATAACCTTCTGAAGGTCCCTGTCTTGCACCCCTCCCCCATCTGAAATCCCCCATTGAGGAAGGTAAGTGTAGCAAGTTCGCTTCCCACTCTGGAGGCCCTTGTTGTGACATGGGTTCCTGACATTTTGGGTTATCTCCACGGTCCAATACTTAGTCCTTGAGGCAACGGGTGACTGACAGAGAGTGGGTGTTTTTCCCTTGTAGCAATCTTTGTGGAGGGAGGTGAAGGCACTGAACGCCCTTGACGCCCTTATTGTCATATAACAATCGTGGGGGCAAAGTGGTTAAGCGACAGTTGTGAGGGTGAGAGAGGTTATAATATGCAGGCAATACTAAATAATCCTCCTATCCAGAGGTGGTATGTGAGACCCAGAATGCATCTTTTGTCCCATGTCCAGCTTGTTGGTGCAGTCTCTATCAGCCCAACAGTAAGAAGTAAGATCAGGGCTATGACACCAGTAAGGAGCAAGGGCTGGCAGAATTGCATCCAAACCCCTGGGCTAGGTTCACATGTTGATTCCACAAGCTTCTGCCTTGCACAGGCCTTCCGGGGTGTGGCTGGAGCAGGGCTGGAGGTCTCAGGGGCCAGTTTCCCTTTTGAGGGTAAGTTTAAGTGGATCACTTTGCCAGTTTGTGGGTTCTTCTGAGTTGGCCTTCTTAACTCTGGAGTGATGGACCCATGGGATGATACCTGAAACTTCAAGGGCTGTAGGAGTTGTTAGAATAACAGTATGAGGCCCAGTCCACCGTGGTTTAAGACGTTCCCTCTTCCAATCTTTGACCCACACAGAGTCTCCTGGCAGAAAGGGGTGAATGAGAATCCCTAAGGAAATTGGGCCCCTCTCTATGGTATATCTCTGTAACTTGTTTAGTACTGCCCCCAAGGTCTGGAGCTGTTCTCTTATTCCCTTGTCTCCAATCTGGTGTAGGTCTCCTGGGAGTTTTCCTAAATGTGGGGGGGGGGGAGGTCGCCCATATAATAACTCAAAAGGGGAGAATCCTAGTGCCCCAGGCATGCATCAGGCACACAGGACGGCCAGCAGTAGTAAATCTGACCATAAGAGATTAGTCTCTTGGTGGAACTTAGCCAGGGTTTCCTTGAGGGTGCGATTCATCCACTCTACTTTCCCCGAGCCCTGGGGTCAGTAAGCGGTGTGCAGTTTCCAGGTAATGTTGAGGGACTCTGTCAGGGTTTGTATAATGTCTGCCACAAATGCAGGTCCGTTATCACTGTGCATAGTTAAGGGTAGACCAAACCGAGGCACAATCTACTGTAGAAGAGCTGTGGCCACCTCACGACTTCATTCCAATCTGGTCGGGAATGCTTCGACCCATCCCGAATATGTGCAGATTATTACAAGAAGGTACCTGAACCCTTTATTTGGTTGTATGTCGGTAAAGTCCACCTCTAAGTCTTCGAAAGGGGCGGCCCCCATCCTTTGTGTGCCAGGCAGGGGCGGTGGGGCAGACCGAGCATTGTTTTTGGCACACGTTACACGTTGTTCACTGGCAGCTCGGCATGATGCCGGCAGCTGGCTGATATCGGAGTTCTTTTTGAGGAGGGCCTTTAGTGAAGTTTTCCCTAGGTGCATGAGTTGGTGACATTCCTTCACTAAGTGTTTTCCCATAGACGATGGGACAGAGATGTGTCCATTTGGCATGACCCACCATCCCTCTTTGCTTAGTGTGCTCCCTTCTGTTGAGGCCCAACTTCTTTCTTCGTTTGTGTACTGGGGTGGAGAAGCTTCCCTCTAGGGTGCAAGAGTCATAGTGTAGGTAGGAGCTTCGCCTGGGTCACCACAGGTGGCCACTCTGGCTGTTTTGTCAGCCAGGCGATTTCCTTGAGTTAAGGGGTTGTCTCCTTTCTGATGTCCCTTACAGTGTAGGATAGCTACCTTGTCTGGCAGCCATATGGCCTCAAGAAGCTTTAGTATTTCTTCCTTGTTTTTGATAGTTTTCCCTGCAGCAGTAAGGAGGCCTCTTTCTTTATAGATGGCCCCGTGTACATGCACAGTAGCGAAGGCATACCGGGAATTAGTGTAGATGTTAAGTCATTTACCTTTGCTAAGGAAGAGGGCTTGGGTTAAGGTGTATAGTTCAGCTCGTGTGCCCACTGTCCTTCTGGCAAGGCCTTGGCTTCCAGAAATTCAGTGGTTGTGGTTACCCTCTTCGGCTTCCCTCTTGGAAATAGCTACTCCCATCACTGAACAGGGTGATCTCCGGGTTTGTTATCACCTGGTCTTGGAGGTCCAGGCAGCTGGTGTAGACTTCATCCACTACTTTGGAACAGTCATGGTCGGGTTCTCCCTCCGTGGGAAGGAAGGTGGCCAAGTTTAGTGTTCTTACTGTTTCGAGAGTGACCCTTGGGTTTTCGTAGAGAAGGCCTTGGTATTATGTCAGCTGAGAATTGGAGAGGAAACGATATCCTTGGGTGCTCATGAGGGACATGACCATTTGTGGGACCTTAACATTAAGTGTTTGTCCCAGAGTGAATTTGTCTGCCTCCTTGATGAGCAGGACTGTGGCTGCCAGCGCTCTGAGGCACGGTGGCCATCCTGCAGCCACAGGATCAAGTTTTTTTGACAGGTAGGCTACTGGCTGTTGCCAAGGCCCCATGCTCTGAGCACTCCAAGGACTATTTTGTCCTTTTCATGTATGAAGAGGTTAAAGGGCCTTTCTATGTCAGGCAGACCCAGGGCTGGGGCTCCTCCTAGAGCCAACTTCATTTCTGTGAAAGTGGCCCTTGCCTCCTCAGTCCATGTGAGGGGCTCCTGGTCTGGCCCTCCCAACAGGTCATAGAGGGGCCTATGGCTGAGAATCCAGGAATCCAAATGCAACAGAACCCTGTGGCCCCTAAAAATTTACACAAGCCTCGTTTTGTTTGGGGCTGTGGCAGTGTGGTGATAACTTTCTTCCTTTCAGGTCCTAGTTCTCTTTTTCCTTTTATGAGGAGAAAGCCTAAGTATCGGGCCTGCTGCTGACAAATCTGTGCCTGTTTCCAAGAGGCCCGGTACCCCGAGTAGAATAGGAGCTGCAGGAGGGCCTTGGTACTTTTCATACAGTCTTCTTGGATGTCGCTGGCAAGGAGGAAGTTGTCTACATATTGGAGGAGGACACACCCTGTGGTTTCCCTTGGAAAGTCAGCGAGGTCTGCAGTTAGTGCTTCCCCAGAAAGAGTGGGTGAGTTCTTGAAACCTTGGGGAAGTCGTGTCCAGGTCAGCTGCATCTGGCGCCCTGTAACGAGCTCAGTCCATTCGAAGGCAAACAGTGGTTGACTTTGAGGAGCTAGGCAGAGGCAGAAGAAAGCATCCTTTAGGTCGAGGCATGTAAACCATCTGGCTGACCCCGGAATTTGGCTGAGGAGAGTATACAGGTTCGGAACCACTGGGTGTAAGGAAACAGTCACTTTGTTAATGGTCCTCAAATCCTGTACCGGTCGGGATCCTCCTTCTGGCTTCTTGACTAGCAAGAGCAGGGTATTCCAAGCCAATTGGCACTCAATTAGAATACCTGCTTTTTTGATCTTGGTCAGGTGCTCCTGTATACCCATTCTAGCCTCAAGTGGATGGGGATACTGCCTTTGTCTCTGAGGTTGGGCTCTAGGGATCAGGTCAACAATGATGGCGGCCCAACTCCAAGCTAGTCCAGGTGGATTATCTTCAGCCCATACAGAGGAGAATGTAAGCCTGAATTCTGAGGGGCTACAGGGTAAGGCCTGGGCACAGAATAGTCTCCATTCTTCTTCCCTTGGCAGGGTCATCGTCAAGACCAGGGTTTCCTTCTGCCTTGGTTTAATTGGAGGCTAGTGTGTCCAGTGGGTTCAAAAGTTATCTTGGCCCCAAGTTTGGAGAGCAGATCCTGGCCCAGGAGAGGAATCAGGCAGTCAGGTAAGTAGAGGAACTCGTGCCAGACCTTGTGGCCCCCAAGTTCACATTGTCAAGCTTGACAGAAGGGCTGTTGCATTGCCTGTGTCCCAGTAGCCCCAAGTATGGTTGCTGTCTTTTGGCTTAAGGGCGCCACTGGGGAAGGAACAATGGAGTATTCAGCCCCAGTGTCAACCATGAAAGTTATTCTTCAGCCTCCTACCTTCATTTCGACTGTTGGGTCATGGGGGCCAAGAGAGAAAGAGCCCGGTTCCCCTCAGTCCAATTCTATCCCAGCTAGACTGACAAGGTTCTTGCCTCGAGGTTCCTCCCAATATCGGCTGGGTTTTGAGGGCCCCTTCCAATTTGGACATTCATTCTTCCAGTGTCCCTTCTCTTTGCAGTATGCACATTGGTCCTTTGCTAAGGGGGCTCTGGGCTTCCCCCCTTTTGGTGGTTGGGAACTTCCCATCTTTGCAGCATCTGTTTCTTTTAGTGCTGCTGCGAGAAGGGTGGCCTTCTTTTTTAGTCTTCTCTCTGCTTCTCTTTTGGCTGCAACTTCTCTGTTCATGAAAACTTTATTGGTGACCTCTATCAGCTGAGTGATATTCATCCCAGCAAAGCCCTCCAACATCTGGAGTTTTCTTCTGACATCTGGGGCAGCCTGTGCCGCAAAAGAGGTATTAACCATTTGTTGACTTTCTGGTGCCTTGGAGTCAAATGGGGTGTATACACAGTATGGTTCACATAATCTTTCATAGTCTCCGGGAGACTCCCCAGTGTGCTGTGTGACTGACAGTATTTTAGTCATGTTCATGGGCTTTTTGGCTCCAGCTCGGATTCCCCGAAGGAGGGCTTCCTGGTGTCAGATGTGGGCTTGTCGTTCTTCTGTGGTGAAATCCCATGTTGGAAATTCTTCAGGCATGGCAGCTTGAGCCCAGAAAGCAGGGTCATTAATCCCCGGAGGTGTGTGATCTTCTAGGTACTGTCATGTTTCTCTCATTCTTCTTCTTTCTTCTGTATTAAACGGAGTTTGTAAGCCTCATGCTAGGATTATTGTTCGGCTGTGTACTCGTTCATAATTTGAGTTTGCAAGACAGAATAGTACTGATGAAGTTAGTCCATGGGTGATTAAAAGGGCTGTTGCTCCTATATAGCTCCATGGTGTTTGAATGAGGACTGCTACATGTGGCTCACCGATGAGTATGCGATTAGAGATTTTAGATCTGTTTGGCATAGACAGAGCTTGTTATAATTATTCCTCATAGGGATAACATTAGGAAAGGATATGCCATTTGGTTTGTCATAGGATTAAGTAATACTGTAATGTGCATTATCCCATATCCACCTGGTTTTAATAGTATGGCAGCAAGAACCATTGATCTGGCAATAGGGACTTCTACATGTGCTTTGGGTAATCAGAGGTGTAGCCCATATAGGGATATTTTTACTATAAATGCTATTATGCATGCTAGTCAGAGAAAGATATTGGACCAAGTGGCTGAGATTGGTTTAGCTCAGTATTGAATGATTAGGAAATTTAAAGACCCTGTTGTGTTTTGGCTATATAGTCGTGTGACTAGTAGGGGTGGCGAGCCTACTAGAGTGTAGAGTAAAAAATAAAGGCCAGTGTTTAGTCGCTCTGTTTGGTTACCCCATCGAGTAATGATAATTAGGGTGGGGATTACTGTGGCTTCAAATAGGATATAGAATATGATCAATTCTGTAGCAGTGAAGGTTATGATTAGGAATAGTTGCAGGAGAGTGAGTTTTGTGATACATAGTTTTTTTCGGGCCAAAGTTTCTTTCGATAGGTGTGATTGGCTGGCTGTAAGTATTAGTGGTGGAAGTCATGCTGTTAGTGCTAATAGGGGTGCAGAAAGTGAGTCTGAGAAAAACAGTAGTGAGAAATTAAGGCTATTATCACCGAGCTGATTAAGGTAGGTGAGGCTAATGAGGCTAATTAGAAAACTGTAAACTGTTGAGTAGATTGAGATTATGTTGGTTTTTGATAATCATGTTAGTGGGATTAATATTTTATTTTTTTAATCTTTATTTTTGAGAGAGAGAGAGATAGAGACAGAGTTTGAGTGGGGGAGGAACAGAGAGAGGGAAACAGAATCCGAAGCAGGCTTTAGGCTCCGAGCTGTCAGCACAGAGCCCAATGCGGGGCTCGAACTCACAAACCATGAGATCGTGACCTGAGCTGAAGTCGGATGCTTAACCGACTGAGCCACCCAGGTGCCCCAGTGGGATTAGTATTATAGTGGGAATAATAATTTTTAGCACTGTAGGAGGTTTAGGTTTTGTATGTAGTTCCGTATGTGTTCGATACTATGACTAGGAGAGATAAGCCTAATGCTGCTTCACAGGCTGCAAATATTAGTAAGATAATAGGAGTTACGCTGGCTAGTGTAAAGTGGTTATTTAAGATTACTATGGTTATTATTATAAAGAGAAGAGAGATGGTATCATACCTTCTAAGCTTAAGAGGGAAGATATTAGGTGGGATCGATATATTAATAATCCTATGAGAGATATAATAAAGGCCAGGAAGATGTTAATATAGACTATGGACATTTGATAATTATAGAATTAACTACAATCTAATAAGTCAAAATCATTTATTTTTGGCTTAAACTAATTATCATTTTCAGTTCATTCTAGTCCTTTTTGGGTTCATTCATAGGCTAGACTTGCAGCTAGTAGTGAAATTAGTAGGAGTGCTATAGTGAGCATAGTCGATAGGTTGTTTGTGAGGCTCAGGGCAGGGGTATCAACAGTGCTATTTCTAGGTCGAACAGTAGGAATGTAATGGCTACTAGGAAGAACTTTATGGAGAAGGGTAGGTGGGCAGATCCTATGGGGTCAAATTTGCATTCATATGGACTTGCTTTTTCTGCATAGGTGTTTAATTGGGGTAATCAGAATGCGATTAATACGGGTAGTGTGGATAGTTGGTAAGCAGAGTTAGTATTACATTTATTATTCCTTTTTGGATTGTACCGAAATTGGTTGATTGGAAAGTCAACTGTACTAGGTAATACTAAAGGAATAGGATCCTCATCAATAAATAGAAACTTACAAGAATAGTCACACTACATCTACGAAATGTCAGTATCAGGCAGCAGCTTCATATCGAAAATGGTAGTTGGATATGAAATGATATTTTAATTGGTGTAGGAAGCAGACATGAGGAAAATAGAGCCAATAATCACATGGAGTCCATGAAATCCTGTGGCCATAAAGAAAGTGGATCCATAGACCCCGTCTGAGATTGTGAATGATGCTTCACAGCATTCTGGGGCTTGAAGTAGTGTCAAGTATATCCCTAAAGAGATTGTGATGAATAGGGCTTGAAGTATGTTTTCGGTTACCTTTTATTAGGCTGTGGTGAGCTCAGGTGATTGCTACTCCGGAAGCTAATAGTACGGAAGTGTTGAGTAGTGGGACTTCTAGGGGGTTGAGCAGGGTGATACCTGTAGGTGGCCAGCAGCCTCCTAATTCTGGGGTCGAAACAAGGCTTGAATGATAGAAGGCTCAGAAGAAACCTGCGAAGAAAAACACTTCTGAAATAATGAAGAGGGTCATCCGATACTGTAGGCCCTTTTGAATGATAGGTGTATGGTGGCCTTGGAATGTGCTTTCTTGGAGGATGTCTCGTCATCATTGGTATATGGTTAATAAGTTGTTTGTTGTTCCTAGAGTTACTAGTGATACTGAGTTGTAGTGAAATCATATTGCTAATCCTGAAGTTATTAGGAGGGCTGAAAGAGCTCCTGTGAGTGGTCCTGGACTCTGGTTAACTATGTGATGTGCATGGGTTTGGTGGTTCATTAAGTATTGTTGTGTAAGTATAGGCTCACTAACAAGGTGAAGACATAAGTTTGAATAAGGGCTACAGCAAATTCAAGGATTGTTAGTAAGACAAGAATGATGAAGGTGATCAGAGTGATAGAGGTGCTAATACTTATTAAGGCTAAAGTAGCCCCTCCAATTAGATGAATTAACAGGTGGCCTGCAGTGATGTTGGCTGTTAGTCGTACAGCTAAGGCTATCGGTTGGATGAAGAGGCTAATAGTTTCAATAATTACAAGCATAGGAATTAAAGGAAGAGGCATCCCTTGGGGTAAGAAGTGAGCTTAGGATGCTTTTGTTTTATAACAGAACCCAGTAACTACAGTACTGGCTCATAGAGGGATGGCCATGCCTAGATTTATTGATAATTGAGTGGTAGGGGTGAATGAATGTGGTAATAGGCCTAGTATATTTGTTGAGCCAATGAATAAAACTAGAGATATTAGTATTCGAGCTCAGGTCTGTCCTTTGTGATTGTGGTTGGCTAATATTTGCTTTGATGTCAGTTGAACCAGTCATTGTTGTAGTGAAATCAGACAGTTGTTAACTAGTCGATTGGATGAGGGAAACAGGATACTTGGGAATATTACAATTAGAATAACAATAGGTAACCCTATTATTGTTGGGGTAGTGAAAAAGGCGAATAGATTGTTGTTCATTTGTCTTCTCAGGGATTAGGTTGTTTTAGCGTTATTGCAGATTTAGGTTCTGGATTTCATGGATATGAGTGTTTTGAAAATTTTAGTTGAAATATAATGAACAGTGTTATAATTGTTGATATAATAGTGATAAATCAGGTTGATGTATCTAGTTGTGGCATGTCATTAAGAGGAGGCTTAGACTCCCAATCTTTAACTTAAAAGGTTAATGCTTATTTAGCTTCTTAATGATTTTACAGTATAGATGCTGATCATTTTTCGAAGTATGTTAGTGGAACCAATTCAAGGACAATAGGTATAAAATTGTGGTTTGAGCCGCATATTTCTGAGCATTGGCCGTAATATAACCCAGGCCGTGTGCCCATTAGGGTTGTTTGATTTAGTTTGCCTGGGATGGCATCAGTTTTTAGGCCTAGGGATGGAACAGCCCATGAGTGCAGGACATGTTTTGATGAGATTAGTGTGTGGACAGTCATTTCTATTGGCAATACTACTTGATTATCAACTTCTAGTAGTCGGAGTTCTCTGGCTTTTAACTCTTGAGTGGGAATTATATAGGAGTCAAAGTTTAAGTCTTCATAATCAGTATATTCATAGTGTCAGTATCACTGATGTCCTATAGTTTTCACAGTTAGGGAGGGGTTGTTGATCTCATCTATCATATATAGGATTCGTAGAGAAGGTAGGGCAATAAGAGTTAAAATGATGGCTGGCAGAATAGTTCAGATAGTTTCTATTTCTTGAGCATCTATTGTGCTTCTATGTGTAAGTTTAGCGGTCAGTGAAATAATATAGAGAACTAAAGAGCTGATTAGAAATACAATTATTAATGCATGGTCATGAAAATGAGGAAGTTCTTCTATAATAGGGGATGTAGCATCTTGAAAACCTAGTTGAAAGGGATATGCCATAGAGATACAAAGGATTTAAACCTATAATTTACTTTGACAAAGTTATATAATTTTTTTTACTAACACCTCTTTATTGAGAAAGACATAGTGGTTATGGTATTGGCTTGAAACCAGTTTAAGAGGGTTCGATTCCTTCCTTTCTTATTTTAAGGACACATAAGTTGGCTCCTCGAATGTGTGATATGGAGGAGGACATCCATGCAATCATTCGAGATTAGTTGTAGTTAATTATATTGCTACTTCTCATTTAGATGCGAAGGCTTCTCAGACTATGAAGATTATTAACATTACTGCTATTAATGAGATGTAAGAGCTTATTGAAGAAATTGTATTTCAAGTTGTGTATACATCTGGGTTATCAGAATAATGTCGAGGTATTCCTGACAGTTACAGAGTAACTGTTGACAATCTTCCCAAGTCTGTCAGTGGGTCTGGAAGAGGGACTCCATCAAGTTGACCATTGCTTGTGGCTTTTCAGAGTATGATGGAGTGTTGTGCTTCTAATTGAAGAGGTTGGTTGTAGAGAACGGTTGATAATACATCATGGAACGGCTGGGCTGGACTATTCTGTCCTCATTCTGTCTTTCAAGCTCTCTTGTCTCCCTTACAGGCATTTGGAGAGCGTTAGGTCTGGGTCTGGGGCGCAGGCTGGCTGCTGGCTCCTGTGGGGGAGGGTTCCCCAGGTCCAGGAGGGGTGGGGAGATGAGCAGTGGCGGAGAGACAGACGGGGGAGGAGTTTCAAGCTCAGGGGCAGGGGTGATGGAGCTTGAGGAGTCATAAGGAGGTGGAAAGACAACATCTTCTTCTGCGTCTCCTTTAAATATTAGAGGAGTGGTGGGTCACCCCTTTGGCTTCCTGGGTGAGCTTCCGGATATAGTGGCTAAAACCTTTGCCTGGCTCTGCTTGCTAAAGATGAATAGCACCCAAGGCAGGGGATTTCGGGCAATTTCAAGCCAGGAGTCAATGTGTGGAAATTGATCAGGGTGGCCTGGGTTCCCAGTGACTATTAGCCAAACCCGCTCCACTATTTGAACATCTAATGTCCCTTCTGGGCACCATCCTGCATTGAATATGGGCCATTATAGTTCACAAAAGGTCCTTAACTTCCTGGGTGTCATTTTTACCCTGTAATTGCCTGAAAATCCCTTTTTAAAATTTTTGAGCATGACCTCTAAAATTGTAGGCTTGCTCTGTTTTGACTTCATTATTAATTTCTTTCTTGTGTTCAGTGCTGCAAAGACAGACGAAGGGAGGGTATCCCCTAGAATGAGAGGACCAATCAGATGCTCCACTGGTCACATTCCCGAGGGAAACTTTAGGTGAGGTTTGGCTGTAGTGGACTCAGCTTTGTGACTTGGGATCAGAGTCTGATCCGATACTGCTGTAGACTTTATACTCTCACCACAACACAGGAGAGCCCACTCAGACTCTGTAGACTTTTGGGGACCTTAAGGGTGCCCATCTGTGGAGCCACAAACTCAAACTCGACTGGCAAGCCTGGCCGAGCTGCACATTCTCTCTCTCTCTCTCTCTCTCTCTCTCTCTCTCTCTCTCTCTCTCTCTCTCTCTCTCTCTCTCACACACACACACACACACACACACACACACACACACACACACACGAGTCTATTACAGTCCCTCCTCGAAAATTTTCTGTCTGTGAGACCATTAAGGCCTCCTGGGATTGAGCAGGTCCCCCTTCCACTCTTTTGGGTGGGCCTGAGTACTTTGGGCCCCGGCCTTACTGGTTCCGATGTCAGGTCCAGGTCCTCACCTACCAGGTATCTTGGCGTCTGGCGGGAACAACGGAGCAGGGCTGGCCCGAGGCGACCGAGTAGGAGACTGCCAAAATTCAGGCAGGGTGTGCCTTCTCCCTTGCGATCCCTCAGTCTGTCACTGCCTCACCGTTCTTCCAAACCAGTGGCAACAATGGGCCAGCATGGTTGGGTTTCCCGGTCAGGGAACCAAATATGTTATGGAACCAGGCTGGAACACTGGCGGAAAAACCAAGCGGCACTTGGAGATCTTGGTAGATTGGAGATTTATTTAACACCGGTGGGCTCAGAGGAGACCGTTTCTCCAAAGATCTGAGCTCCGAATTCAAGTGGGAAGGGTTATTTATAGTTGTCAGTTTCCATGTCTGTGGGGGGTTTTCACACAAACAGCAAAGGAAGAAGAATATGGAGGAGGGGTCTCTAAGCTAGAGACCAGAGTTTGTTTTAGCCCCATTGGCCATCTTTGGCATACTTTACTCACTTCTCCAACAAAACACGTAGTGAACTTCTGTGGAATTCATTCAAAGAGGTTTTCATGTTTTGTCTTTATTTAAACCATGAATATTTATTAAATTTCTGAAGCAGAAATAAAAACATGAATAAGACAGCGTCTATTCAACCCAAATCCACAGTTGGATAGGAGAGAGATTTGCAAACCACCACAGCCTCAATTTAGTTGCTGCTGCTCCTTTTTCATAGGTAAACCCTTAAGGTCTCTGTTTAGTCTCAAGCATGTCATCCGGTATGGCAGGCACATTTAGTTTGCTTCCTAGAGACCATTGCCAATTCCTTTCTTCTCTGGCCTACTTCCACTATAGAGGCTGAAAAGCCTGAGACTCACTTTCCTCTTCTCCCTTGTTAGTGAAATATAGGGGAAATTTTTCTGAGGCTTCATGGAAAACCTGTACCTTCTGATAAAAGGAATAAGGTACATGAGGACAAAGATCTGTTTTGCTTAATTTCTATCACATTCTGCATTTGAATGTTTTCTTTTTATTGTGATGCTTGAAACTGGGAAAGCTATCTTGCAGTCAGGAAGCAACCAGCCAATGGACCAAACTCCATATGCCAAGTATGGTCAAACATAACAATAGAAAAAGAGCCTAGATCTTTGGTGATGGGGTGAGCCACCAAACCAACTTGACACTGCTCTACCTTAAGTAGTTGACGTCACTGTAGTTTTTTATTACTGTTGTTGATTTTGTCATTGCTGATTTTGTTGTTCCTTGCTGCCCGAAGCATTCCTCATTCATCAGTCTGGAGAGAGTTACTTTTGCCATTAACATTTCAGCTTTAGTGAGCTTAATTTCTCATACCTTGCATGGCCAGAGCAAAAGAGGTACATTCTGACTGTGGTTAAGGGGTAGAATATGATAGAGGCAAAATAAAAAAAAATGATCACCGTGGTGAAGGATGGTTATCAGGCACTAGGGAAGAAAGTAGTACCATAAGGACAAAGAGAAGGAGAATAAGAGTGAATGCTGAATACACATTTTGTCCTCATAATTGACCCTGGTACAATCCTGAGTACATTAAAAAAGAATGATTTCACTAATGTGGAATTTAAGAAACAAAAGAAATGAACAAAGAAAAACAAACAAACAAAACCCAAAAAAGCAGACTTAAATTTAGAGAACAAACTGGTGGTTGCCAGAGGGGGGTGGCTGGAGGGATGGTTGAATTAAGTGAAAAGAATTAAAAGTACACTTATCTTGATAAGCACTGAGAAATGTGCAGAATTATTGAATCATTATATTGTACACCTCCAACTAATAGAACACTGTATGTCAATTATACTTAAATAAAAGATGTAAAGAAAACAAAAATGTAGTGCAAGTTTATAATTTATTCTTTACTATTTATCACAATTACATGCAGGTTTTTAATTCCACCCTTGATCCATCCTGTTGTATAGATGGTAGTTTGAATGATTAAAGCATGGAAATCAATTTTATGACTGCTCTTAAGTACAGATCATTAGAAAAGAATATCAGTTGTGAAAATAAAAGTGAGTGGTGACTTTTATTCATTGCTGTTTTGGGCTATTGGTTATTCATGGTAGCAACCTTTTTTTAAGTTTTTAAGAGGTTTTCACTCAATGCCTGTTTTAAATCCTTGAGGAATGCCATCTTAATGAGGTTGGAACTTCAAAAAGTTTCGATCACTTCTCATTAGATTCAGTTATATGTACCTTTCTCTTGCCTTTCATCCTTTTCTCCACTTAAATACCAGTTAGGGCTCTGGCTGTCCTCTTGCTCTTGGATAAGCTATATGCTGGTGTGAGTTTCTGTTAACACGTCTTCTACTGTATTTCTCACTTAGAGAAAACTTAACAAATGTAAATTTAAAAAAATGTCACTATTTTCTGTTTATGTATTTTAAGGGATAATTATTTGCTCAAAATATTTTCAGAGGAACTGTTTTAGGTGGGAAGATTGTCAAATATCATTTGATAACATTTGAATTACATTTCAGAAGCCTTAGTTAAAGCAGAGTAGATCTTTATTTACTTTTACACTTCTGAAGCTTTTGTATATCCTTCCAGTTGTCAGAAGTTATATTTAGAATTTTGTTTATAACCAGGAGGTATGCAATGCTTTCCTGTAAGAAATTCAGACCAGTGTGTTGCCATTTTGGTGGCTCTGGTAGTGATTGAAATTACCTTAATGTGTGATGTGTATTTAGTTGGTCGTCATAAAGAATAGCTTGCTCAAGAATAGTTTTATTACAGAAGTTAATAATTCAACATGTACTGAATACTGACTTTTGACTAAAATAACTACTTTTTTCTGAGAGCTTTTTAGGGTATGAGAGTATAAAAATATTTGGAAACATACCTTGATTTTGTGTGGTAAGTTTCAGGTGTATTGAAGTTTTTGAATTGTTTAATTAGTGGTATATATGTGGATATTGTGCATCCAACATGTAATACTAATTTTACTTTTATAACAATTACCAAAATGGACCCTGAGGTAAAGAGCCTGAGTAGAACAGTAACCATGGAAGAAATTGGAACAGGTAAAAATTGACTGGATCTGAGCAGATAAACAGGTTTTCAAAGGAAAAAACAAGTTATGAATCCATAAAGTAAAAGAAAAGTCATTGTGAGTAATCAAAAATTTTCAAGTTTAGTACATCAGTATACACCAAAGAAAACAGCATCTAAGAGGTCCACTTCTCTTAACTTCTTACTAAGTAATTTCTTAGATGTGAAAATAAATGAAAACTCCCAGGCTTGGAGCTTTTAGAAATAAAGAGAAAGATTTGAAAGCTATTGAAGTGGTAGGATTTATAGATGTATTAGGTTTCTCTAGAGAGAACAAATAGGAGATTTTATATATATAGATGTGTGTGTGTGTGTATGTATGTGTATATATATGTGTGTGTGTATATAATACACATATCTGTGTCTCCTATTCTGTCTCTATACACATATATGTACGTAAATATGTATTTTATTATATATGTGTGTATATGGTGTATTCTAAGGAACTGGCTCATGTGATTATGGGGCCCAAGAAGTCCAGACCCTGAAGAGCCAGTGATACCCTGAAGTTCCATTCTCAGTCCAAAGGCCTGAGAACCAGGAAAGCAGATGGTGTAAATTCCAGTCCAAGTGCAAAGGTAGAAGAATGCTTATGTTCTAGCTTGAACAGTACTAGGCAGAAAGAATTCTTTCTCACACCGTCTTTTATTCTATTCAGTCCTTCAATCAATTGGATGTGGCTTACTCACCTTGGGAAGGGCTATCTGCTTTATTTAGTCTACCAATTCAAATGTTAATCTCATTCAGAAACCCTGCCACATATTCATCCAGAATAATGTTTAACCACATATCCAGACACCTGTAGCTCAGTCAAGTTAACACTTAAAATTAACTGTCACATAGGACTTAGTAATTGATTGGTAAAGGAAAGTTTGAAATCTAAGTGAGATTCCAAGTTTCTGAATGGGGCAGCAGGGTTGATTCTATCACTATCTTGCCTTCATATCACTGATATCAAATCTACTTTAAGAGCCTAGGTGATATATGGATTCATTTCATTGGTAATTTTTGAATCATATATATGAATAGCAAGAAAAAAATCTAAAATTTGAGGTTAGGAGAAGAATATTAGAAGAGTGCTTTAATAGAATGTTTTATGTATTTTATGTAAATATTTTTTATGTATCTTACCAAAATATTCACTCATCCCTTCATTGTTAAATATTTGTTGGGCACCTTATATGTACTCAGCTCTGCCCTAGAGCAAGACTCTCAATTAAAACATGAGTAAGACAGTCTTCCCTCAAGGGAAAGGTAGGTCGATCGGTCATTACAGTGTGGGGAAGTACAGATGAATACGTACAGCATATTGTGGGAAGCACAGAGGAGAAACACATAATCGAGGATAGATAAAGGTCCAGGGAATATTTTCTGGAAAGATACTAGGCAACCATAAGCAATGTTGCTATAATGTATATTGCAAGATGGGAATGGAGAGTGATGAGTATGAAAAGGTTAAGTAGGGGCTAGACTATGAATGTCTTGTTTAATATGTTATGGAAATTTGACTTTGTTGTATAGGTGATAGGGACTCATTAAAGGGTTTTTAGAAGATGAGAGAAGAGTTAAAATGTGCAGGAATGGTCAAAGTTCCATATAGGAAGATCTTTTGGTGTCTATGTAAATCACGTACTTGACGAAGACAGGATTAGACATAAGGGAATCAGGTCAATCTATTGGAGTAGTTTAGAATTAAAGAAGTAAAGGTTTAAATGAGGGAAGTGAGAACAGGAATAGAGATAGACCCTGGATTCAAGAAATGTTTAAATCATAGATTCGTAAAACCTAAGGACTGTTGGAAGGTGAAGGTCCAAGTGAGGCATAAGAATCAAGGATGAGTTTAGATTTCCACTTTGGATTAATTCAGTATTGTGATCTAAGATAGAGAGGGGTAATTGTGTCAATCAGCTAATGTTTCATAACAAATTACTCTAGAACCCAGTGGCTTAACACAACAATATTCTTTCTCATTCTTCTGCCATTTGGTTAGGATTAATTGTTCTAGGCTGGGCTTGTCTGAACTTTGCTCCAAGTTGCAGATTGGGTCTGGATATTGCTGACCCAACTCCCCTCTTTTTTGGACCTATAGGCTAGCCAAGGAATGTTCTTTTGACGGCAAAGGCAGAAGCATAAAAGCCCATGTTCATTCACATGGTACATGTCAAACCCCCTGGCTGAGTTATATTTTTAAATATTCACTTGGTTAAAGCAACCTACATGAGTAAGACCAAAGTCAGGATGTGAGGAAGTATGCTCCATCTTTAGTGGAGGGAACTTCAAAGTCATGGCCAAAGGCATGGATAGAGGAATGAAGAATTTGGGCTGATAAATCAACACACTGATGCCTATGTGGGTTATGGATATAAGGAGGACAAGACTGGAAGTTGGGACACTATTGCTGTATGTACATCAGAGGTGATGAGGCCAGGGCAGCAGCAATAGAAAAGGAAGAGAGATGGTAGATTCGAGAAATGTTCAAACACTGGAGATTGTTGTAACATGGAGGCCGGATTCAGTGGGAAGAGTCAAAGATGACTCTAGGCTTCTAGTTTGTCTGACTGAGATATACAAATGATAGTGATGGGTTCAGTTTAGAAAGCATTGGGTTTTAGGTAGGATGATTGTGTGCTTTATCATTCAAATCAGGATACTTTTGAAAATGTGAAAGATTGCTATTAATAATTATGCCACAAGGGAAAACCTTCCCTGAGACTGACTTCCAGAAAACTTGTTGATAATCATTCTGTAGTAAGTAATCAAGGTGAACTGTTGTTCTTTTGTTTTGTTTTGTTTTGTTTTGTTTTTAGCATCAAGTTGATACTTGAATGTGAAAGACCAGGGAGAAATCTGGTCTGGTCGTAAAGACTTGGGATCACCAGCACATAGTGAAATGTTGAAAAGCCAGAGCCCAGTTGAAATCATCCAAAGGAACATATATAGAGTGAAATGAATAGAATGAGGAGGATAAAAGGTTGCAGTAGATGATGGATGGGGAGCTTGAGAACAAGTAAGAATTGGCTTAAGTCAAAGGGGAGAATTGAAAGGATCAAATAATCATATCAGAACAGCCAGGGTCAGAGCTGGCTTTAGGGTACAACTTAAACCAGGAATTAGAACATGGTAAAGTTTTTTTTTTCTCTCAGACTATCTACCTACCTATATTGGCTTTTTATTTATTTATTTTTTTTCCCCATCAAGTTGGGTGAGCCTTTGAGGCTAGAGCCATGGTCTCAGGCAGCTTCAGGCTCATACTCCTTTAGCTCCAAAACCATAAAGAAAAGAGCTTTTCCTTGATAGCTCCAGGTATGAAATAATCCTGGAGGAAAACTCTGATTGGCCTAGTAATAAGTCACGTGCTCATCCCTGTACCAATCAGTGTGGCCAGGTGCTATGATTGGCAGCCCTGCCATAAGCTCAAGGAAAGGGATGTTTTGTTACCAGAAGAATGAAGAAAGATGTACTGGGCAGAAAGAAACAACTGATGTCTTCCACAGTGGAGATGGGATAGTATTATAGAGACACAAAGGTCAAGGGAGCTGGAAGTCTTAAGAAAAAAGAAGTAAATATAACTTGAAGTGCAGTGAACAGGTACAAGAATACAAAGACTGACCTCCTATTGTTTTTGACAATTGGGATTCATTATTGCAATTGCAGGAGAGCAGTGGGAGTAAAAGTCAGTTTATAGCAATTTGAGAAATGACTGGGAGTTGGATTGAACACAGAAGGTATAGCCCAGCATTTCAGTAAATTTAATAAATGTGAAAAGAGACAAACTGCCCAGTAGATTGATGGCAGTGTATAGTGTTTTAGACTTGTTTATAGGCTACGGTTTAGTAATAATAGGTTAAACTGGATAGGTTCAAGTTAAGAAGAGCACACTTGCTGGAACAAGGCTGTGGAGGAGGGATGAGAGGATGAGGTCAGGGACAAAGAGGTGAAGAGACTAGATTTGAAAAGGAGGGAGGACATTTGATCCTCTGCACCTAGTGAGGAGGTGCAGCTGAGTATGGACACAGATAAGTTAAAAGAGGGAAGTACGTTGAGAGCTGTGTTCTGAGAGGGAGGACATCAGAGCCTCAGTAGTGAGCATGAGAGGGGCACTGGAAAAGCCATTGGTGGTACTGGCTGCAGGAACTAACCCACGAGGAGGAAAAGAGTCAACAGGTGATTCTGAGGCCTAGCTGATTTGCAGACCATGAGCTTGTCTTAGTACCAGTCTATAGGGCCAAGTGATTTTCTCCAGTTGTCCATGATGTGGACATGAAGAAGGCAGTTTGATCCAGGGTTGGAACTTTAATGAAGTCACATAAATGGAGACAAGATGTTCTCAAGGAAACTTAGCAGTTTTAGAGGCAAATGCCAGGTCTTAGGAATAAACAAGAACAAGACGGGAATTTTTGTTGTTGTTCTGGTGTTTTATCATGGTAACTGTAGACCTCTCCACGAGACTGCATTATAGTTTATCTTTGCTTTGAATTTCTGTTGTGAAGAAGAGTTTGTAATTGTCAGACCATGGTGGGCTTAATTGAACCTTAGCAGATGTTTCACGATTTGCAAAGCTGATTTCATGTGGTGTTTCATGTTGTGTGATGTTTCTGATAGTTATCACCTTCCTCCCCAACCCCCACTACATACAGATAGGTGGACATTATAGCAGCATTATGTGCAAAGCCCTCTTGGTCAGTATCACTCTGAAGCTATTTGGAGTTGATCAAGTACATGTAACCAGTTAAGTGTCAGGACCTAACTTCCAGTTTCCAAGTTTCAGGTCATTATGCCATATGAGAAAAAGAGGTTTATCAAAACTGTAACAAATAAAACCTTTATTCAGTGATACTAAAAGTCTTAGAGATCATTGAAACAAAGTCTTACCAGTAGCTGGAAATATTTTGTGGCATAACATAAAGAACATGGATTCCCTTGATAACAAATGCCATGTCCAGGGCGAATGAGTCTTCCCCTATCTGAAATTGGGGTTACAGCTTTTTCTTACATACTTCACAGTGTGGTTATAAAAAAATCAAAGAGGGAAAGTAACAAAAACCTTTTAAAATAGTAAATGAGGGGCGCCTGGGTGGCGCAGTCGGTTAAGCGTCCGACTTCAGCCAGGTCACGATCTCACGGTCCGTGAGTTCGAGCCCCGCGTCGGGCTCTGGGCTGATGGCTCAGAGCCTGGAGCCTGTTTCCGATTCTGTGTCTCCCTCTCTCTCTGCCCCTCCCCCGTTCATGCTCTGTCTCTCTCTGTCCAAAAATAAATAAACGTTGAAAAAAAAATTTAAAATAGTAAATGAGATGGTAATTTATTGAGTAATTTTTTTTGCTGACATCATTATATTCACTTGGCATCATATAGATTATTTTGCAACTATTGATTACATATTAGTCTCTTGCCAGGAAGTTGGAGGAATAGTAGAAATTGGTTACCCACTATATGTAACTTTGTTAAAAAAATACCTTAATTTCTCCAGACTTCTTTTAATTTATTTAACAGATTTTAAGATTTGAGAGGCAAGGATTTAATCTATTTACTGTATTTGCAAAATTAGTGAGGTGGATGACTAGAATTATCTGTTAACACCATCTGTATCACTTTATCCTGGAAAATAATTAGTTTGACATCTTTTGTTTGTTTCTGTCCTTACTGTTAGGATTAAGAGATGCTGGCCTCAAATTTTTTAAGTATTGGGGAATTGCTCATGTCTTCATTGTTGAGACGAACGTTTAGCAGTAATTTCCTAACAGGTGTAAGGAAGGGCTTAGATTTTAAGTAAGCGAATTTATGATTAATTTTCCCCAAAGGATGCTATGAATTGGCTCAATGGCTAGTTCCTCCCTAGGGACTTGAATTCAAGGTCAGATTTTCTTAAGGACCCTTTCACTCTCCTGCACTGAATCTCAAGGTTACAACCTGAACATTGGTATGTTCTGGAGCTTCTTCTTTTAAAAAAAAATTTTTTTTAAATGTTTATTTATCTGTGTAAGAGAGAGATACAGAGCATAAGTGGGGTGGGGTGGAGAGAGAGAGGGAGACAGAGAATCCAAAGCAGGCTCCAGGCTTTGAGCTGTCAGCACAGAGCCCGACGCAGGGCTCAAACCCACGAACCGTGAGATCATGACCTGGGCCAAAGTCAGACGCTTAACTGAGACACCCAGGTGCCCCTCTGGAGCTTCTTGGTTGTCACCACAGTGTGGTTATGAGAGGAAGAGTAGACAAATGCAGAATTTAGTCATTGTGGCCTGTTTCCCACGGTGAACCATATTAAAAATGAACACAGACACACATTGTGTTGATTCTCCTAGGCCAGTTCTGCTGGTTGAACTGTGTGGGAGAGGTACAAAATGTGACTGTGTGGAATAATCTTACAATTCCAAGTCAGACATGTTATTTAATATATAGTCTTGGTTTAAGACCCAGAAGAAGAAATGATGTACTTGTAGCTAGAGAGCTCAGAGTTCCTGATTCTTGTTTATGCTCAGTATAATTTGGGGCACTTTCCTAAAAATCTGTTCTTAAATCAAGTCATTGTAAATGGAATAGAGAAATTTACTGTTAAAGTAAACCAAGTGTGAAACTTGTTATAATATATATAATCACTTAAGGTAAATGTCTGAATTTTTATATATCAGGTTTTCTTAAATTGAGATTTTTTTCATTTAGATATGTAATTTTAACTTAAGGTACATCTATTTTTATTATATTTGAATTGGAGAATTTCTTTTATCTAAAGAATGGTCCACTTTGTAAATTACAGTGAGTTAGTGCTCATAAATTCCTTGTTTTTAACAATAGGTTTTCACTTTAGGACTATGTTGAAGGCTATTTACACTGAATTTATTCATAACCAGCTTTATGGTAATCTTGAATGCTGTTTTTCAAAGAACTGTAACATCCTAAAGATTCAGTACCCTAAAATTTGCATTTTTTAAGAAAACCAGACAATCAAATAGTTTCTTCAGATGGAACCCATACATGATTGTTTTAGAAAAGCAACTTCATTGAAGCATACTTTACATACAGTAAAATTCACCAGTTTAAATTGTACAGTTTGATGAGTTTCAACAAGTGTATTTAGTTATTTAATCAGCACAAACAAGATATAGAACATGTCCATTACTTCAGAAAAGTCCTTCCTGCCAATTTGCATCAGGTCCCCTCCCCCTAGCCCCTGGTAACTACTGATTTGCTTTCTCTCATAAGTTTGCCTTTTCTAGAATTTGATAGACATGGAATCACACTGTATGTGATTTTTTGTGTCTGGCTTCTTTCACTTTATATGCTTTTGAGATTCATCCTTACTGTTACTTGTATAAGTGGTTTGTTCCTCTTCATTGCTGAGTAGTATTCCGTTGTATAGATCTATCACAATATGTTTCTCCATCGGTAGAGGGACATTTGGGATGTTCCCAGTTTGGGGATATTATGAATAAAGCTGTTATGATAATTTGAATATAAGTATTTCTGTGGACATATATTTTCATTTCTCTTAGCCATATACCTCCTAGTGGGATTCTGTGTCTTATGGTACTGTAAGGCTGAGCATTAAAAGCCCAATTGTTTTTCAAAGTAGCTGTACCATTTTTAATTCCCAGCAGCAAAGTGTGAGAATTCAATTGCTAACATATGGTATTGTCAGACTTTTTAATTTTAACCATTCCTGTAGGTTTGTGGGAGGATCATATTATAGTTTTAATTTGTTTTTCCACTGTGAATAATGGTGTTAAACATGTTACCTTGTGCTTATTGGCCATACATAGAGCTTTGGTGAAACATTTGTCCAAATCTTTTGCCCATTTTAAAAAGTTAGTTGGTTGTTTTTTAAAACATGTTTTGGATATGAATCCTTTATAAGCTAAGTGTTTTGCAAATATTTTCTTCCAATGTGGCTTGCTTTTTCATTTTCTTAAAAGTATCTTCCTAAGACTAGAAATGTTAGCATTTGATCAATGTTTTTTTCATTTTGTGGTTCATGCTTTTCATGCCCTAAGAACTCTTTGCCTAACTCAAGGTCACAAAGATTTTTCCCAGAAGCATTGTAATTTTAGCACTCATATTTAGGACTATTACCCATTTCCAGTTAATTTTTATATATAGCATAGTGTGAAGTTTGAGATTAATTTTTTTCCGATATGGGTATATAATTGTTCAGGCACCATTTGTTGAAGACTATCCTTTTCCCACTGAATTATCATGGCACATTTGTTGAAAAGCAGTTGAGTGTGCATGTGCGTGCGTGCGTTTGTGTGTAGTGTGTGTGTTGGGGGATTCTGTTTCTGGATTCTCTAGATCCCTAGTGTTTCTGAGCTGTGAAAACTTTGTAAATATCTCATCTTCACCATGTTGTTGACTCTGTTCTCTATGCTGAGTCTGTATCTCATGTATATTTCTGTCATTGAATCACTTGTTTGCATAGTTATCTTTCCTAGTAACCTGTGAGCTTCTTGAGGGCAAGGACAGTGTCCTCTTCTTCGGTGTTCTCACATGCTAACATTGGACACATAATAGGTATCTCGATGTGGTTGTTGGATTAAAATAAACAGAATATGAGTGTAATTTTTACCTATATGAGTGTAATTGGTGTTATTATTTTTTTAATCTAAGCAAATATTCTCACTTCGTTAGTTGCCTAGAATTGATACGTAGCACCAGTGTCCGTGTTTTTCCTGACATCATGTACAGCTTAATTTTGACCCGTCAGTTGAGGTTTTCTTCTTAGAATCTGTTCTTTGTCCTGATAATAAAAACAAGTCATAACTGTTAGTATATGTCAGTCACTGTACTAACTGCCAACATGTCTTCTCTCATGTAATGTTCAGAACAAACCTGTGAGGTGGTTATTATCATTATGTTTATTTTATAGATGAGGGATCAGAAATAAGAAGGTAATTAACTTACTCAAGGTCACATACAGGATCAGTGGCAGAGAAGATGCAGGTATCTCTTAATTTAAACACCACACTGTAATCATTGCCTGGCTTCATCCAGGAAGGTTCAGTTGTAAATTAACTTTCATCTGAATTAAGTGTTGTCAGTCCTCAGGGCCTGAAATATGGCACAGTTTCCTTGATAAAAAATAAGGTGCTGAATTTATTGTCATTGAATATACACGCAGTTATTTTCTCAGGCAAAGTTAGTCATTTCAGATCATATTTCTCAGTAAGTAATATCAAATGTCTTTTACAACTTGCTCAAGATATGACAGTGTTATGATGTGATATTTAGCCTGATACTTCCCCTTTAAAAAGACATTCCTTTGTGCGTGAAAGCTGTTTGTCCTCCTGATTCTGGTTTGAAATACAAATGCCACTGGGCCAAGTCCCTCCTAATCAGCTAATTGCTTACCTTAGACTTTATTAACCGAAACTAGAAGTGGGATATGCATCTGTGTGGAGAGTGGAGCACTTGGGGAAGGATGGCTCTTACAAAGAAATAAAAGAAGCCTTAAAGTATTTGTAGAGTGTATGCCCTATTTTCCCAACTCTAATCCAAGTCCAAATCCCAACCCCTGCCACTCCAATTTTTCTGCTAGGCATGAGTTTCAAGGCAATGTTATCTAATCCCAGGACTGGTGCTCCTTCCCCCATCTCTAATTTGAGAAGTTCTTGAATCTTTCTCCCCTTCTCAATATGCCGCCCATCACCTTTGAGAATTTCTCAGCACCTTTACCTCACCAGTCTCTGAAGTCTGGCTTCGTGGTAACACGTTCGTTCTAATACTTACGATGGTAGTATTAGGACTATCCAAAGCTAACTAAATAAGCATTCGCCATCTTCTATTAGCCTCATATTACATTTATCTTCTTTAATCCTTACAACTTTGTGAAGCAAGCTCTAGTAAGACCTTCATTTTATACATTTGAGAAATTTGAGGCTTACACGGTTACGTGTCTTGCCAAAGGTCGCAGAGCCCTTAAGTGGTGGAGACAGGGCACGAACCTAGCTTTCTTTGTTGGAGGAATGAGTACTTTTAATCACTACCTCATAATGTCTCACAGAAACCTCCAGTAAAAGGCCCCAGAAATGGATCTGGGACCAGTTTTTGAGCCAAACAGAGCATAGCATTATAATAATCATAACTTACCAGAATGTTATCATCCATTCTTGTTCATGAAATACTATTATATTCATTATCTGGATATGATTTATATGCTGATATTGTTTTTTTAATGAAGTTACATTTGCAGCTTAGCAGTGATGTTAGGAGGACACTGGGGAATTAAGGAAGTATCTTCTGCACGAGCTAGAAGAGGAAGCTGATAAGATGACCTTGGGTTGAGTGACAAGATCAGTTTCTTTGCAATTACTTTGATGGGATATCTCCCTGCCTTGATTTGAAATGACTCTACTCAGCTTTTTGACTAAATGATAGCAGAGGGAACTTGAGAGATAATAATTTAATTAAATTTATTTCTAGCCTTTCTGATTCCAAACGTGTCAGTTGATTTAGAAAGTTTTGTCTGGGACAGATTCTCATGTCCCAGCACATTTGTATGGTTCCACCTGAAGGTTAAAGGATGAAGTGGATGGTCTGTGACAGGACTAAGATTCAAAACAAAACACTGCTAATCATTAAGAAGTCCTGTGTTCTAACCCTGACCCTTCGTTACCTACCTCTGTCAGCTGCAGCGAGTGTATCTCTGAACCTCACTTTCCTCACCTACTAAAAAGATGATTAGGTAATAACTAAAGGCCCTTCTACCTCTAAAATGTTTTGAGTTCTAATATATTCCTAGTGTTTTCTAAAGTTACCTAATCTTTATTTGTAGTAGATGCCTTACAACAGTACAGCAGTGCTGAAGAATACTGTAGAACAGGGATTCTCAAACGTGTTGGCCTCGGACCTGTTAAACATTATTGAGGACCTCGAAAAGCTTTTGTTTATGTGGGTTCTATCCATCAATATTTACCAAATTAGAAATTAAAGCTGAGAAAAATTTTAAACATAAGAACACAAAAACACCTGTTCCCTTAGCTGTCAGAGTGATGGCAGCATTGCAGGTCATATGGCTTCTGGAAAATTCCACTGTACACTTGTGAGAAAATGAGGGTAAAAAGCAAATAAAATCTTGGTAGTATTATGAAAGTAGTTTTGACCTCACAGACTTGGGGGTTTGGGGGATCTTTGGGGGTTTTTGGATCACATTTTGAGAAATGCTGCCTTAGAACTTGTGTATTTAATTTCTTTATGAATGAAAGCAGATTGATGTTTAGATAATCCAGTTTGCT